>NC_034605.1:39347126-39360593 GCF_900095145.1 Mus pahari
CTAAGTGCCTAGTGGCCTAAGTGCCTAGTGGCCTAAGTGCCTAGTGGCCCCCCAGACCTGATCACATGGAAAGTAGGTGTTTAATTTGCAAGTTGAGTCATAACACACACACATGTATGTCTTATTACTTATACATTATTACTTTATGGTACTTACTAGTTATGCAGGAAGCTCCAGATTCTTTTGCTCACATATGTAGATTTAGCTCATGTCAGTCCCATTTGGAATTAATACGTTTACCATTTATTCCTTGGACTTAAGGACATGATTTTTTGTTGTCTAAGCCATCAACTAAGCCTCACATGCTGACTAACCTTGCTTCATTTCCAGCTGTTCACACTACTGTACAACTCTAAAGGGTTGCATGATGCCTGCATTCTCCCTTCTTGCAGGTCCTTGTCAGTGCTCCAGTCTGCAGGACTCTGGCTTGACTGCTGCAGGGCCTCAGGAGACCACTGTCCCCTTGGCATGTGGTGTTCCCCTGCACAGCATTTTTGTTAGGCCTTCTTTCTGCTAGGTTGACAGATGGCAGTCAGAAGACCCTATGTGTCACCACCATTCTGCCTCCCTCTCCTCTGTATGAGCATCAACACTGAAATGACAACTAGTGTCTCTGGTTCCAGCTTCCTTTTTCTGATACTGTAGTGCTACAGCGCAAGGGTCTTGTTAGTTCTTTTCTTGGCCCTTCCCCACAGTGTCCATAGTGCACGGTACAGACATAGGCTTTGCAGTTCATTTATAAACAGTATCACCACTGCCAAGAGGTTCCCTTCCCTGTCATCCCTGTCGCCATTCAGAGCTGTTTCGGGGACTGCTTACTTGTTACTTGTTCCTTACCCTGCAGACGGTTTCCAAGCAGCTTTTTGATTTTTAAATCTTTGCAGAAGATTCCAAAAAGCTGCTCCAAAGATGACACAAACCTCTATTTATTGCCTTTCAAAATATATACACTTCTAGTGCCAAGGGAGAATTTTTGAAGCTTGGGTATACGTTAGTCTCCAGGGAGCCAGCCGAGAAGGCCAGACTGTGAGAGTGTTAGTCGAGGAATGTCTGATGTGTCTTACTGAACAATTTCAAAGCAGAGTAGTAGAGGTAATCTCTGAAATTCTGAACAGCAGCATTGTAAAACAGAGTGCGCAGCTTTCATTTCACTGACCCCAAATCAGGTGGGTTCACCCACCTTCCCTGTTTATTTTTACTACCTTAATGTTGTGTGTAGTGCCGCCTCTAAGCATTTTTAGAATGAAAACCTTTGGAGCTCTGTAAGTTCCTCCTTTCTAATTTCATTGCTCTTAATTATAGGACATTGAAAGTACAAGAGAAGTAATATGAATTAAAGAAGGTGCACTGTGTAGAATCAGGAGTTGTGGACACAGTTAAGCCCACTAACACTGTCCACAACTGCAGGGATCTCAGCGGACACTCTTTAAGCACCACAGGCCAGTTTCTCAGTTACAAAAGGAACAATTAGAGGTGATAATTAGGATTGCTACCTGCTCAGATAACAATCACCTCCATGTAATACTCCAAAGGAGTATTGTTTATGTACCAACTGTGTGCTATGTACTCTACCAGGTTTTTGAGATACATTAGAGTGCAAACAATTGAACTTTCTTTTCCATCTCTCTTGTATTCTTAGAGCATTTGGAGGGTTTTTAAATAGTATTTAAACACTTATGAATGAATGGGTACAGCCAGAGAAGCCATTGAATAAAGGACCTGACAGGCAACATTGAAAAGTGTCTGGAGGGTGTGTTCCCTCCTGGGCAATTTTGTTAGTGTCTGATGGGTCAGCGGGAGGACAGGGTGTCTCCGTCCCTCTTTTTTCCTGGATGTGCTTCCAGCACAACAGCAAAGAGAGGGATGTTGAGGGGCCTTAGTAAAAGTCTTTCTTACTTTTGAACTTTCTTACTTTTCTTACTTTCTTACTTTATTTCTGCTGTGATATCAAGAATGCTCATGGAGATCCCTGACTTCCAGATAAAGTTCAAGCATCTAATTTTCCATAAAGGTTCTGAGTCACCCTCCTGTCTCTCATCTACACATGCTTACAAAAGTGGGTAGCCTAGTGACAGAGTTTCTTCCAACATGCAAGGAGCATGCTCTCCATCTCCACGCCATTGTGTGTGTGTGTTCTCATTCCAGAGACTGTATTGTCATCTCTACCTTCCAGTGGCCCCATGGTATTGAGTGGCAGTGCCACCAGAGCCACTGGATGCTTGACCCCTAGGATCAGCCCCTAGTGCTGTCTACAGATGACTGAGTTTCATTGACAAACTGTGGATGTTTAACACATCCTCCTCCTAACGGCTAAAATTGTTGAATGGATTGTTCCCACAATCCTGTCATATCGACTGTACTTTATCTTCTGATTTGATTGAGGATTTTTAAAACTCCCTTTTTAAGAGCTCCTTGACAATAGGTATTTATTTTTTAATATCCTTAAGTATCTAGTACCTGGATGAATAGTTAACATTCTGAAATAAAACAAGTTAGAATTCTTGGAGTGTTGAAGGGTGGGAGTAAGTGTATGGTTTTCATTTTGTGGTGCTTTTGGCAGTTTGGGGGGACTGATAAAGAACATACAGATAAGGTGATGCATCTATCAGCCAAGATAAACATTGGGAAGTATAGCTAAGCGATTAGAAAAGAATTTCAGTAGTTTTGGAATATTATAATTCTTAAAACCTTGTACATCCCTCCCTCCTGCAGAACTGTTTTCAAGTGTTCATGTATATCTTGTATAAGCGTTGTGCTTTGCTTGGTGGAAGCTCCTCAGGCTGGTGGCTTTGTCTGACATCTGCAGAGGTTGTGACCAAGGGTAGAGAAGAGGCGTAGGTTGAGTAACTCTGGCTTGGCTTCTGTGTGTCTGCCCTAGTTCTTCTGCCCATCCCATCATGTCCTCTGATCAGCTCCAGGGCACAGCTTGTACGTCTGATCCTGTGGCCAAATCTCTTTGGCTCTCCTATCCTTGGCTCCAGACAGCCAGCCTTCTGCTCTTCAGATCTGTCTAGGTTTGGTCCTTTGTAATTATTTAGAATGTGGCCTGCCATGTTTGGAAATGCATCCTTAACTTGGTGGGAAAAAGGTTTAGCCAAGAACTGATCGAACTGTAGTTAGAATACTGGAGACTTTATTGGGGCCAGAGATGCTGGAATCCTGGGTAGGCAGAGCGTGTCTCCTGCTCAGGGCTGAGTGATGATTTAAGCCAAAAAGAGGCATGCTCCCTGGCTTCTTGGCCAGCCAGATCTGGGCCCTCTCTAACTTCACATTAATTCATAAATGGAATAAACAAGAGGTGATCAGTTCTTCCTGCAGTTGCTAATGATGGTGAATAATTAAGAGCATAAAACCAGAACTCTGTTCTGCATAGAGCTCAGACCATCACGCCTCAGTTCTATAGCTCCTGGTACACATGGGTACTGCTGAGTCTCTACTTCCATCCAGGCGCCTGCTAAGGGCAACCTTTTATTGCTTCTTTCTCTCCTCAGAATGTCTGCAGTTCTTATTCCTGAGAATGGCAGGGAGTAAAGGATTATTTATTTCCCTTGATATTTTTCATTTCATGAATCAACATGGGGAGATTTATAGTGTTCACAAACATGCTGGTAGCTATTTGATTGTGGGGAGAATGAAATTTTGCTCAGGCAAGTGTAAATTTATCTGTTGTGGTGCAAAAGGCCAGTCCTGTGTAAATGGTGTGATTTTGTCCTGAAATAAATTTTAATGTGGATGGAGGTAGTTTTTATTTTCCTTTGTTCTTAGAGATCCATTAACCTTATTCTTTCAGATTACTTTAAAGATTAATGCATGAACACGTTGAGTGTGTAGTGTCTGTTTCTATGTGTCTCTGTATAGAATTTTTATTTTGACTCATCACCTGTGTTGTTTAACAGAACTGTGACATTCGACCATGGGGCCAAAAATGGAGGGAATCAGGGTTCTTCAGAGTGTACTAGTGGGTCTGAGTCTTTCTTAGACATATGCTAGTTCTATGTTAAATTTGTTCCATGTATTTCTGGAAGTGTTGATTCTTGGATATCTCATAAATACATTTGGATTTAGCTGAAAATGTTGGCATTTTTCACAACTATTTTAAATACGAGGCATTTGTTAGTGATCACCTCAAAATTATTTTAGATGCTTTAGATTATTTAGAAATCTAAAATTATTTTAGAATCTTATGAAAACCAAAGTATGATATTTCTACTTGAAGATCCTTTTCCTTCTACAAGAGCTTATTCCTTTTGCACCTGATCTTTCCCAAACACAGTTGTTTTTGAGCCCCCCTCTTTCCTCTGTCTGTTTCATTCTTGGCTGGCCGTAGCCTGGCCATCATTACACAGAAGTAGGGGAGGTACTGTTTGCATTCTGCTTGCATTGATGTGGCTACCATCAATAAGAATAGCTATGCCAAGCACTGTGGTTGGCCATAGTGTTCATGTCTCTGCTCTTTTATGTTTTGTATTAAAAAAAAATAAACCCTCTGGTTTCCAAAGTCAAATGCTTCTCTGCAGTTTAAGAGAGTCCTCTCTCTGCACTTCTTTAATGTTTCCTATCTCTTCCATTTCCTAGGCCAGTGGTTTCTAGTACTGAGCCCCTTAAATACAGTTCCCCATGCCGCGGTGACTCCCAACCATAAGATTATTTCATAACTATTTTATACCTGAAGTTTTGCTATAGTTGTAAATTGTAATGGAAATACCTGTGTGTCCTCGTGGTCTTAGGTGACCCTATGAAAGGGTCACCTGACAACTCCAGAGGGGTTGTGACCCACAGGTTGGGAATTATTGTCCTAAGTAATTCCAACTTTGGTTCTTGGAGTAAGTCTTCATTATCTGTCACTCTCATTGGCCCACACTATGGCTCCTTGCTTTTTCTTCATTTTAAATATTCTCTTAGGACTGTGTAATATGAGCCTAATTGATATGTAGCCCTTTGTTCACACTAAAACACCTTAAAAGCCTCTCTTTGTTCCATCAACTTTGCTGTGGTTGTCGGATAAACACTGAATACTATCCATAGGTAAAACTGTGGTTACCTCTTTTCTTCTATGCAATGTTTTAGTTCGTCATTTTCATTTATTTCTTGTGTGTGAGTTTTTCACTGGTTCAGAATCATGCCCATCAAACAGTCTGCATCCGTCGACTCATCATTCATCCACCTATACCATTCTGACTTTTTGATGTCCTGGAGATATTTCCCCAAAGCACTCTGAGAACCTGCTCATGCCTGGGCTGGGTCATTTCCACATCTGGCTCTCAGCTACCATCTGGGTGTCTCTCTGCTGTTCTCTTGAAGGACATACTGTTTCCTCCTACTTTCTTTATACCTTATTTTCTTTGCAATGCTTCAGTTGGAGAAAATAAGAAGGGAGTATAAGTCAAGATGTCCAGAATTGACTTGGAACTGCAGAGCTGCCACCCAGCAGGGGTATTGCTTCTTATGCCTTCTTATGCTAGAGGGAACCAGGAGGTTGCCCAGTAACTACTTCTCCCTAGAACATTCTGCTATAGTCACAGGGACTGTGCAGGCCCCAGTGCAGTTTTTTTTTTTTTTTTTTTTTTTTTTTTTGTGCGGATACCCATGACGTTGGTGATGAGAGGTGGTGGCACTCATAAGAAAGCATCCCATTCCTTTTGTGACATGATGCTGGCCTGTAGAAAAAGGTGAGGCTGCAGAAGGATGGCCTCCTCCCTGGCTTCCCACACTTGTTCAGCTGTACCTTGTTGGAGGGAACTCAGTCACTCAGCGAACCTAGATATTAGGGTGTTCTGAAGTTTTGAAGGACAGAAGGGAATGGGAGCTAAGCACCTTTCTGCCCTGGACACTGCACCAGGTTTATAAGTCAATCAGTCAGTCAGTCAGTCAGTCTGTCTGTCTGTCTGTCTGTCTGTCTGCCTGCCTGCCTGCCTGTGTGTCTGTCTCTGTCTGTCTCTGTCTCTGTCTCTGTCTCTGTCTCTCTCTCTCTCTCTCTCTGTTTATTTGTGTGTGTGTGTGCGTGTGTGTGTGTGTGTGTGTGTGTGTGTGTGTTTTCACTCTTGTCTTTATGGTTCTTATCCCCATACTGCTCTGAGAAAGGATATATGGTACAAAGTCCTTAGATCCTTGCATATTTGGAAGCCATTTAATTTGTGTTGATCTCTGTGTAGTTTTGTCTGGATATGTCTTTTGTTGTGAGAATCTGCCATCTTTAGAACTGCTGTATAGATTCCATTGTATGTTTAGGATTCTGAAAACATTTTAATATCATTTTTGGTCATTTATTTTTGACTTCCCCCTACAGCTACATTAGAGAATAATTTCAGTAATAAAAATTTCCCACTGTGAGCTGGAGAGATGGCTCAACAGTTAAGAGGACTGGCTGCTCTTGCAAAGGACTGCAGTCCTTTGAAATTCCCACCATCCACTTGGTGGCTCACAGTCAGCTATAATTCCAATTCCAAGTTTTGTCACCTTCTTCTAGCTTTTGTGGGTACCAGGCATTCATGTAGTACATAAACATACATACATACATACATACATACATACATACATACATACATACAAAACACCTGGACACATAAAAGTTTTAAAAATCCCTACTCTAAGTATACTATTTAAGGATTATTTCGTTCAATTTTAGAGTTTTGTAATCAATGCAATCCAATTTCAGAACATTTTACCATCCCCAAAGGTTTCTTCTTGCCCACTATAGGCAGCTGTTACTCTTCACCCATGTGCCCAGCCCTAGGCAAAACATAACCTAGTCTCTGCTGTGTTTTCTACACATAGTACATAAATGGATGCCCTTGCCTAAGGCCTGTTCACTTAGTACAGTCTAGTGGTTCATCCTATTACCGTATCTCAGGTGTCCTTCCTTTCATATTGTTAAATAGTATAGTATATACGTATCTTATTTTCTTCTTTATCTACTCCAATGAGATGGACATTTAGTTTTTTTTAAGTTTTAAGTCTTTTATGATGCTACTGTGAGTATTCATGGGCTGGCCTTTGTTGGGACATATGATTTCACCTACTGAGCAATTCTTTAGAGTAAAATTGTTTGATTGTTTAGTAAGCTTATAATTGATTTTTTTTTTAAAGAAATTGCAAAACCACTTTGAAAGTAACAAAACAATCTGGATTCCCACCACCGGAGAAGGTGAGCACTCTGATTTCTCTCTTTCTTCACCAACACGGTATTATTGAGTGTCTTCTTGATATTATCTATTCCTGTGAGCTGTGAAGGCAAAGCTGGCAGTAGTAACTTAACACTTAGCTCATCAAAAGGACTGTAGGCATCTTCTCACACTTTCATTAGCCATTTGTCCACCTTCTCAGGTGAAATGTCTGGTCAACTATTTCATTAGATTTAATTGGATTATTTGTCCTAAGATTTAATTGTTTTATACTTTTGTGCAAGATCCCGGAAGTGTTATTTTTAATATTTATAATCATAAGATGATTTTGATTTAAATTTTGTGACTGGTGTAAGGGAAAGCTTTAAGTTCATCTCTGTGGGTTCCCTTTGTACAAAGCCACTAGTTGAAATGCTTGTGTCTTCCCCTTTGGTTTGACATTTTTTGGGGAAAATCCAAGCCAAGCAGTTTCAGTCTTGATTATACAGCTTTCTAGCATGTTACAAATCTGGTAATGTAACTTCTCAGACTTTGTTGCTTATTTTAAATTATATTTTGGCAGTTTGAAGCTTTTGTTTCGTTTTGTTTTGGTACAGATTTCAGAATCAGCTTGCTAGTTTTAGAAAACGGAAAAGAAAAAAGAGGGGGGGCAGGATTTTCACAGTAGTCTTTGCATCTGTGGATCATGTTAAAGAAATTTCCGTCTTAGTAGTACTGAGTTCACATCTCCAGTGTATGTGGCTCTGAGGTTGGTGAATGTTTTCTTAAAGAGAGCACAGGTAAATGTTTTATTGTGAGACTGTACAGCTGCCACTGTGGCCCAGACAAGCAGCCTCAGCAGTGAGAAGAATGAGTGAGGTGCTTCCAGGAACAGTTCCCTGTTAAATCTAGACACTGACTTAATCAGCTACAGCTTGTCAACATTATTTTGTAATTTTTTTTTTTTAGTCTGGTTTGAACTGCATTTTATTTTGATAAAAAGGAAAAGCATCCTATCCCTTTCTTTCTTTTAACTTATTTTATTAGATATTTTCTTCATTTACATTTCAAATGCTATCCCGAATGTCCCCTATATCCTCCCCCACCCTGCTCCCCTGCCCACCCACTCCCACAACAACAATATTTTGTAATTTTATAAGTCCTCAGTTATTTCTAGGTGTTTTACTCTTTTTATGGTGTTGGGAGTGAATTTTCTTTTAAAATCTTATTCGCTGGCATGTAGAATAGGACTGAGTGTTACATCTTGGTCTTGTGTCCTATATATAAAAACCTTGTGTTCAACAAGGTTTTTAAAGACTCCTCAGAGTTGTGGGGGAACCTAGTTTTGTTTAAAGGTTTGCAAACCATGTATTAGATGCCTTGATGGGGGCCTTCTTCACCCATGTGCTGGGCCCACGTTTTTCAACTTTTTAAAACTGATAATTGGAAAATTCCTTTTTTGAGTTCTGTATGGTTTGTGTTATTTTGCTTTTGTTTCCTAAGAAAAAGTGAAGAACACTGTTCTGTTTTCATGGTCCTACTGCAAACATTACAGGGAAAATTTACAACAATAACAGGCTTGATAAACTTTAGTCATATATATCATGTGCAGGTTTTTTTTCATGTGCCTGTGGCATAAATGTATAAGGAACTTCAGTAGATCTGGCTCAGTCATTTTTTATTGATGAGCAAATTTATTTTCTAAAAATACAGTGTTATGTCTAGTCACACATGCCATTTCCTGTTGCTTCTGTGAAGTTGCTGGTCTGGTGCTATAGTTTCTTAGTGCCTTCAACCCTAGACCAGTTCCATTTTCCTTTTAGTGTACATCACTTTTCTCCCCTGATAATAGTGACTGGAGAAAGGTCTTATTCTAGAGAAGGAGAAGAGTCTTTGCGAAGATGTTACCGATATGTCAATATATGCTATCAGGAGGTGCCCCGGCCCTGGGACCTTGGGACAGGTACTGTCCTCTGACCCTCTGTCTGTCTGCATTATTCTTTCATGTGGTTGTAACCTGGGCCAGGGAGAGTGTCTGGAGACTTAGGGTTTGCTTCCCTAATGATTGTCTAATGCTTCTTTATTAACTTATTATACAGTGTATTCATTTATTCTGTATTTTTAATCAGCACGTGCTCTGGGTGGTTTCCAAGAGATGCAAAGGAAAGTGAGTCTTGTTAAAGGGTAGAGATCCATTTGGGGTAAACAGGACAATTTTGAACACTGGTACCCAGCTGAGCTTGCCGGGAGGCTGTGACTGCAGAGCAGCTGGCTTTCCCCACAACTGGCTCTCTTACATGCCAACCTCACACCTCAGTGGTTGGATAGTCATGACCTTGACCTGCTTTGAGGCCAGTATCTTCAAACCTAGTGTGGCAGCCTGACTGTAGTCACTGGGAGCCCTGGACTTCTCTATCAGGCTTAAAGTCCTGAATCCCCCCCCACCCCCCACACACACACTTAGGGATCTGTTTGGAAGAGTGAGTCTTTACCATAATCAAGCTTTTCCAGACCTGCCAGCCTGTTTTGTCCTTGCCAGATTTAGAATAAAATATACTCTTTACCTTTGTTGTCATTGATGAAAACATTTCTCAGTAGTGTACAGCCTTTTCCAAATCCACCATACCTGTTTTCTTCATGGAAATATATGAAGTATTTTCATGTAACTATGAAATTGCCAACATTTTGTAACACTTTAAAAAAATTAAAACTAACAGCAACACTAAGCCAGACATGAGCTCTTCCATATGTGATTACAACTTTGTTTCAGATAGATCAATGATGGAACTGTTTAGTTGACATAGTCTGAACATAGTATAAAATAACAAAATTGGAATATTTATCAGAAGAGGATGTGTCTTTTGAAGTGTTCTTGAAAACACAACTAAAAGAATCCTTTATACTGAAGCATAGGGCCACAGTTTAGACACAAGGAAGATTTACTCTCTGTGGAGACAGGGAAGACTAACCTTCAGTACTTACTAGATGGAACCTTGTAAGCTTCCTCCGTCCATTGGCTTCTCTTAGAAATAATTTAAACGGAATTCTCTTAAAATACAGAGAAACCCTGTCTCGAAAAAAAACCAAACCAAACAAACAAACAAACAAAAAGAGAGAGAGAGAGAGAGAGAGAGAGAGAGAGAGAGAGAGAGAGAGAGAGAGAGAAAGAGAAAGAGAGAAAGAAAGCTGTAGCTTCATGGAACATCCCTGGACAAGTCCATTCTGGCACCAACTATCTTTGAATTGATTTTTTTCTCAAAAACAAAAGGGAAAAACAAAATAAAGCAAGACAATGTTGAGGACTTCACCCTTTGTGGTTGTGCTCAGATACAGACCAAACAGCCTTCTCATCGAAAGCTGGGCAGCTAAGCCTCCATCCTGTGTCAGAGTAGAAGTGTCCTGAGGAAGGCTTGCTAGTGCTTAGTGCTATGCCATGCATGCCACACCTGCTTCCTTTTTTCATGGTAACATTCATAGAGGACTACCTGGGCCTGGGCAGCTATAGCTCTTTGCTCACTGGAGCCTAATGGAAACCAGAGGTCCCAGCAAGGTGGCATGGCACTACAGCTCTCTTGTGGCTCCAGTCTGTTCCCTGGTGGCTTCTTGTTCTTGCTTATGACTTTGGAAAGACGCCTGGGAAGGTGTTGCATTTACGTGTTAAATTCCCTTTAGCTACACAGAGGGGCGTGGTTCTGAGTCCTTATCCTATGTCCTCATCTGTACCCAGATCACCATAAGTACCAGTGGAAAAGCAGCCTCTTTAGCCTTCTGTATCTGCCAGAAATCATTCAAAAGCATCAAGAGATAGCTTTTTTTCTTCATGTAAGTCTAAAACATTTTTAAAAATTTTTTTACTTTTAATTTATTTGTCATAGCACCTCTTCATAGCCATATGTGCATGTGTGAATGCACATGTGTGTGTGCATACACATACACATGCATACGAGCTCACATGTGCACGCATACACACACATACACACACACTCAATTAGGGTGGGAAGTGGTTCCAATGATGAAGTTACATGCAAGCATGAGGATCCAAGTTCTCTCTTCAGAACTCATGTACAAAAAGATAGGAAAGCTGGCCCTTGTTCGTAATCTTGGCACTGTGGGGGTGGAGACAGGCACCTCCATGCAGCTTGCTGGCCAGTCACCCTAACCTAATCATTGAGCCCAGTGAGAGGGCCTGTCTCAGAAATTAACGTGTGTGGCTAGAGAAACGACTCAGTGGTTAAGAGCACTGTTGCTCTTATAGAGGTCCAGGGTTTAGTTCTCAGCATCCAAACTGTGGCTCAAAATGATCCCATGCTCCAGTTTTAAAGTCTCTGAAGAGCTCTTCTGTGTTTCTCCAGCACCACAAGGACATGCAGTTTGTGTACACCGATGCAGACGAAACATCCATACACATAAACTAAAATAAGCATATCTTCAAAAGTTAAAAGGTAAGACAGATACCTCCTAACAGTGACATGCATGTACATATGCAAACATACATACATCTATACCTGCCCACACACGAATACCTATATATACTTATCAACCATATATATTTAAAAAAAAAAAAAAAAAAAAACGACTCCTGACCTAAGATTTCAAAATGCTGATTATATAGGAATTAACTTTATTTTTAATGTATGTCCATAATCCTATGGCATATATACTTAGCACAGACATACTTCCTTTTAAAGTCACATCTTTTTCTGTTAAGAGATAGGACTTCACAGTATTGCCCTGTCTGACCCCAGCTCCAGCGCTCAAACACCTGCCTTGCCTCAGCCCCTAGCCCCCAGTAGCTGGTCCTTCAGATGCCAGCACAGTGCTGGCCCTCTCAAGCTTCTCAACCCCTCACCTAATATCTAACTCCAAGAGAGATTAGTTTTGTGTTTCCTTTTAAGAAAATGGGAGACTGAGTGCCTCTCTAATGTCCTTTGTCTCTGCCTCTATGGCTTTACTTAGACCACTCCTACTGCCACTTGTCCCTTTCTCCTCTCAGTCTCTACTCATCCGTAAAGGTGCAGCCTGCTTCTCATATCCAGGTATTCAGAAGTTCTTGTTCTGCCCCACTGTATCTACTCCTGCCCCTCTCTAGGCCTCAGTGGGCCCTGTGGGCATTCCCATGCACTTCGTGCACATCGCCAATACCACTTCATCTCTAGACTCTGGGAGGAGTGCTTGCTGCCTTTGCCAGTGGAGCCCCCTTGAGTCAGCCACTGGCATTAGCTCCTCGCTGGCTTCTTTGAGTCCTAGAACACATATAGAGAGCCAGGCACTGTACCTACTCTTACTCTGTGTGTGAGCACAGCCTGTGACTTTCTTGGCCAGAATACAGAGAACCTCATACTTTTCAGTTTGTGACAGAACTCTTCTTAAGAATGAATACAAATAATGGTTCATGAAGGGTCAACGAGACATCAGTGATGATTTTTTTAGTAAAATTGAAGAATTGCTCTCTCATTTCATGGTACTTACACTTAACCAGATATTTTAAACCTTGGATAACAGTATTTAACTGAAGTAACATGACCTTTTAGAATGTGCTATTCTGTCTGCTTGGTTTCTGAGAGCCCTCATAGCCCTTGCCTGAGTAGGTTCCCATTATGACCCCTCCATGGCCAATACATCAGTGCTTATGTTTGAGTCCACAGAGGACTCTGAGATACTGAACTAAGACAGTAGTTCTGAGATAGTAATGAAATATTCCTTTGTGATGTACTTGAAAGTGTGGACTTTCAGAGCTATTGGCTTCCCTCCTCCTGCTTTGATATGCTGTAGTAGAACATTCTTTTTTTTTTTTTTTTTTCAATTGTTTCTCCTTCCCTTTCTATGACATCTGACAAATCCTTTCTTGTCATAAGGTAATGAGAGTTAAAGCTGTTGTCTGGTTTTATTTCCTGTGGCATCCTGGGCTTGGCGATGTGGAATATGGCAGGAAAGGCATCTTCAATGTAAATCAGCAGGTATCACTTAGACATTACTGTCCCCTCTTTCACTCCCTTGCCTGCTAGGCACAGAGCCATGGATTTTACTATGGTTGTACTGCTGTAGGACCACTACCAAGCTCTACTGTGGCTGTGGAGGCCCAGATTTGACCAAAGTTTTAATGTGTGCATCCCATGTGAGCTTAGCACCATGAGCTACAGGACTTACTATCTTCCTCTTCCTTTAGACTCTCCTTGGGTGGACTCATCTTAGCTCCCTGCTGACACTGATTAATTTTTCCCCTTCCTCCCTTCCTCCCTTCCTCCCTTCCTCCCTTCCTCCCTTCCTCCCTTCCTCCCTTCCTCCCTTCCTCCCTCCCTCCCTCCTTCCCTCTCATCCTCCTTTCCCTCCTCCCTTGATCTGCCTGTTACATATTCATTCTCTCTCT
>NC_034605.1:39360853-39377162 GCF_900095145.1 Mus pahari
CCCCCACAGGAGAGGTGTGTGGCTATCAGTCACATAGGAGCAGCACCAAGCCTTCCCACATGCAAATAAGGTTTCCCTGAAACTCTTAAGTGCAAGCCAATGAGAGGTACCTGCTGTCAAACCCTGAATCACCCATAAAACTATATATAAATCCTATCCAGGGAATTAAAGGTGCAGGAGAACTACTCCTTCGTCTGAGTCTTTTGTTCCTAGAGCTGTAACACTTGGGAAGAGATCTCTCCTGAAGAGTCACCAGAGGTCCTGCTGCACTCCTCATTGGATAGTTGGCTTCTCGTTGGCCCAGCCCAACCAGACTCAGTGCAGAGTGGCTCGCAGTTACTGAGCAACCTGGAAGGCATGGGCTACTTCGTCTCCCTGCCTGCACCTGCTTTCCTTCGCTGGAACCCTTGCACCAGGCCTGGCCAGAGATCTCCATGGAAAACCTCTGGTACCCAGGCCCACAGCTAGCCTGGAAGTCAGATATTTATCTGCCTTTGCATCACAAGTGTTGAGATTAAAGGCATGGGCTACCAAGCTCAGCAAAGATAGCTCCATAAAGTTAATATATCCAACTTAAACTTTTGTGTATGTCTGGTACCTGACACACAGACATTTCAAAACATGGCTATGGAAGCTCTGGAATACACATTCAACCTTTTTCTATTTTTCCACCTTATTTTATTTTGTATGTATAGGGATGCATATGTATAGGATGCACATGGGAAACAGAAAACAACTTTGGATACTTGGTTTTCTTCTATCATGTGGATTCGGGGGATTAGATTTAAATTTTATCTGTTGAGCTATCTGGCCAGGCCCATCCAACCTTACATTAGTTGATGATATTAATTTAGTTATACTGACCTGGTCAGCTTGTTTGCAGGCTGTGACGTCTGGATCCCTGTGGAGCTGAGGAGCTGGACTACTGGGTTATAACCTTTGCCTCACTATTTGGTGTCTCTTAGATGGAGATCACAATGGAGTCATGATTTAACCTCCTTTTCTGTTTCCATGTCTATGAAAGTTGAGATAATAATCCAATGTTTATTTCTTAAAGGTCTTATAAATCAAGGATGTTTGTATATATAAATGCTTGAAATTGGGCAACATAGCTGCCTTTAATAAATATTAGTTTGATAAAATATCACCATTGTCTTTGTCCTCATCATCTTCATTCTCTGCTTCTGAGTTTCTCCATCTGAAACATGAATGGGATTGGGTTAAAAACATTTTTTAGATGACTTATACCTTTGTTTTTGTGGTTCTGTGGGTTTTTAGATGGTAATTTGATGATTATAGATTTTTCTAACCTTGGATAATTATCACAAGAGAATAATGAGTTCTGTTTCAAGACATTCATTGTCTCATTAATGTTGTCACCTTCAGAATTTTATTAGCTGGAATGTTTGTTGATGCAGTAGTGACCAGCCAGTTTTACTGAGAGACAGAATCTAGTTTAAACACATAACAACAATACATTAGCCAAGCGGGACCTCTGATGGCATCTTCTCAGCCTTTTGCAGAAGGCTTACATGAGTCTCAACCCTGAACTTTTGGTGGAATGTTAGACAAAACCAGGTAAGCTTATTTTTAAGCACTAGGATATCATCAAAGTCCTTTATGTCATCAGGAACAAAGCCTGTGACGCACTGAGTGCTGTTTCTCATCCTGTACTCAAAATTATCTCTGAAACTGTGAGGAAATTAAATATGTGTAGTACAGGATCAGCTTAAGATTTCAGGTGTGCCAGTTTGAGCAGTTCTCTCTTGATTTGTGATAGAGAAACAAAGCCATCTAATGAAATCAAAGGAGGATTTGTGTGCTAGTGAAGAACTATTGTTACCTTATTAAAGGAATGCAAGTCCTTTTCATATTCTCATCAAGTGCTTTGCATTTTAAAAAGGAGCTGTTTAAAGAGAATCCATAATACTATAGAAAGGATACCATTTTCTGAAGTAGTTTGACTAGAAATCTTTAGATCTATCTCAAAGAGCCATTCATTCATAAAATGGAATACCTCCATCCGGAGTGTAAGGGCTTGATCTTCATATCCTGTGTCTGTGGAAGAAGTTGTGGAGTCTGCGTAATCAGCAATCTACTTCATTTCCTAACAGTTAACAGATTATTCAGACTGCTCACATGAGTAGTATACGGAGGATGCTTCAGGCAGTCTCCAGTCATGCATAGGACAATGGTGGTAACATAAGAGTAAGGTGATAATTTCATTTGTCTTTGTAAGGTATTGTGTGCACCGTGCCTGTTTGTTTGATCAGGTTAGGGGATTCTGTGTTTGGAATTTATACCTACAAATATCAGTGGGTGTATTTCCTGGTATCTCGAAGCCTCCAGCCTCCACTTCCAATCATTGTCTAACAGAAGACATTGGGAAATCTCTTGCCAGTCTCCTTGCTGCGGTCCTTGAAAAGTACTCAGTGAGTTCACTAGAGACCATGTCAGGCCCCATCACTGTCACCATCACTAGGACCATTTCTGGTCTTCGTGGCAGACTCCAGCCAGAGGCTCAGCTGTGTCCTCTGTTATTTCTCTCCTTTGTTTATGCCTAGCCTTCCTAGGGTGCTGTTGCACATAGAGCAGTACTAACTACCATTCCACCCAGGGCCCCTGCAGCTCACAGCAGCTCATGGTGGGGCATTCTGCCCCGATGGTGGACTCCCACTGGCACTGGCTTATGTGACACCAGAATGGGCTATTAGTAGCTAATCCCCCATGGCTTTCTCCATAGACCATTACTCACAGACAAGACCCCTCATGCCC
Source organism: Mus pahari (assembly GCF_900095145.1). NCBI lineage: Eukaryota > Metazoa > Chordata > Mammalia > Rodentia > Muridae > Mus > Mus pahari. Next base: position 39,363,629 of record NC_034605.1, read on the forward strand.
CTCTACTCCAACACACACCATGCAGGAATCCACCAGGTACCTGCTAATTGCTATTCTTGCAACTCACAGACCATTTGTTAGCCTGTGGAACTTGATCATCAAGAATATTCTATACACTGGTGTCCTATCATAGAGCTAGGTTTCTGTCAGTCATGCTGGCTCACTTTGAGGATAAACGGATGATAACTTCATGAAGCAAGCCAGAGGGGATGGGATAATATATGTGCTTCTAAATAAGATATGGTTCAGGTAACTAGAGGTTTTATAATACCCCCACCCCCAAAGGGAACTGGATTCTGTATTCTACCTCTCTGAGTCTGTTCACAGGATATGATTCTATTCAGTGTTGTACTGCGGAGCTCATTAACTAAATCAGTAACTGAGTCAGATATAGATCGGATTCTTTTGTCCCTTGTCAACTATATGGTATTATACTAGATATTTATCTCTTTAGTCTCATCTTCCCTTGATTCAATTTTAATTCACTCTTTGATTTCTATTTTTGATTTAATTTTCTGCATATGGTATTTTGCCTACATGTATGTAAGTGCCCAGCATCTGTGCCCAGTGCCTGTTGAAACCAGAAGAGGGGACTCAATTTCCTGTTCGGTCGTGTTAGATACCATGTGGGTGCTGGGAATTGAAACTGGGTCCTCTAAGGAGCTGGCAGTGTCCTTTAACATGGACTCATCTCTCAAACTCCTAGTCATTAATTCTTTGTTGTTGTTTTGTTTTGTTTCGTTGAGACAGGATCTGGCTGGCCCGAAGCTCTGTAGATCAGGTAGGCCTCAAACTCAGGTTAGGCTGAAGTTTACTGCCAGAGGATTGGACTGAAGGCCATTCTTCCACTCCTGACCTGTCTATTAATTCTTAATTAATTTTTAATTTCATTCATGGGAGATATTGACATTAACCTTGAGTTGTAAATATTAAAGAATGTTATCTGTAGCTCTCAGAGTAGTTTGTGACATGGAATTTGAATCTACCATGCATCAAACTTTAGTTAGCCTATTATCTATTGTATTGTGGTCATTAATTTTTTTAGATACTATGGAAGGAATTAATTTGTAGTAAAGAAGCACAATTTCTGAATCATTTTCTTTAGAGTGAATTTGAACTCAGAGCTGAACTAGTATTTTAAGTTGTATATGTAGATTGCCTTCATTTATATAAGAGGATTAGAAGTAATGTTTACTGTATTTGATTTTTCTCTGAAATTTTATTTTTATGATAATTAGGTTCTAAGAGATTCAAAAGTGAAATGTTTCTGTACTGTTTACTTTGTACAGCACTGTGTAGATATAAATTTTTGTTTGTTCAAACTAAATTTGAAAGTAAAGTCTGAAACTACAGTTATGATTTTGAATCTAAGAATAACAAGTTTTTTCTTTTGACCTGAGTGTTCTAAAACATACTAATCAGTGAGATCATGTAGACCTCTTGTCATGAAAGACTGTGAGTGGAAATGCAAATTCATTTTTTTCTTTTTTAATTCTTTAATTTGTGCTTACAATATCCAACCAGCACTCTGAATTTTCTCAAGCTCTTTCGAGCTGTTTCTAATAGTAGCCAAGGTACTGGTGAGTGGCTGTGTAGAGGACTGTTCTATTTATAGCAGCCTGGTTGTTGCTATCTGGATCTCTCTTGTTCCTCTTGCTGATCAGTAAGTGCCTTTTAAGCTAGAGTTTTCTAAGAGTGCATGGTAACAGAAGTGAACCTCAGCGGGAGGTTCCAGACATGGGGAGCCTTACCTAGACACAGCAGCAGAGGGCGCTCGGTCCCTCTTTTCACAATAACAGAGCCTACAGCAACCATCTCTCTTTTGAGCAGCTAAGCAGGAATTGTTCATATTAATTAAGTTTTTCAAAGATCTTGTTCTGTGATCTGGAACTAGGTGCCTTAGAGTAAAATAGGTCTTATTTCAGTCTTGGGAAAACGGAGTGAAATAGGGAATTTCCTGAAACTCTGCAGGAGGAATAAAAATACATATACTAACCAGTGAGATTTCAGTGAAACCCAGTGAATCCTTCTCTTCCCTTTCCATAGTCTGGGAAATGTGCAAAACATCCATTTTCTTAAGAAGACCCAAATGAAAACTCCAGGAATTTGCATTTCCTCTTGAATAGTTTCCTTAATGAAAGGTGTTTGAGACATAGGCTTTAAACAAATCAGTGACTTGAAACATTGTGGCACCTACTTGAAATTTAAACCTTTTTTGATAAATAGCTAGTGCAGCTTTGCTTTTAGCCAAGAAAGACCAGCTTTGCTTTTAGCCAAGAAAGACCCGTAAGAAAAAGAAAATGAAAAAATAAATAGAATTTCTGGACCTCTCTTGCCTAGTGCGGGCGGATCATATTCCCTGTGATCTTGTTCGCTCATATTATGTGGTGATTAGAGCCAGACTTCAATCAGCTGAAAGATTCCCCAAGGCAGGGTCTTGTCCCACCAGTGCACATGGCATGCCCCGTCTGACACCAGGGCAACTTGAGAATTGAGCCAGAGATGCTGCAGTTTGGTACAGCAGATGCACACTGGTGGTTGCCATGGAGATTGCTAATACTGCTGAAACCCAAAGAAAGGGCACTTGCCACAGCTCAGGAGCCTGTGTGAAAGTGAATGAAAAGCAAGTGGAATTCAGAATAGGCCCTCAGCTACTTGTCCCACATGGAGTTTTAATTTCCTTTCCTCTTCCTTTTTCAGAATCTAGATTGAAAACAGGGCAAGTCATAAGGCACGCTGGAGCCCCTCGGAGCCCCTGCAGCCTCACATCTCCTTGGGATAAGTGTATATTAACAAGCAGGCATGACTAATAGGATTGGGGTTGGGGGCTGGGCTGGCGTGTGGCAAGCCTTCTGGAGCCTCTGGTCTGCTTGTCACTGGGGCTTACTAGGCACCTTGGGATTTGTCTGCAGCATATGTGCTGCTGTTAATGATTGAAAAATTACCACAACAATTAGTCATGGATCACTGAAGGCAGGGCCCCAAATGTGATGGACAATGTGATTAAATCCATGTATGTGACAATTAACTCTCCTGCAGGTTTATCCATCCAGGGAACGTGCCCTAGGGGTGAGAGCAGAGTGGGTTGAGACGATGGGGAAGCATGGTGTTAAAAAGGAGTAGGGGAGGTGAACGCCACAGACGAGATTGATGCAGCTGGCACTATTGGTTTTTAATCTGATCCGGAATTAATCACGGTTTGATTAATCCTGGCTTTATTGCACCTTTCTATTGCCCATTTATTTATTTCTGCCTCAATTTGATGGAGGTGTGACTGATTAAATTCTGCTCATTCCATGTTTTTGAATTTTTTAAATTTGACTCTCCATTGAACACAGTGTTCTAGGTGGTCCAAAGTCCAATTATCTTGTAAGAGCTTAACAGGCACCAGACACAGCATGTCGTGAATCCCCTCATGTATCACAGCTGAGTAACTCAGAATAAATATTTGTTTGTTCAGTAATCTGCCACGCAAAAGAAGCCTGTGATGTCAATATGCTTGGTTATTTGGAAAAAATAAGATTTCCCATCTCCCAACTTCGGTAATAAGAGTAACACAAATTCAATATGTATCACCAAGAAAATTTTGTGCAGAAAGAAAGAAAAACATTTGTATGAACTTATCTTCAAATACATTTTTGTAGCATAACAAGGTCAAGTTATGCTTGTCACTTATAGCTGTGGCTGTACATTGCTTTTTAAACAACATGCTCTGTTCTTTCTTTAGATGATTTTTTGTTATCCATGTCGCTTATGAAACACTGCACTGAAATAATGCCTAGGAGGTTGTGACACAGAGCAGCCCAAGCAAAGCTTGCTGCTTTGTACCTCCTGGGCCTGAGATGGGCTGCTGGCTGGCAGGTGGCTTGCCCCATTCAGAAGACATGGTCTACTTATGCTGTTGCTTTGCTTGTCTAACAGAATCTGGGAGAACAATCTTTATATCCCCACCCCACCCCAGACTCTATTGTGTTGTCTCCTTATCTGCATTTTAGCGTGACCTATCCACATACATAAACTAGAAGATTTGTTTGTGGTGTGGACATAGTAACTTCCAGCACAGTAGACCAAAGACAAAAATCAGCCCTAAGAAGAGTCTCGCTGCCCTGTGAGAGCTCGGAGAAATATTGTGTCATTGATAGTACCACTGATTAGAGCACTGAAGAGGAGTGTCAGCCTGCCTGAGATGGATGATAGGGAAGCTCAGAACCTCTGTTTTCTGCTGGTTAGCCCACTCTGTGCTCCCCTGTAGCCAGCCTCATATGAAGACTGGAAATCTCTTCCTCAGGAACTGGCATTCTCTCCCACTGCACTCCATATCAATAGCAGTTCATCCGTCCTTCTGTCCATTTAGTTGGAAATGTAGTGACCAGGACTGACAGCCAGTCTCTGTCCATTCGCTTGTTTGTCCAAGTGTTATTTCAGTTGTTCATTATTTACCAGCTGTTTTGTCATGAGTGAAGAAGTGTGCCTAGCACATACAGTGGACATGAAAATGGGAAATGGTGTCACAGACTTATTTTGCTGCAGCCAGAGTATAGAGATAGATGAAGTAAAAGGAACTGTATTCAAAGTTGGAATTGGCAATTGCTATGGAAGCACACATGATCAAAGACTTGAATATTGCTGACAGGAGACATGACTTTTCCTTAGATTTTTTGCAAGGTTTTCTGGTACAAGTCTATGACTATTTTCTCAGTTCACTGATAGCAATGGTCATATGACTAGATTTTTCACTGTTTCCTTCCATGGTTTGAACTGGTTGACCAGGATGGAAGAGAAATAGACACTGGGCATGAGCAGTACAAGAATGTGGTGTGGTATGTTCTACCATGTACAAGAATGAGCAGGACAAGAATGCGGTGTGGTATGTTCAACCATGTACAAGAATGAGTAGGACAAGAATGCGGTGTGGTATGTTCAACCATGTACAAGAATGAGTAGGACAAGAATGTGGTGTGGTATGTTCAACCATGAGTTAGGGGGAACAAGAGTTAACTTGAACATGTGCAAGCATAGTGTGGATCCAGATAAGGAGGAACATTATGGCCTCAGGCAGTCTGGACTTTCACAGTAAAATGACATAGGAATGACTCTGTCATGAAGCATGTGCTTCCAGAAAGCTACTGGTACTTGGGGCCCACACAGCTCGTTTCTGACTTCTCTGTTCATCTTTCTTTACTCTTTTCTGGGTCCCAAGTGACTGCTGTTATTTCTCCCCATGCGGATAGCACAACCCTCTTATGGGGCTTTGCAGAGGCATCTCGCTCTCTCTTTGTTCAGTTCAGAGGTAATCTTTCATTGCCCCTCTGCTCTCAGCCCCAGCCATCTTGATTTCACGGACCCTCATTAGTTCCCCTGTTTTGTTTTATATTTTCGCTTTGTTTGGGCGATGGTATTCCTATCTCTCATACAGGGGAGATTCTAATGGGTCGGGTGGAACCAGAGTAACTTTTCTTTTACCAGTGACTAGTTAAGTCACTTAATGACCCACAACTGGACCAATGAGAGATAAGAGGTTGTCAACCAGGGGCTTCTGGGAAAATTGTCCTTACCTTGGAGAGAGTCACTGGGCAAGATAATCTTTCATTTTTTGTGAGTTGAAGCAAACAAGACCTGTGTTGAGTCTGTTGCCTAGTTAAAGCCAGAACCTGGGAGAAGGTGGCCCTAGAAGCACTGCACAGGGTAAGAGGGGTTGCTTCCATCTCAAGGCTTCTTGTCAGATACCCTGTTGTTTGAGCAGAAAGCATTTTCTTAGTATTGCCTGCTTTATGTTCTTCATGAGATTAGCAATCTATAGGTTGTCTTGTTGTACTACTTACTGTCCCTCTCACTGGAATCTAAGTTTTATTTGGGTGAAATCTTGTCTGTCTTGTTGACTATCCAATCCATAAGTCCTGGTCAATATGAAGATATCAATGGCTGACTAATAAAAATTTATTTGTTGTATGTATGTATGTATGTATGTATAAATAAATGAATGAAGAGAATTGAGGAGGTGAATATAACCTTTTATAAAATGCATTGCAGGACCATGGCAGATGGATGGTGAAGAGCAGCTGCAGGTGCAGAGAAGTTATGAAAAGGCAGTGAGAACATACTCACTGGAGTTTGCAGTAGCATGGGTGAAAGGCTGGGCAAAAGGGATGTCCTCAGCCAGAGCAGGAACTGTCACCAAGGGTATTAGAGAGGAATGGGGGATGCAGGAAGAAGAGCACCTGCTTCCTGAAGAAGAAAGTACAATTTCAACATGTAGACTATTAAGTGTCACTTAGTATTATCAGTGTAGAGAGCTAGATGTTTGTTGAAAATATAGGAGTGAAGACACCAGAAAAAAAAAAGCCCTTCATTATAATTGGGGCTGGCAACCAGTGTTCTGATGCGTATGTATGACGAACCATGTCCAGTTCAGTTTGTATATCTATACCTTGATAGTATATGCCTTCCCAATACTTTGTATATGATTTCATAATTAAAATAAGCAATTGAGGTTGAGGCGAGTGGCACAGATCTGTAATCCTAACTACTTGGAGAATGGCGGCAGGGGAATTGTAAACCTAGTGTTTGCCTGGACTACAGGGTTATTCAAGTTATGTTGTGCAACTTAGCACAACCTGTGCAAAATAAAGCAGTAGGTGGCCTGGGGACATAGCTCAGTGCCAGAGAGCTCATATACCATCCAGAAGGCCCAATGTTCAATCTATAGTACTAGAAACAAGTGAAACATAGAGACAAGGACCTCCCTTGACTTGGTTTCACAAGTTCTGGCATTCCTGAGAATTTGTCCCAGGAACCAGTTTTTGAGCTTCTGACTTGACCTGATTCAGACACCCCCTATACCAGCACCTATTTCATTCCCTTCCTGGTACTCCTCATTTGACTGAAATGTATGATCAATGGAAATATGTCACTTGTCTTGTTGTAGCATTTTCAAGACATAGAATAAAGTGATTAGGAACATGGGCTCCTAAGTCAGCATGTCCAAGTTTCAACTCTTTCAGGAGGGTGACCTTGATAATATTAATTAACCTAATTTTCCTAATTTTTACTAAATACTGCAATTTATTTTTATTGTATTTAATTTTAGTTGGTATTTTTAAGGTTTAAATGAATTTAAGTTAATGAAAATACTTAGACTGTGATTAAAACATGAGAAGTTCCATATCGATGGTGACCTGGCATAGGAGAGCTTTCAGGCATTGGACCCACAAAGACGGTGTGTACAGCAGGGCATTATGACAATTTCATCACCTACTCCTGTGGTCGGACATTGCCTAGCCTGTCTAGGTAGACTTCTGGAATGTTAGGCTCAGAAAGAACTTTCTAGATGAATATAACATTTGACTGGGACTTTTATGGACTTTTCTTTCACTGATGAAAGCCTGACAGCTCAGTTGGAGAATGAGGAGTGTCATTTCCCTTCATGTGTAGGGTGGTTAGACACAAAGGTTAGGAATCCTTAAGAACTGGGGCTGGGCTGGGCATGGTGGTGCATGCCTTTAATCCCAGCACTCAGGAGGCAGAGGCAGGTGGATTTCTGAGTTCGAGGCCAGCCTGGTCTACAAAGTGAGTTCCAGGGCAGCCAGAGCTATACAGAGAAATCCTGTCTTGGAAAAACCAAAAAAAAAAAAAAAAAAAAAAGAACTGGGGCTGGGTAAGTGGTTTGCAGTAGACCACTTGCATAGAGTGCACCAGCTGCTTGGTTCACGCCTGAGTACTGCCCCTGTCCCTTCTAAGAGAGAACATTAAATCTTTAATAAGTAATAGCAAAAGCAGGAGTCAAACCCGAGTGTTCCATCTCCTAGCCTCTAGTGGAGGTGTCCATCTTTTACTCCTCACCTGTGCTCTCAGGGCTCTGCCCAGACCCAGGGGAGAGACCAATGCTCGCACCTCCATGCTGCAGTGCTCAGGCTGACTGAGCATCTCATCTTGCAGCTAGCCCTGTGCCATGCAAATGGCTCTGCTTGGAGGGAACATAGCTCATGCAGGGAGCTTGCACTGCTTACCTCACTGTTGATGTCATTGTGAGTATGAGGAGTGTGAGGGACCAAGCACCAGCTTGTTCCTTTCTGTTTGAAGATTGTGGTGTGCCTTCCTGGAATTACCCCTTGCCCCTCTGAGTCCAGTTGAGGTTGCTAAGGCCCATGGGTAAGACAAGAGTCCATATATACTTTTAAGGCAAACGTGTTTAGAGGATTCCTATGTTTGTTTGTTTGTTTGTTTAACTGTGAAAACCTTCAAGTCATAGCTTTTAGCATTCATTGGTACTGTTTGAAATGCACTAAAGCACTTGTATGAAATTTCATACAGTAGAATTATATCCTTGGTAAACCTCTTTTAGTTTGCCTCCTGGCTAGGATGCATATCATGCACAGCCCTGAGTCAGGTGAAAGGCATGGACATTTGGATTGATTTTTTTTCTGGATGCAAGTCTTTCCTTCACTCCTTTGTTTGAAAGTCCTCCTCACTGGGCCTAGACCTCTATAGCATGTCTGGGCTGTGCTGGGTTTGCCCTTCTCTTTCTTGCTGTCATAGTTATTTTTTATTTGTTCTATTAAAAACCCAATGGACCCTATTCCAAATCCCACCACGAGCAAGGCAGTATGACCTAGAATATTTGTGGAGTCTGGAGCCAGAAGTGAGTTCCACTTCCTTCTGGGTCCTAATATTTGGCCAGGTGCAGAGGTTTTGTTTTTTGTTGTTTTGGTTTTTTTTCTCTCAAGAGTATCTGTAGGGCTTTTTTTCTCAAGAATATCTGCAGATATTCACCTTTCTTTGGCTTTCAGCAGGATAAAGTGGTTTATAATACATAGTTGTTTATGTTTTAAATTTTATCACTATTTGTCAATTCTTACTTGTGATGATATATCTGTAGATATTATAGCCTCTTATAAAGAATATGCTTACAGCTCAGTTGCCAACACCCTGGAGGTCAGGAGCGGGCCCACCTCCCCCACTGTAGCAGCTACACAGACATGTGCGTTTTCACACAAAGAGACACTCTTGATGTTTCAGTATCCTTGTATGTCAGACCTCAACTTTCAACCCAAATCCAGGGACTGAGTAAGAAGAGAACAGGCTTGTGTAGAAATGAGGTCATTCTGTATCAGCCTCTCAAAGACTCTTTTACAGATGAGACAGTTGAAGTACCAAAATACAAATGACAGATGTGGGGCTCCAGAGCATTATGTGTCTGCCTAGCCCCTGTCTTAGAGTCTGTCAGCATCTTCCTTGAGAATAGCCATTAGCAAGAACCCAGATTTTGTATTTCAACTGCTTCAAGAAGACTTAAATTAGTGTCACTTTTTCATTGGGATCATCTTTGAAGATGGATCTCAGCATTTTAACCCATTTTGTGGTAAAAAGAGAGTCTGCTAGCAAATGATTCTGCCCTCTGATTTGAAGAGGAGGTAGTAGGAACTGTGGTCATGGATTACTCGACCTTTGCCTTAAGCTTTCCTTTCCGTTGTTCTGAGTAGCATGATGAAGCCTGCCGCAGGTGTAAACTGCTTCCCACCTGGGATAGAAACCATCACTTTGCAGATTCTCCTCCTTTTTTGCTGCCATCCTCTAGTACCCATTGTCATTTCACATCATTCTGATTGGAAGACCTCCCTTAATATGCTAAGATGCTGAGATGTCCAGTCTTTGTAGTCAATCTGACACATCTGGGGAGAGGGTGGTTCAAATGAAGAATTATTTGCACCAGTCGTCCTATGGACATGTTTGTGGGGGTGTTTCCTTGATGGTTAATTGACGTGTGTGGGCTCTACTATCCCTAGGCAGGTGGACCTAGGCTGTAAAAGAAAGATAGCTAGACATAAGCTAGAGATGGAACCAGACAAAGATTTCTACCCATGGGTTGTCCTGACTTCTCAATAGTCAAGTATAACCAGGAGATGAAGTAAATCCTTTATTTTCCCAAGTTGATTTTGGCTATGATGTCTAATATGGAATAAACACTTAGACCACAGCCATGTACCTGTATTGTAGCATGTAGCTTTAGTTATGATTTTTTAAATTACTGTTAACCTCTTGCTGTTCCTAATTTATAAGATAGTCTTTACTATAGATATGTATATGTAGGAAGCAGCATAGTATGTATATGAGTTTATACTGTCCACAGGTTCAGAAATCCCCTGGGAGCTTTGCAACATGAGTCCATAAATAAGAGACCTACTGTGCCCACCAGGCTGCAGCTGTGACTGACTGGGCTTTCATGTCCATGGTACCACCAATACTTGCGTGAAAATGCCTGTCTTGTTCTACTCTCCACCTGAGATCAGAACCTTAACAGCCGAACAGTGAATCAACCATGCAGTGTACCTTCCATGGGCTATCTAAAGGGCATCTTCTAAACTCTCCTCAGTGGCCCTTGTGAGCCACAGAGGATGTGATCTGGGTGGGAGAAGAGTACACTTAGTTATATTTGTCTTCATTTGAACACATCTTCCCAGAGTGTAGATTATTGACTTAATATTAACCTGAAGAAATATTCTAGTAGAGTGATTCAGGATCCTGTCCTCAGACTTGTCTTGTTCATGATTTTTATCAATGACTTTGATAAAGACATGTTTATCAAATTGACAGTTGGCATCAGGATACAAGGGATAGCTAATGTGATTACTGACTTGGTCCTGAGTCAAGAAAATCTTGATAGCCTGAAATGCACCAGAAATAACCCAGTGAAAAATAGTAAAGTTAAATATAAAGTCTTCAAATTAGGTTTAGAAAATTAATTGCACAACTCCAGGGTCGGAAGAGGATGTAATTTGTCACAAATTCAATTTGAGTTAACTTATGACAAGTCTGCTGAAGAATGTAGGTAATATTATGGAAACACATATATAGCCTATGAAAAATAGGAGCAGGCATAGCTCATCGGGTTTGTGCACACACCCCTTGCCCCCACCCCACTGGCCCTTATCTTGGATATACTTACAGTACAGGATTACTGAATGGTTTATATATTTTAATGAGTTAAGGAAAAATATTCTAACTGTATGTTGAAATATGTAATTTATGAACAATCTCTTTCAAATGGAAATGAGTGTTTTGAAACACATTTGGGAAAATTGTTAGAGTTCTGAAGCAAGACAAGCCCTCTGTCCCTCCTGACTACCTGTCATTCCAGGCCCCTGCTATGTTTGTGACATAAAATAAGGACACCAAACAGCATCTCTCCTAAGTTGAAATATATCCCACCTCTCTCCTGAGTAGAAATGATGGTCAATTGGGCAATTGAAAATGGGATTCTGTAGGATCCACCGAGGACTCAAAAATCAAACAACCTCATGTGTGTGTGTGTGTGTGTGTGTGTGTGTGTGTGTGTGTGTGTGTGTGNGAGAGAGAGAGAGAGAGAGAGAGAGAGAGAGAGAGAGAGAGGTGGGGGAGAGAGAGAGGTGGGGGAGAGAGAGATAACCATTTTTCAAAGTTCATGAAAATGCTCTGCAGTCTGATTTCAGCAGTGTTCACTGGCATTGGGAAAAAGCAGCCGGTCTTTCATGTGTCTTACACCCTTTTCAGTATCCACCCCCCTCCCTAGAATGAAAAATACTCTGGCAGCAGCATGCTTTTGTCTGCTTTCAGAGCGGGTACCACCTGCCTCCATAGCCCAGGGGAGCCCTCCATGTGTCTCCACTAGGTAGTGGCCTGACACATGGAGGGGTATGCATGGTGCCAGACCCATGTGCTGAAGAAGGGGAGGGGAGGCAGCACGCTGAGGCTCCGCAGTTAAAGCCACAACTGCCTGTTTCTTAGCCAGTTAAGCTTGCCCATGGTTTTGTGAAGGGGGAATAAAGAGGCATAGGCTTCATTACAAAGCTGTCAGTTGCACACAGGGCTGGTTTAATTACAACCAGTGTTCATTTTCCTTCTTCCAGGCCTTGGAGTCCTCTCAGTTTGTTATTATCGGCCTTGGAAAGTGGGAAGGGGGGACTGTCTCCAGCCATTTTTCACTAGGGGTCCAGTGTTCATACCCATCAAGTTGACTCAAAACAAAAATTGGACTTAATTTCCCATTATCACATCGAATATCTCTAAGAACACAGTCTTATTTTTTTTTGGTTGCTTATGCTCTTCTTAGCACTGTGAGAACTTTCTCCTGTATTTCTTGTTCAGCCTCTGAGTTTATAGAAACCCTTTCCCCAAGAATTAGAGGCCTGTGTGAATAGTCATGTGCCATTGGGGGTTGGAACAACAGGCCCCAGTGGGACAACTTTCTTGCTTCCAGATATTCTTCAAGTCGGTACAGGCTCATAGGGCCTGGCCTGCTTCTCCCACTGTAGAGGTAACCCCTTGGCAGTGGCTTCTTACTCCTTTGTAAGTTCCCATAGTTCCATTTCTTGGAAATTTCTTTTAAGCATGAAAGAATTATCAGAGACTTTATTGGGAAATGGTTGTTCCAGAGAGATGACTAAGCTTTATGAACTGAGAGGGGGCAAAGCAAGGAAACGCAGGCCACTTCTCTTGGAATTAGCTCTCAGTATACCACAGTTCAAATGATCTAGCCGCACCTCACCTGCCCCGGGTTTGTATTTCTGGATATGGTTTTATTATTTGTTCCACATCATCTCTCAGTTATTTTGCCAGAGTTTTCTTCCCTAAGGCAGTTATAATAAGTGTTGTTAGCTTTGATGAACTAGGGGCTGTATGCCTGGTGCCTGTGTTGAACTCAGTCAAGTAAGATGAGGTATGAGGAGCTCTGTGGTGCCTCGGTCCCATTCTTGCCACTCACTGGTGGGAAGCATGAGCTTGAAGAGAGGCTTGAAATACACAATTAGACCATGTGCAGGGATGCACATGCTCCTTCTTTCTTCACTCTATGAGCAGGCAGTATGTGTGGCCTCAGTTGTTGCTTAGAGAGCTGGCGGCCCTGAATGAAATGGAATCACCTTCTGCACCCACTTGTGAGAGAGAGGGACAGAGGTGAGCTCCTGATCTTTTAGCACCTGCTCTGAAAAGGTACCGGATTCCTCAGAGGTGGCAAGTGGTCTGTTAATGAAGTGTTCCTGGAAGAGCCTGTCCCACCTCTCCTTCTATACACACTTACTTGATGGCAGTAGAGGCTGGTTCTCCTAGAGAGAGAAATCCCAGGATCTCAGCTCTCCTGTGTGCAGCAGTCAAACCTACCCAGCATTCTTCCTCCTCTTGTACATGGGTGGACATGGAATTGCCCTTTCTTCAGTGTAGACGTGAGCTGCAGCTCATTTTTGTCCTTCATGAAATGGGCACGCTTGCTGGTGAGACTGTCATGTTATTCCATGTCAAACAGTACAGGTCTTGGCTAGGGTGTACCTTGGCTGCACCTCAGACTCAAATTACTTAAATACTATAATAGAAAATAGGAATATGCTCTCATTTTCATAGTTCTTGCCATCTTCACATTTTTAATATTTAAATGAGGACAGGGCTTAATCTTTTTTCCCAGGAGCTATGACTACGGAGACTTAGACTAAATGTTTTAGGCTGTGCAGCTTTTTAACTGTCTCTATTACTCTTCTGTTAATGTGTCTCTCCTCCTCCTCCTCCTCCT
>NC_034605.1:39377367-39405391 GCF_900095145.1 Mus pahari
AGTTAGACATGGGGCCTAGAACTGAAATTTAGGTGCACTGGACAAGCATCAAGTCCTTTTAACCACTGAGCCATCTCTCTTGTCCTTTTTTTTTTTTTTTTTTTTTTCCAGGCTGCTTTGTCCAGTTTGCAGACACGAGCCACACACAGATGTGTAAATTCCTGCTTAAGCAGAAATGAAAATTCAATTCCATAGTTACTTCAACCTCCTTCCCAGTGCCTTGAAGACATGTGTTGGCTGCTGGCCATCATTTGACAGCACAGTTAGAGAACATTTCCAGAACTTAGAAAAGTTTGCCTGGGAAGCCCCGTTCCCATGTCGGCTGGAATCCTGTACTGCTCCCCAGCCTTCGAACTTGCTGATTGTTCTTCTTGAGGCTTTGTTCTCTCAACTGTGAAGTGGAAATTATTGCCTTACGTCTCTCAAGGATGTGGTCAGGTTTTAATGAGGATAAAACACTTAACACAAGGCCATTTACACTTGGTAAATGTTGGCTATTAATATTATGGACAAAGATTCCTCTTTTGTTATTGATAATTGTAGTAAACTTTAAAAAACATTAAAAAGGTCCCGTTTGACAAAGAGGATATTACTCTTTTTCAACTGGATATTTTGTGTAGTAACAGGCTGTAGCTTGTGCTTTGGTAGCTGTCCAGTCAAAGAGAAGGTTTCCTCTCAGTGGAGCCCTGACTGGATTTCTGATCTGTTCCTTTGATTTTTCTTCTCTGCAACTTCTTTTCATTTTAACTTTCTATCAGGTGAGTGCTCGCTCTGGGAATTTTGAGAAAAATCCCCAATAAGTCTTTGGCTTCCTGTTGGAGATGAAGGTTATCTGTCAAGGGAGAATACTCCACAGAATAAATGACCGTTTTACCTTGGCCTATTCAGGGTTAGAGCCAACACTGTACTGATTAGTTCCTCCTGCTCTGCTGGTTATCACTTGTTGCTGAGTAACAGACTTTTATATGCGAACCAAATGTGGTGTCCGCCAACCAGCTCGCGTGGCCACAGGCCTCAAGTCTGGTGCTGCTTCCTTCCCCTCCATCATTATTTTATCACGTGAATAGGTAAGCTGCCCACCCGGAGCTCGCGCTTTATCTTTTGGTGAAGGGATCTACATCCGCCCTCACTGAAGAAACTTCGTAATAATGTTACCAGGTGACAGGAGAGCTCATTTTGATTGACAGTGTGACACCCCTTCGAGGTAGCACCCTCAGTTGAAGAATTGCTTCCTTTGGATTGGCCCATGGGCATGTCTATGATTGCTAATTGGTGTAGGAGGGTCTTCTTGCCTACTTTGGGTTGGACCAGCCTAGGCAAGTGGGCCTGGGCTGTTTAAGAAATTTAGCTGACCAGGAACCACAGAGTGAGTCAGTGAGCACGTTTCTCTGTGGATTCTGTTTCCATTTCTGCTTGAGTTCCTGCCTTGACCTCCTTAGTGAGGGGTTGTAGCCTGGGCATGCAAGATGAAATAAGCCCTTTCTTCTCCTACGTTGCTTTTGGTTATGGTGTTTATCACAGCAATAGAGATCAGACTATAGCAGATGATAATGATAGTATTGTTAGCAAATAAAGCCTTCATTGGTGGATTTTATGATTTATATGTTCTAGTTATGTACTTGCCATACTGTTCGTGCCATACTATTATAATATCAGAAGGTCCCCATTGTAGACAAAAATGAACAAGGCTGAATGTTGCCTGCTCCTATTCGTAGGTGATTATTTGAAATAAATCACAAAGTTACGGTTTATAAATGATGGTGCTTTGCTGCAGTGGCACTACATATGCAAAAGCCTTCGGGATTTTGCTGTTTGCTTTGCACTGCAGGTATTCATTTTGTTAATGGCTTCTGGATCACCATGGAGATACCTTCTTTTCATCATAAACAGGTTGGACTGAGGGTTCCACCCAGCCCTTTCTAGCCTCAGGTCAGCTGCTGATGAGTCTGCCCAGTGGTGTGCGGTTGAAGTACCCATTGCTGAGAGGTGTTACATAGATAGCAGACTCTGGTGCAAAAGCACCTGTGTGTGTGTCCAAAATTCTCCACAAGCTATCTGGACAGATGGGTGGAGGAAGTTGGGTGTAGCACGAAAGCCAGTGACTCTGTGTCCAAGAACAGAGTTTCTAAGAGCTGGTCTTAATAACCACTTGCAGTCATGGTAACAACTGTGGTCAATCTATAACCTTGTGCCATATATGGACACTGAGGTGTGCTGCAGTGCCTCCTGTTACACTTATATCTGACACTCCTGTCACCATCCCCATTTCACTGCTGAAGGAGCAAACACTTTAGAGAAGGAACCTTGGCCCAATCCCATGTGTTAATCATTGGCAAGTGTATTCAACCCTAGGTTGATCCTCTGATGGCAGATCCTGGTGTCTGGCTCATGTGGGAAGGGCGTAGGGGCAGTTCTTCTGTCACTGCCTGCAGTGCCTGACAAAGGCTCTGAGCCTCTGCCGGAAATTGCTGATTGGACTAGACTTTTGCAGAGTCCCTTTAGTTGGTGTCTTGCCGTGATTTTCTTTTTCTTTTTTAATTCCTAGAATCATCAGCCTTCCTTCAGCACAGTTCTGTTTATGGTGCTCGCTCTGGGCATGTGCCATGTGATCATACTGCATGAATACCAAATGAGCAGCCTGCACTCTCTGTAGTCCATTTTGGCAGGGGCTGGAGAGTGGGTCTTCAGCACAGGAGCTTATTCTGGGTCTGCTCTCTTCCTAGGGAAGCAACTTTTTTTGCGGAAACTTTGTTTGGGCATTGTTCTTCAACAGAAAGTAGGGATCTAGGCAGCTATGTTCTTAGACAAATGTTTCTCATTTCCTAGGCTGTAAGCTCCCACCCTTTGTTTACCTGTTCTTCTGAATCTGGTCCAAACCTTCCCTTGAACAAAAGTGACACCCCCCCCAAAAAAAAAAAAAACAAAAAACTCTCAAACTTCAAGGAAGAGAGTGAAAAAATCCATTTGTTAAGTGTTGTGGAGGCTTTCTTTAGTTGCCTGACACTCTTTTCCTGGTGCAAAACTCTGGATAAAGGACTCAGAATTCGCACAGTGCTTTCAGAGCTTAAGGATGCAGGAAAGCTAATGCCTACTGCAGAGCTGCCTGAGTGTTTCCATCTAATGTAATTATATCTGATTTGGGGCCAGAATTATTTGTTCTGCAATTATACTTGGCAGTATGTAAAGACATTTCTATAAAGGTACATAAGTTCTGCATTGGAGAAGTATTATGGATTTTTGCTGGTTGGGTTTAA
This sequence comes from Mus pahari, assembly GCF_900095145.1. NCBI lineage: Eukaryota > Metazoa > Chordata > Mammalia > Rodentia > Muridae > Mus > Mus pahari. The sequence continues at coordinate 39,380,622 of NC_034605.1, forward strand.
TGGCACATTTATAATTTAGTTGTGGATTTGTTGAAATGGAGAGCCATCTTTAGGTTCTCAGTGTTTGCAAAGCTTTAGCCATTATCTGTTGGAACATCTGCACCTCTGACTTCTGTTGGATGCCCTGGGCCTTCTTATCTGTGAATATCTCATACTCTTTGTAACCAAGTCTGAACACATAATTCCTTCTTGCTCTTTACACACACACACACACACACACACACACACACACACACACACACACACACCTTTTCCTAGAGACTGATTTCTCATAATGTTTCCATTTGTTACCTATTACCAGCTTTGTTTACTAGGTACCAACCAGTGAGAAAAGCAGGGGCACACTGCCTTTCTAGGACTTAGTGTGGTACAGAGAAAGCTCATATCTAAACGGGTAAGTCATATTATCTGCTCTCTTCACATTCTAAATGACACAATTTAAAATGAAATAGGGAAGGATGATAGGAAGTTTTGCGTGTGGGAGTTGGGGTGGGTTGGTATATTTCAGTTTAAAATGGGACAGTGAGCAGATGTCTCTGAGTGAAGTTGACATTTGATGTTTCGATTGTATTATGATATTGTAATGTCTCCTTTGAATCTCCTTTGTCTCTAGTCTGTTGAGAACCCAATCAGTTCTAATGTCATACAATGGCTTCCTGTTGTCCCTCTTCATTAATGGAGCCATGAGTTTGTTCAGGGTTTTAATCATTCCTGTGACTCTCCAGAAGTATGTGACTCTCCAGGAGGCTTGCCTGTCACTTGACTCTTTCAAATTTTATTTTAAAGACTTTTCAGTGCTGCTTCATGGAAGAGCTTCTGCATCTTGTAGCATAGTAGATAGAAGGTGATTTTGTACATTGTAATTTGTTCCCATTCCTTTCATTGGTGTTCAGAAGCATACTATGATCTTATTAGCATAATGCTAGTTCGATTGTTATTTCCATTAACTAAGAATCCAGTTCATATTGGTTCCAATGTTCATAGTTGAATACATAATATGTTTAGTATTTATAGTTTATATCTTAACAGAGAAGATAGTTCTCTCATCCTAAAACACTTTCTCCTGGCCTTGCTGTTGCCTCCTTCCATGACCTCACTCCTAACAATTATTGGTTTGATTTCTGTCCTTATAGTGTGCCTTTCATAGAGTTTCTTATAAATGTGTTTGCTGTTTACAACTTATTTTAGGGATTTACTTGCTGTGCATATTAATATTCTACCTTTGTATTTTCTTAGCATTATCTTGGCTAAGATGTGTGACAAATTGTTTATGAATATATCTGCCAATGGATGTTTAGCTTTCTTTCAGATCAGGGCCTTTAGGTATGGTGCTGCTATGAACATTCATGTATATGTACATCTTTTTTGTGGGTGAATACATTTGTGAGTTTCAACCTGTTGTGGTTTGAATATAAGTTTCCCCTTCCAAATTTAATGCTTAAGTTGATTTGGTATTAGGAGCTAGAAGACATAGAACCACACAGGATCATGTTGTTTACAGGTGGGGCCTTTGTTGCTAGCATTAGAGAGTATCCTCTGGGTAGAAGTTTGTGATTTGATACCGGTTGCTTTCTGAGAAGAGAATGAAGAAAGAACAGAGGACATCAGGCAGGGGTCAGGGCAGTACTAGAGCATACAGAAACCAGAAACCAGAGGGAGAGGCATTTACCCAATGCCTTCTTTTTGTTACTAGGTAATGCCCTGTGACATCTCAGGTCTCTGCTAGCAAGAAGCCCATCACTGGTTTGGATCAGAATCACAAACCCAAATGAACTCACTTTCTTTACAGTTTATTGAATATGTAAATGTATAAAATAGGATTTGGTTAGTTTTCAAAATATTGGTATGATTTTGTAGCTCAATAGCAATGAATAAGAGTGGTATCTAACCTTGAATGAGCCCAGCTTCCTGGGCTTCATACCTGTGCATAGTCTTCTTCTGTGCAGTCTCTTCTAGTGTGTATGTATCAGTTTTAGTTGTAATGAACAGTGCACAGCAGAGATGCCTTTCCCCCTGCCAGTGACTAGTTGTATACCCACTGTTCTTACATAGATAAGAGATTAATTCTCTGCTCTTAGAACGTCTAGCTTCTATTTCCTTTCATGCATATTACTTCTGCCATTTTCTCACTCATTCTCTGTGTTATAGTGAGTTATGATCTTATTTGGTTTCACTAGTCCCTTTAATGACCATGGAGTTTGTACTCACCAGCTCCCAGAAGTTTAGTATTCTTATAACATCTCAAAATCAAACACTAGCCACAAGGAATTGTAGTGGAATGAAAAGTTAGCTAGATTAGCAGTTTCCTAGCACCTAGCTCACTGGGTTGTTATGAAAGATTAATTATGTTGTTTCCTAGCTCATCCAACTATAGATATAAAAGGTAGACTGCAAAAATAAAATATATTATGTAAACATTGGTATATGATATTTACTGCTGGGTTTGTTAAAGTGGCCATTTACTTACAGCTTTATGCAAGATTTTGAATTATGCCAAACAATACTATGGTATCTGAGAATATTTGTTTACTATCTGCGGTGTATTGATAAGCATTGTACATGTTCTATACATGCTGGTACTGGCAGTTGATGTGCCTTCCATCGACTTTGATTAATCATAAAGTATTATGAAGTGTCTACTATGCTGTAGGCATAGTGTTATTCTGTGAATCTATGAAAGCAAGTAGGCCAGGGATCTTATACGCTAGCAACTCTTCGTTGGGCATGCCTGTTGTCTTAGTCAGAGTTTCTATTCCTACACAAACATCATGATCAAGGAGCAAGTTGGGGAGGAAAGGGTTTATTCAGCTTGTACTTCCACATTGCTGTTCATCACTGAAGGAAGTCAGGACTGGAACTCAGACAGGTCAGGAAGCAGGAGCTGATACAGAGGCCATGGAGAGATGTTCTTTACTGGCTTGCTTCCCCTGGCTTGCTCAGCCTGCTCTCTTATAGAATCCAAGACTACCAGCCCAGAGATGGCACCATCCACAAGGGGCCCCTCCCCCCTTGATCACTAATTGAGAAAATGCCCCACAGCTGGGTCTTGTGAAGTCATTTCCCCAACTCAAGCTTCTTTCTCTGTGATAACTCCAGCCTATGTCAAGTTGACACAAAACTAGCCAGTACACCCATGCAGCACTATTGGAAGCAGCAGAAACTGTCTGCCAAGCAATAAGTAGCTCCTTAGGGGCACCAGGTTAGTTTTGCTTAGGAATGATGGGAAAAGCTTTCTGAAAGATTAATACTGGACAGAACCTGGAGGGCCATATAAAACTTCAGCTGGAATGGAGAGTGAGGAAAGGCTATTTCCAAGTGAGTAGATTGAGGCAGAGCAGAGAGTGGGCTCTCAGAACTGGAGCACACAGGTTTCTTCCTTCTCCTTCCTCTATGCTATGGGGGGTTACATACTGCTAAAACAGCCTGTGGATGTTATGCGACTGGACTGCATCTGATACCATCCCGCTTTGCCTTGGTGGATTCTTGGCTATAGCTCAGCTTTGACCCAGGTTACTTAGATTAACTTTATTAGTTCATTTGCTTCCATTTTTGCTGATTGTCAAATGCATTTGTCTCTATATAATTTCATTATTTCTACATCTTTGTTATATAATTGGAGCCCAAACTGATGTAGCCTGAGAAGGCGCTTTAACTTGATCTAGTCTGTGTTATTAAACCAATTTGTTCTTCTCCCCACAGCCTTTTGTGTATATCACTTGCTCAGTGACCCGAGCCAAGCTGAGCTGTGTTGGACTCAGCAGAAGTTGTTCCCAACCAGCCTCCCACATGTGGAGGTTTCAGCTGTAACAGTGGACTTTGGGTGCCTCTGCCTATCTCTCCTCTGCGAGATGGTCTCAGTGGGTCCCAAAGGCAATAAATGTTACATAAACTTTCTAAGTGAGAGTGAACTGCCTGTCACACTGCATGTGTCCTAAGGTCACACTTTCTGCAGCCTCAGTCCCTCCAGTAAACCAGAGCTGAACAGGTCCTAAGTTTTAATTTGTATCCATTCTGAGCAGTGTGATGAGCTATCTTTTATTAAGCATATTTCTATACCGGTCCTATTTTATTGTCATTATTAGTCTCTTAGTGTGCTTTACTAAGCTTCATCGTGAGTGTATGTGGTTGGGGAAAAAACGAGTACATTGCGTTAGGTACTGTGTTTGGTTTTTCAAGCATCTATGGTGGTCTACAAACACATACTCTGCTGATAAAGGAGGTCTATATATTGCTCTTTGCTAATTTAACTAGTGGATGGTTGCTTTCAATTTTTATTTGTACTCTTCTCAACAGAATTTAATATTTTGAAACTAGGGATTTTGGTGGTTTTTTGGCATGATGCTTAGTATAGAATATTTTAGGAACACTGGCTAGGTAGTAGTGTGTGCAAGCGAGTACCTGTTCTTGTGTTATCAGGTCAAAATTTTTGACAGATTGACCTTACACTGCTAATGGACTCTGGAGGCCACAGTTTCCTAGGGTGATGGCTAAGCCAGCCTTCAGGATATGATAACTAGCTCTGAACCTGATATAATTTTCTTGCTATCTCAGTCTTAATTTCCCATCTGCAAAATAGGGACATTATTTTTAGGTTTCTATACAGATATTTCGAGGACCAAAAAAACCTATATATAGAAATCACACAGAATGGGCATCTCTTAAATAGTTGGTGTTCAAATTTTTTTTAAAATACTTCCAATAATTTTGTTATAAATGCAATAAAAATTAATGACAGGCAAATTATATTTTATGAAGTACACAGTGTCTACTGAACATGGTGGTGGGAGGTAGAGAGTGAGGTTCAGGAGGTCAAGGACTCCTAAAGGTCTTGCTTGTTCATCACCACATGTCCTTTGGGTCCTTTTGCTCAGTGGTCTCACATGGCCTTTGTGGTGACTGCTCATTCTAGGCTGTCTACTCAGGGCTGTAGTAATTGGTGATCACTGTTTGAGCCAGGGTTGCCTTCACAAAGCAAAAGTCCTAGATTTTAGGTTCCATGGTGATTTTGAAATCAAGTCTAAACCTTGGTGCTGCTGCCACTCGTCCATTCTATAGTTGATAAATGAGGTGCATCAAGGCCAGGAAGTCTATGGAAGTTGAACCGTGGTGGGGCTGGGACCCTTGTCTGGGCTCCAGCTGCCCCCTGCATAGCATGTTTCACAGATAGAAAGCTGGTCATCTTGTGTGTCTTTAGCATATTCTCACCCCTTTTAAAAATACTGTGGTTTACCCTGTGGAAACTACCAAACTCATTGGGGGATGAGAGGGTGGCTTCTGCTCAGGAGGGGTCACCCTCTTCATTAGATCCAGGCCTGAATCTCTCACCACACCCTCCCGTCCTCCTGTTGGATTGACCCTTTCATTGTGGTTGCCATGTTTGCCCTTCTTTCCCTTTCCATATCTCCCCTTCTGTATTGCCTGTATGAGTTCATATGTTTGGTAAATGAAATTTCAGATATGGTGTATGGAGACATGTCTTATTATTTTCATTTTTCTCTCCTTTCCCCTTGAGCTAATTCAAGGTGTCCCACAGCCTGAAATGTCAAAAGAAAACTATCGAGGGAAAAAGTAATGGAAAATAACTATTATAAACTTCCTTATAGCTTAGACGAAGCTCTTTCCTTTTGACCCTTTTAAACAAATGCACATTTTGGTTCATGGAAGGCGTAATTGCCCTTCTCCCCAGAACACGATCTGTAAAATGACTAGCTGCAGAGGTTGTCCTTCTGGGGAGGAAGGTCAGCCAGAGTGGAGAACTTTGTGGTCTTTCCTCCCTCCCTCTCTCCCTTTCATTACCTTTGTTTTCTACCCACTCAAATAATAAAACCATTTTCCAACTACAGAACCTGGAGGTCACCAGTGTGACTCTGGCTAATCCTTGGGGAAGTCATAGCTACCTTAAATAAGGATGTAGTTTTGTTTTCTTTTTGTTGCTTCAGAGGCACAGTCTGCCAGAGGGAAGATGCAAATTGTCTTTGGCTCCTACCTTCATTTTACCTTCTCTTTTCTGCATCATTGTAAGACTCTCTCCTCATGGTAAGCCCTCTGCTCCCAGTGGGACCCCGAGAACTCACTCGCACATGGGCCTTTGAAATTTTCCCAACTGTTCTCCATGATTAAAAATGAATTGGAAATGGAAGCCTTGTCTCTGTTCTGCAGACACTCCTGGGTTCTAGTCAGATAGATCCGTGAAAGGTCATGAACAAAAGGTTCAAGAGACACGCAGAAAAAAAAAAAAAAATGGAGGTCTGATCTTCAGGGTAAATGAGGCCCTAAGGGAACATGACTCCTTGATCCTCTGGATTGGCTCCTCCAGATCTGCTCTTTAATTTGGTCAGAAGATTATCAGTTAAATTTTACCCAAAGCTAAACCAGTACCACTGATGTGGTAGCTCATAAAGTGCATGGTTGGCTTGAACCTCACTAATTATCTTCCCAGTTGATGTAATCAAGAACCAGAGGCACATAATAGAATAATTCAGACTCTGAGATCTCTATTTAAATATGCTCTCTGCAGGAATAGGAAATATATTACAACTTGTAGATCAGCCCTAATTGAGTAGTTGCCTCGCATCCAGGCTGAGAAGTCTAAGGACCAGCTTAGAATCTTTAGGCTACTACAGTCACTGTGAGGCCATGCCTGAGCAGCCAGCCAGCACTTTAAGGTCTGCCTATGGCAGAAAAAGTCACCTTGTTAAAATCATGGGTCAGAAATGGTCATGATGTCTATAATGTCTATAATTCCAGAAGTAAGGCAGGTGGATTACTGAGAGTGTAAGCCTGTCCTAGGCTATGTAGTGTGTTTCAGGCCAGTCTGGATGACAAATGAGATCCTGTGTCAAGAATAAACAAACAAACAAACAAACAAAATCCCATGAAATCACTATGCCCAGGTTATTCACTAAGGGCCCCCGATGTCCACTACTGCAAGGGATTCTTCTCGTAACTTTCCAGTTAACTAGGAACATATGCACTGAGACATTTCCTCTCCTTCTGAAGGAAAGGCAGCGCCATACTTAAGTCTTCTGAAGTGCTATGCCCTTCTGTGATTAATGTGAAGCAGAAGGTGGTTCTCAGGAAGGCCACTTACACTGAGTCATACTTAATGACTCTGGTTGCAGGCACAGTACAAGTCAGCATAAGATAAAGTCAAATGAGACCTTTGAGAAGTTTTTCAGCTTCTAGAATATTTGCCAGTATTTGCGAGAGAGCGAGGGGGGCGGAATTGGTGAAATTACTGATTTTTTACTACAAAAGCTGGACGTAGTCATAGAGAAGGCAATAGGATTTGTACACATGTTAGTCGGCTTAGGTTGCCCCAGCAGTTCCAACAGACTGAGGCATATGGGACACTATGAAGCTGAGACCATAGGGTCAGAAAAGCTGTTTCTCTGAGTCTTCCTTTCTTCCTTGGTGTGTAGATGGCACTTGCTTTAGATGTCCTCATATATTTTTCCTCTGAATATACTACTGTCCTTATCACTTCTGATATGGTTCAGTCTAGTGGCTTTTTTGAATGAATTAGTCCTTTCAAGGCCCTGTCTTTTAGTGTAGTTAGGTTCTCAGATACTGGTTTTCAAGATACAAGCTTTTAAGAGTAACAGTTAGCATTGATACTTAGTTAATAAGCTCTAATCTTGTAATTCTGAACACTAATGAATGAAAAAGCATCTTCTCAGGATGATATTAAGCCTCAAATTCTTCTGTGAAGATTTTAAGAACTCTCTATCTTACTTACAAGCATGCTGACATCATTGTGTCATAACACACAGTGGTAACTGTGATGGTTAATTTACATAAAGTTAGTAGCTTTACTGTAAAAGCCTGGACTGGCCTAATGAAAGACCATCATTTTGATGCTTATTCCTAGAGTACCAGAGAAACAGAATGGGCAGGTGCCCAGTGTGCCTACAACTCTGCTGAGATGGAACATATTTGAAGAGGGGCTCAATTGTCAGGCCTGCTGAGAACGATGTGTTTGATGTGGGCAGAGGACAAGTTGAGTGGTATCTGAAATGATTGGGTGTAGTGGATTAAATGTCAGAAATCTGAGCACACAGAACACTGTGTGTTTATCTTGTTTAATAATAGAAATCACAGTGTTTCTCCACCACTTCACGCCTTCAGTTCCTGCTTGCATTAGCTATTATCCTAGTAGCAAAAGATATTAACATGAAAAATGAATGCCAGTTTCATCATTGGGAGTTCTTGCTTCTTACAGTTCCTTAAATATATTTAAAATGTTTTATCAGTGTTCTGATCAAGAGTCAGGGATGTGGGTCATTTGGCTATGCATAATTTCATTTTAAGTAGAGTTTTCAACAGTGTCTCCTTGAAAAATATAATTCCCAAATTTATTTTTTCTACCCTAAATTAGTAATTCATTGACCTTTCTTTTTAACAGGAGCTGCAGCGGCTGAAAGCAATTAAGTGTTTTACATTATCGTTCCTGGCGAATAAACAAATAGATTTTAGTCCTCTTTCCCTGGGCTGCTATAATTCAGCAGTTGTAGCTAATTACACAGCTCTGGAGCCATATGAGAGGGATGAATACCACCTCCCATGTGCTTTGCTCTGGCTGCCTGGGTTGTGGCTCTAGGGGTTAGGGAGCCTCTCTGGGGGTGTTTGGGACTTACATATTTGTTGAAACTACTCACAGTTTCAGTAAATGGAATCTAGGACAAAGCTTCAAAAAATAGGAAATGATTAATTTTTTTTGATATTTTAGAGTTCTAAATTGGAAACATGACTACTGTGATAAAACAGTTGATTCCAGAAGATATGATTTTCTGAAGGATGGAATTTTCAAGACCTTTATATTTTTTCTCTTTTTCTTTTCTCCTGACCTTTGGCTGTTTGATGCCATTGTTGAGGAGCATGGACAGAGAGTGGAAATGCTAAGGTGAATGACTGAGCCAGCCTCCTCTCCAGTAGAGATGTCTGAAAGAGCTTCTTAAATGGGCTGAAGCAGCCTCCTGTCCCACAGAGTGGTCTGCTGGAGCATCTTTTACTTAAAGCTGTAGCTTTAGCTCTTTTTGCTTCAGTGTTTCTCTTCTTGATTTTGGGTTGTTCTCAGGAAGAATTCAGTCATTCTTGTGCCCCTTATGTCAGCACTGATGATTCATGCCAGGCATTTAAGTAGGTGCTGGCAAAGTCAAACCTTTGTTGTGTTAGGTTTATTATCCACATATATTTTTTGTTTGTAGTTTTTGTTGTTTTGCAGAAAGAAGAATTGGCTGTATCTTGGCTGTAATTAAATTCTTCAGACTTCCTAAAAGCAGTTATCCCTTTAGGTAAAACCCGTATTTAGTTACTCTCTGGATTGAGTTCTTGCCCATCACAACAGGATAGCAGCTGCATGAAGAGGATGTCAGGACTTCTGAGTTAAGAAGAGGAACCTTCATTCGATTGAAGGAACCCACGGCTACATGAGCCAGGATGCTCAAAACCGAAACAAGTGTTTACCTTCCCTTGAAGCCAGAGCACCAACTTCTTACCAAAGGAAGCTTTGGTGAGGTGGGCACTGATTAAACCGTGGACAGTTCTTTAACTTGGTTCTGCCAAAGACACTGTGGAGCCCAAGAGATTGGAATACGTACCTTTTGTCAGGAAGAAGAATTCTAGAAGTAGAAAAAGAGGAAGTATGTCCCATGAAAGAAGACTCCTGTAGGTTTTTCCCCAAGAGTCTCTGAGCTGAAAGGTATGCTGTAGACCTTCAGTCCAACAACTTGAGTAGATTACATTGTGGTGAGGACAAAGTCCGGGGGCTTGGTTCTAGTCATTGGTGTGTATTTTAAGTAATTGCATCTTGTTTCTTTGGTTCAGTTCTCTGGGCCTCAGCATTCAAATCCATGTTTCAGGAATTGAGTAAACTGATAGCTAATGTTCCCATACTACAGTGTACTCATTTAAAAACTGCTTTTCTAAGTTGCCTATAGAGTTCTCACTTTTTGTGATGGTTTAAAGTAACTTGGGGATCATTTTCTTCCAGTTTGCTTCCGTTTTGCTTGTTGATGTCATCACATGCAGAAATAGAAAACTGTACAAAACTTGTTCTATGGTCCTGTATTCCAGAATATCTATCTGATGAGCTCATTCATTGCTCTTTTACTTCTGAAAACTGAATCTGACTCAAAAAGTAGTGACTAACTGCCTACTCTTTGGGTCTGGCTGTGACCTACATACCCTGCTTCTTTGCTGTTAGGTTTCATTTTCCCTGCTGGATTGGGTTTTTCAACTCCATCTCCTTTCCCATGTATATAAATCAACATGAGGGGCACTCAGAACTGTAGCAGATGTTAAGTGGTAGTTGGATCCAGCATAGACAGTTGTTCTGAAAGCTGTGCTCTTGGGAAGTGTATTGTCTTACGAAGACATGAGTTCTGCCTGAATCTTTGCATCAGTAGTTTTGCCATTTGACATCATTTCAAAAGCTTGGTGCGGATCTGGTCAAGATCATGCCCATTCATTCTGACTTGAGGAAACTGTAGTTAGCAAAGTGTGTATGGTGCAGTGAGGTATTCTACTCATGAGAACTTCACTTTCCAGCCAGCATGGAGGCCCCTGGGGATTCATGGGAACACATCTTGTCTCAGGGCTGCCTGGGATCTGGCAGAAGCAGAGTGTGAATTAAATGAGACCTGAGAAAGAAGAAAGTATTTCCAGTGGACAACCCATTGGGGAATCAAGGCCAACAGAGTCTGGAGTAAAGACAGTTCCTCAATGGCCGCTTGCAGCTGAGTAGGTAGTGCTGTGTTCTCTTCCACAGCAACACAACTAGAGTATAGGTGTGGTTGTGGCCAGGGACAGCCTGTCCATCCAGACTAGGGTATGGCAGTCTGATGACAAGCGTTGTTTCCTCCAGTTTGGTTGGGATGAGTGAATGTGCTTTCACATTCTTTCCTAGCAGCTCTCACTGCTGCCTCAGACTCCGGGTGTCTCAGCATACTGACAATGGCATCTCCCAGTGTTACCGATACTGCCAATGCTACTCTTGGTCTCACATGGGTCTGCTTCAGAAGCGTGGAGCAGATTTAGATAATATATATGTCTCTTGGTGAGAAGGGTCTGTGCTAGAACAGTTGATCATTAGAAAAAAGAGCTAAATGGAAAACCACTCTGAAGGTCCACAGACTAGCGAATAGCAGGGAAATCTGAGTATAGCAATACATTGTCAGTGTTGTTGTTAGCAATCTAGCATTTTCTACAGAGAGAAGCCAAAAGGCTAACTATATACTTAAAGTCTGGCCCTGTCCTGGATGTGGGTGTTCTGAACATGGCTTTGATGTTTCCAATGCAGGATGACTTGTCCCCAGTTCTGCACATTTGAGTGCACATACACCGCTGTCTAGAATTTCAGATCTTTTAAAAGCAGATTCACAGAAACATCTAACCTCACCAACCTCTTATGCCACCTGCTTTCTCTGTGAACACAGTCCTTATAGGCTTTCAAAGTCAGAAGCTTCAGAATTTGGCAGTAAAAGGCATGACTTTAACACATGAATGCCGTGGCTGACAGTAGCAGGTTTTAACTCTGCTGTGCCTGCCTCACCTCGACATTGTTATCTGTGTCATGCCAGCTAACACAGGAAATGGACACACACATTTGTGTGCTCACAACCTACTTGGGGTTGGCAGTATGATCTCTTACATATGGCTTACCTGCCCATGGAAAGGAAGCCCCTTCCCTTCTGAGTCAGATGTTTAGCACTTCTTGACTTATAATGGCTAAAAGTGAGTTTGAAGCAAATTCTTTTTCATCTTCTACCAGCTATTAATTTTCAGTACTTTAATTTGTGTTTGAAAAAGCAGTTAAAAGTGAAAGTTCCCAGTCAAGAGGGAATAATTGGTGGGCTAGGATAGAAAGCTAAGGCTCGCAATGGTTTTAAGAGACTAGAGAGGGCTGATACACTGATTGTTGGTGGTAATGGCTTTTAACAGAACCATAGAACATAACTGAGGCTTAATTTTCTAAATCAGACTCCTCTCTCAGTGGCCTAGCCTAGCAGTTTGTGACCCCCCAGGATGGCAGATCTGACTGCAGGCAGGGCAGGCATATTTTGAAGACAAATGGCAAGAAAACCAGAGAGAGAACAGAGTAAGAAAGACAAGGGGAACCACACCCAAGGCGGAGATCTCCAGTCTCCCCTGCAGGGATTCTAAGGCAAGGTTTTGTTATTTTGTTAGAAGTCCAGACATTTATTGATAAACGGTCAGACCTAATAATTTCAAAGTTTGTCTTACCATGTTTGGGGTCTGCTGAACAAATAATGATTATTTCTCAGGACTGCAATTTCCAGATATGGAAAATAAACATGATGCCAGCTTTAACAAAAGGAGAGTATGTAAATTATTCCTCATTGATACCTTTTAATTATTCTAATAACCCACTCTTCTCCTATATATGATGTATTCCAAAAGAGACTAATTAGATCTTTGTAAATAAAAGCAAACTCTTGAACATAGTTGAGCCTGATGTAAACTTTATTGCTATGTGCATGGAGATGAGCTTCACCTGACAAAATCTAATACAAGTTAGCATTCCACATCTAAGGGAGGATCATTCCTAAAATTGCAAAGCTTCTGTAAGGCAAAAGACACTGTCAACAAGACAAAAAGGCCACCAACAGATTGGGAAAGGATTTTTACCAATCCTAATTCTGATAGAGGACTAATATCCAATATATACAAAGAGCTCAAGAAGCTGGACTCCAAAAACTCAAAAAACCCCATTAAAAAATGGGGTACAGAGCTAAATAAAGAATTCTCAACTGAGGAATATCGAATGGCTGAGAAACACCTGAAAAAATGTTCAACATCCTTAGCCATCAGGGAAATGCAAATCAAAACAACCCTGAGATTCCATCTCATACCAGTCAGAATGGCTAAGATTAAAAATTCAGGTGACAGCAGATGCTGGCGAGGTTGTGGAGAAATAGGAACACTCCTCCATTGCTGGTGGGATTGCAAGCTTGTACAACCACTCTGGAAATCAGTCTGGCAGTTCCTCAGAAAATTGGACATAGTACTACTGGAGGACCCAACAATACCTCTTCTGGGCATATACCCAGAAGATCTTCCAACTGGTAATAAGGACACATGCTCCACTATGTTCATAGCAGCTTTATTTATAATAGCCAGAAGCTGGAAAGAACCCAGATGTCCCTCAATAGAGGAATGGATACAGAAATTGTGGTACATTTACACAATGGAGTACTACTCAGCTATTAAAAACAATGAATTTATGAAATTCTTGGGCAAATGGATGTATCTGGAGATTTCATCCTTAGTGAGGTAACCCAATCACAAAAGAAGTCACTAGCTATGCACTCACTGATAAGCGGATATTAGCCCAGAAACTTAGAATACCCAAGATACATTATGCAAAACAGAAGAAAACCAAGAAAGATGACCATTGTGTGGATACTTCATTCCTCCTTAGAATAAGGAACAAAATACTCATGAAAGGATATAGGTACAGAGACAAAATTTAGAGCTAAGATGAAAGGATGGACTATCCAGAGACTACCCCATCTGGGAATCCATCCCATCATCAGCCACCAAACCTAGATACTAATGCTCATGCCAGCAAGATTCTGCTGAATCGGGACCCTGATATTGCGGCCTCTTGTGAGGCTATGCCAGTGCCTGGCAAACACAGAAGTGGATGCTCACAGCCAGCTATTGGATGGAACACAGGGTCCCCAATGGAGGAGCTAGAGAAAGTACCCAAGGAACTGAAGGGGGCTGCAACCCTGTAGGTGGAACAACAATATGAATTAACCAGTACCCCCTGAGCTTGTGTCTCTAGCTGCATATGTATCAGAAGATGGCCTAATCGGCCATCATTGGGAAGAGAGGCCCCTTGGTCTTGCAAACTTTATATGACCCAGCACAAGGCAAGGCCTGGGCCAAGTAGTGGGAGTGGGTGGGTAGGGGAGCAGGGGCGGGGGGGGGNGGGGTATAGGGAACTTTCGGGATAGCATTTGAAATATAAATAAAGAAAATAAAAATATAAAAAAAAAAGAAGTTCTTCCTAGCTGAGCTTTGCTGAGGTAAGTGTTCAGTCTCAATTGTTTCCTTTTGTTGCCACTGAGAGCTATAAAATGAAATCTAGTAGGAGATGGGTGTTGAGTAAGTCAGTGAGTGAGTGAGTGCTGAGTAGTGGTGGCTGAACCAAAAAGCAAGGATGGATGCCAAGATAGATCCATGGAGTGGGAAAAGAAGACCCTGCCACAGAAATGGGCAGGCTGAGCTGAGGCCTGGCATGGGAGAAGAAGCCAGTGTAGTGGTGGAAGGGAACTTATGCTGTGTGCAGAAGTGTAGACACTGCCTGAATGGGGCCAAGGGCAGGAAGGGGTGAGGCTGTCTGAATTAAGGGACCTAAATGGGAAATGTGGAACCTTGTTTTAATGGCAACTAAAAGCATGCAGATTCTTAAGCATGAGTGGGAGAGTGAACCCAGAGAAAAACAAACAAACAAACAAACAAACAAACAAACAAAACAAAACAAAAAAACCAAGGAAACAAGGCAGAAGGAGCTGGAAGGTGAGGAAGCCCCTCTGTAGCAAAAGTGGAACATTGGATATGGTGATGAGCAGTAGCACTTCCACCAGACAAGAAGGCAGTTTGAGTTGAGAAGCCTTCTTGAGAAAGAAATGACAGTATCTAGTGAAGAATGGAAAGCAGAAGCCTGCAGACATTTTCTGTAAAGTATGAGAATAAATAAGAGCAGCTTTTTGGGCCAGTCTTCAAATTGTCCTTCTGTGAGGAGGATTGCAGGAAGCTCACGTGAATGGGCATAGTTACCCATGACTGAAGCATGACTGCTAGTTTACCAGCCCCTAAACCGATGTGGAATACATGTGCAGGTTAGGTAACATACTGGTAACTTTGTAACTAAAATTTCAGTTGACAAAATGTGAAAGGTGGCTTTTAACAAGCACCCAATGTGGTCCAGTTCACCTGTGCTTACCTTTAAACACACAACACTCAGCTGGACCTCAGTCTTATTAGCCGTCTGTCTTGTCACACAGTAACTTCAAGGAACGCTTTGAAGAAATGAGCTGTTGGGATAGAAGATAATTCCAGTCTATCCTGGTTTTACTGCCACACTTGATTCATTTCAGAAAAGGAGGGGCAGAATCAAAGAGTGCAGGTACTGGAAAAATGGGGACTTGCTTGGTAAGGTGCAAGGCTCAGGTCTCCTGAGTGTCCTAGAGAAAAGGATTTCAAGAAAGATTGAGCATGGAGCAGGAAAACGAGCATCCTCGGATGCCATGAGATAGGACATCAGGACTATAGTCTGCCCAGAGATTGCTGGCTTTGTTTTGTAGATACCTGCTGTACTATGCCTTTAAAAACAAAGTAAGGCTTGGAGAGATGGCTCAGTGCTTAAGAGCACTGGCTGCTCTTCCAGAGGTCCTGAATTCAATTCCCAGAAACTATGTGGTGGCTCACAACCATCTTTACTGGGGTCCAATTTTCCCTCCTGGTATGGAGACATACATGCAGACAGAGCATTCATATACATGAACTACATACATAAGTAGAATTTAAAAACACATGAGAGCATCATATGCAGTACAGTATCTATGTAACTAACATTTAACACATGTATTATTTTCTTATGCAATGTAAAGATTATAATGGTAAGCCCTCCTGTCCTGAGCTAGGAGATTTTTAATTAAAATTTATATATTTTGTGTTCACGTATGTGCTTCAGTGGATATATGTGTACTTCATTAGTGTAGCTCAGAAGAGGATGCCATCAGATCCCCTGAAACTGGAGTGGTGGGCAGGTGTGAGCGGTCTGATGTGGCCACTGTGAACAGAACCAGGTTTCTCTACAGCAGCAGCAGGTGCTCGTAACTGCTAAGCCAACGCTTCAGCTCATCAGGCTGAGAATTTAACTCATTTCTATCTATGGATGGGAGGAAAGAGTTGTGATTTGCAGAATTCTTACAAGGAAGCAAAGTCTAGTATTCCTGGTTTCTTTGTTCAAATTGATTTGGTATTGTTGGCATTTTTGTTGTTGTCCTGCCTCCTTTAATTTTTTTCCTGAAGCCTTATATTTTCAAAAATTTCCAACGTGTATGTGTGTGAATGTGGTCTATGTGTGGGTAGTGCATGCACCTCTATATGCCTACATGGGCTACAAGAGGACACTGGTGTCCTCTCTCACACTCTGCCTTATTCCTTTGAGACAGGCTCTGTCATTGATCCTAGGTCTAAACTGCTAGCTATCAAGCCACACCTCCATGCTGTCTACACCTGCTACACATCAGGGTTACGTGTGTGTGTGTGTGTGTGTGTGTGTGTGTGTGTGTGTGTGTGTGACCCCGCCCAAGTTTTTATTTGGGTGCTAGTATCTGAACTAACATCCTCATGATTACACAGCAAGGAAGCTCTCTCTGTCTCTCTCTCTCTCTCTGTCACACACAAATCTTCTTAATGGTAATAAAGAGAAAAATCAGAAGTAATTAATATATGCATTCTCAGAAAATGATACTGAAACTTAAAGAACTTGTAACTTCATTTGGGGAAGGATTTTTTTTTTCTAATGGCACTGCTTTGTACATCAAAAAGACCTTTTATAGAATTGGCTTCTCTCCTTTAATTTTTCTGGGGTATTACTTTGAGGGGATCTTGTAGATGTCATGCTGCAGACACAGAGGTTGCAGGGCAGTGGGTTGATGCTCTCCTCTTATCGGTATACAGGTCCCAGAGAAGGAGCCCAGGACGACAGGTTTTCAGGCAAACACTTTTACCCAATTAGCCTTCTTGCTGACCCCTAGTTGGCTTTATAAGGGATTATTGTACATGTTCAGATTTTGAAATGAACTGGTTTTCTCCAACGAATCCGACAGAATGTGTGTGGTCTTGCCACTTTCTGCTGTTCTGCCGACCGTGGCCTAGGTATGCCTGAGTGACTCAGGACGGAGTGACTGATCACTGTCATCTTCTATAACATGTGTTGTGTTGTTCACCTCTCTTCACAGAGACCTTTCTTTTTAACTCGGTAACTGGGACTAACTGTAGAGTAGAAGACTGTCATCTACCTGGAGAGGTGGCAGGCAGATAGGTTACTTGGTAGCTTGGCTTCTTGTAGCAGGACAACATCCTGCCCAGCTTCCGTCTAGACAATCTCCTTATATCCAGGGAGCTGGAACAGTTTTCTTCCCTTCCCCTCTTCCTTCCTCATGTGTATACCCTCTAAGATTCCAAGAGCAGTAGCCTTGGGCATGCTGCTGAGGGACTGAAGGGATTTTGAGCAGAGTTCAGAGCCTGGCCTTTGTAATCGCTGGGCCTAGGGTACTCTGAGTGCTTACTGTATAAGCAAATGAATGTGTGAAGGTTGAAAACAGTGAGGGGCTTGGCCTCATGTGTTGTAGGATGTGTTCCAAGCCTGAGCTCTACCACTACCCTCTCATCCTTTGGGGAGTACCCTGCCATAAGAATGCACCTCACAACTAATAGGTAAAACATGATTGACTGTATGCTAATACTTGAGTGTGTGTCTGCCAGTTGGCTTGTCTGTATGGGGCTTTGCTGATTCACACAGTTGGAGGCCTCTTGTTCCTCCTTCCTCTTTTCTTAAGGCTACTGATGCCATAAAAATGGGAGGTAGCTTTGCTCCTTCACACCCAGGATGGTGCAGGAGAATGAGAAGACAGTTGGTTCAGGTGCCCCACAGCCTACCAAGGATTGCCTGGACTCTGGGCAAAGAACAAATGAAAGTGGGGAATGGAGGGACAGACAAGAAGACAGAGCAATATAATAGGTGATAAGACAAAGACTTTGTATATAAGCAAGGATTAGAGAAATACGAAATTTCCCTGAAGGTGGAAATGAAGAGAATAAAAGGAATGATAGGAGGAAAAATAACCTATAAATTATGCTTAACGAACTTACTGAAAAAATATAAATCATAGTTTCCTAAAATTATTTTATTTCATTATGCTAATGTTGATAAATTTTAATTTTCAGGTGTACATGCCTAAAGTCCTCAAGACTCTTAAACATAATAATCAAAAAGCTAATTAATCACTTATGGGCAACTTTCCCAAGTAACTGTAGGAACAGACACAATTAAGAAATAATGCCTCAGCCACAAATAATAGAAATACATGCCTAGACAGGAAACTTCGTTATATGCCACAAATTAAAATAGGATTTTATTGCTTATGTTATCTTAGGTTTCCAAATGTGTTTTAGGGGAAGGAGAAACAAAGCGAGACACTTGGCCACGTGTGTTGTCAACCCGAGTGAGCTAGCTGCACCACTCCCCTCCCCCCACGTGTGTTGTCAGCCTGAGTGAGCTGCACCACTTCCCTAGTGTCCTTTGGGGAATTCACTGCAACAGGAACTTCACCCATAAACATAGGAATTGGCTAGTAAGGCGGGATTCACTAATTCAGAGTCATTTCAGGGGCTGGTGTCCCAAGGTTGCTGTCTCTGTCTTCCTTACTAAATCTGCACTCTCTGGTCTGTCAGGCTTTGTTTATACATATTAATTTTTATTGTTTTTTTCTAGGTCCTCAAGATATACAAGTAAAATAAGCAGGGCTGTCACTACTTCAAGTGCTGATTGAGAACCAAAACTAGGGATAGGTCATGGCCAGATAGCATGCGAGGGGCTTGTGACCAGGTATATATATGCTCAGCAATCGGGTCCTTTCATGTATTGGTTAAACAAGTTTCAGAACCCAAACCCTCAATTCTGTCACGGGGGACAGTAAAGATATAGGCTATTAACACTCTAGTTTCAGTAGTGAAAAGCCAACTAAAGTAAAAAATGAAAGGAGGTGGGGAGTTGAATTGTTTTCATAAATAGAAGGCCTGTGGAGTCAGATGCAGCTGGATCAGAAGCAGAGTAAATGCTAGAGTTCACTTTGGTCCTTTCACACCCCAAGGTAGTTCACTGTCTATGGTTATGTGCTGTCCTTACATCCTTGCAATCAGTTTCAGAGGAATTAAAGTGAAATGAAACAAGAACACACCTCCCTCTTGGGTTTCCCAGAGGTCATTTATGTTGATTATCCCTCTTATGACCTGTACGTTCCCATTTTTGAAGGGATCTGTAACTCAGGAAGGGTTACGGTGCTAGGGATTTCAGAAGTAGATGTAAGGAAAACATAACTGCCATAAAGATAGCTAAGCAAGGCACCTAGCAGATGTGCTGCCTGTTTGCCTGTTTGTTTTTCAGGACTTAATACCTCCATTTGTTCTTTTTTTTTTTCAGCAGCAAATAAGAGTTCAACAGTAGTAGCCAGTAGGGGGCATAGTAGGCAGCAATGTTGGGCACAAAAAGAGTAGCACAGAAGTGGGGAAACTGCAGAGTTGGGTGTGGGTGAGTCTACACAGAAGCTTCAGAGGTGAGGGAAGGTCTGCCATCAGTCTTGCTAGGGCTCTCCTGGGCTTGACTCATTGCCATCCTCCAGGAAGCTTCAGGAGCTGAGGGAAGGTAGCTGGTCCACCGTTGGTCCTGCCTGGGCTCTCCCTGGCTTGACTCATCGTCATCCTCCAGCTTTCATTCTCTAGTCATAGCTAAGGAAGTGCGGTGGGGTTCTCAAGAGCAGATAACAGAGGTCAGAATAAGGTAGAACAAATGATTTCTTTCATAAGGGAAGAAACAGAATCTAGAAGTTCTGTGCCTAGGGTAGACAGTGACTTTATTAGCTAAGATTGAGACTCGGGAAAGGAGCAGAGCTCTTCCATGTTCTTACATTTCACACCCAGAGCAAGTAGTGCCTGCCTCAGAGGAGGGTTTCCATTTGTAGCATTAAGTGATTGTCAAATAGCATACAACAAGTAGTTAATGGGCATCTGTCCTACTCCAGAAGGCCGTGGAAAAATATCCCAGGAAGGTTCATTTAGCCTTGGGTTAAAGAATGATTTGGAATTAGCCAAAGAATATAAAAGGCATTCATTTGTGATTAAAATGCTACTGTAGTGTTCCTGCATTCTTGTTCTTGGTGCTGCTTCCCCCAGCCCCTTCCTGGCTTTTCCTCTAGGCCTTCTGTTCCAGAACCTCTTCTGCATGTAGGGAGGCAGTGGGCTGAGATTGTCATGGTAACTACTGTTTATTACCCAGTTGTGTTCACTAGTCTCTTTTGCAGGCCTCAGGCCCAGAAAATGAACACTAAGTCCTTGGGTAAGTTGTTGTCTTAGTCAGTACTTAGGTACTTGACAGAGATCTGCTGGGCCTTCTGAGTATGGCAGGCTTTATGTGCTTGCTATTACACGTTCTTAATATTCAAAACTAATTGTTTTTTTAGATTAAAAAAATGTTTACTGTGTGGAGAGATGACTCAGTGGTTAGGAGCTCTTGCTGCTCTTACAGAGGCCCCAAGTCTGGACCTCACTTCCCACATGGCTCACAACCACCTATAACCCATGTTCCAGGGAGTCTGACGGGCTCTTCTAACCTCCACAGGTACCAGAAATAGATATGGTACACATTCGTACATTCATGCAGCCATCTACATAAAATAGCACTTTAAAACATGTTTAGTAGTCAGGGTGATGCACTGCTGCTTCCCTTCATGTGCTCACTGCATGTTCTCGTGGAACATGACGTTTAAGAGTGATTATAGAAAAAGGTAAAATACATTGGTAGAAAACAGGAAATTAAAGTGCAAATTGGGACAGGAAAAAAAAAAAAAAGACAAAGGGAATCTAGGAATGTCCCAGGTGTTGTGTGACTTTAAAATAATTCTTTGCCTTGCAAATTCACAAACTATTCAGCCAAACTCACTCGTAATGAAGCACAAGTAATCTGCCAACCATGCAGTCAAATCGCATGGCTCACAGTGAGATTCTTCTCAACCAAGTGCAGTGTTTAATGGAAGGAAATGCAGGCCAGAGTAACAGTTTGCAAAAAAAAGTCCAGTTTTGCTCCTATCATATGTGGGTAGCTGAGTCCCATGCTGGAACAGTAACTGGGGATAGCATCGTTTTATCAGTTGTTAAGAGAGCCTTGTTAAGAGAGACTGAAACTCTAAACATATATGGAAATTTGCTGTAAATGTGTTAAAGTATGAATTTTAAATATGGAAATTCTGGGTTTTAGAGAATTCCCCTTCCAGTTGGATAAAAGTTTTCTTGCTGTAATACAAAGGAAAGCCATTTTCAGCTTGCTCTGTCACTGACTCTGAGCAACTCTACTTGACACCAATCCAGCTCCTCCCAAACATTCCAATACAGACTAGTATCAGCATGCCTGTGAGGATAGTCACCAGAGGCACTCTGAACATGACTGGTCAGTCCCCTGCATTGTAACATAGGTGAAATAATTTACAAGTACAAAAAGGAAAGAAATATATTTACCTGGCTATAGTACTAATAATAGTAACTTTTGTGGTTATTACACAGGCGTGGTGCCACTCAGGATGCAAATGACAGACAATAAGAAAGAGAGGTACTGAGGGGCACAAGGGAAACCTATTCAGGAATTTCCCATGGAGTGAAATCTCCAAGTACAAAGGAACCAGACCATGGCATGGTGTTGGCATTGCTTGGCAGAGTGTCAGTGTTCCAAGTGACTGATGATAAAGCATCCTTCAACATTTTAGTTTGGTCTTTTTATACATTCATAATTTTGTGAATTTATTTACATCTTATACACCTGTAGCATTTTAAATTTAATGTATAATTTAGCACACCATTTAAAATAAATAATAGTAACACAGTATCAGTACAGTAGATTTGTATTCAGTAGCTCAAGTGGTATTAATTACATTTGGCACTGCATTCGACTTGGAGATGCACAGCCTTATGTATGTAATTTAGTTCGCTGTCTGTGTTAGTCTGGGTAATTAAGCAGGAGCTGCTGTGGCAAGAAAGAAACACACTCTCAGAATCCCAGTCACTTAGCACAACAAATGCATATGCCCTGTTCTTGGAAGTGCTGGATGAGTCAGCAGGGACCACTGGGTACTCAGCAGCAGAGCAGGCCTGTTTCACAGTCATAGCTCCATCCAGTCAGCTCCCAGGTCTGACCTCATAGAAGTGCCTCAGCCACAGGACACATGTCCCTTCACACATATTTCCTGGGCTAGAACTACTAACATGGTTCTGGGAGGATCTAAGAATGCAGTACCGTGAACTTTGGCTGAACAGGATGTTCTGTGCCTTGCCATCCTACAATGGGCTGGAAAACAAGATTCAGTAGTATGGATGGTTTGTAATTTTTAAGTGTTATTTGGTTAACATAGGTAGTTGATGTAGCCACACATCAGCCATTTAGTGTGATAGAAGACTTATCTGGCTACACACCTGCCTGTGGTGCTATTATTAAATGTTCACTAAATTTGTATTCATCCCTTAAAAATTTTTTTTTACCTATTTTCTCCTTATTTTTAAAAACATTTTAAAAGTAATTTATTTATTTACAGACAATTGTAAGCTGCCATGTGGTTGCTGGGAATTGAACCCAGGTCCTCTGGAATTGTAGCCAGTGCTCTTAACCCTTGAGCCATCTCTCCAGCCCCTTCTCCTTATTTTTAAAGTAGATCAGATAAGAGCTTAAACTTCCAGAATTTAAATCTATTTATTGTATTCAAGCTATGATTATAGGTACAATATTATCACGGGTATGTAATTGAAAGAGAGCCTGTTAAAGCATTTTGTATGCTTAGAGTACTACTTCACATTTTTAAATTAACCGTTCATATAACATGTTTAATTTAGGAGTGGTGCATGTGTCTTTCTGTCTCTATTAAATCTAAGAGAGATTCATTTACCTGCTTCTGTGTACAAGCTCTTGCAAGAAGCCTGAAGTATGACTATGAACAAATTTGGTAAGACTTCATTCTGGAGAAGCTAGAATTGTGGTGTTAGAGACAGAAGTATAGACAGACCCATGCTTGCTCAAATACCATGATGGTGTTCTAGATGAGAGTGGATGGAGTGTGAGTCTCAGAACTCGGCATAGCCAGGAAGTAGGAAGGATTGTCTGAGCTGAATCTCTAAGAGTGATTATCAGTCTGTCTGGAGAGGAAAGCTGAGTCCTATAGGAGCTTGATGTATGGGAAATGGATCAGGTATTTGCTGGTGCCATGCCTGGCCTCAAGGGCATTGGTCACATTGCTGTGAATCTCTTAAATGTGTTAGTTAACAGACATGCAGAATTGTATAGGGCTTTTTCCTCAGCCATTTGTTCTCTACCTGTTTAAAGTGGAGAATATACAGTGTCAGAATTCTGAAGTTTTCTAGTAGGTGATGGGGGAACATCTGCTAGGATACTGGCCTAATCTGGCATTTGGAGAAAATTGTCACTCTTGAGGTTTAGTCTTTCGATACTGGTAGTTGGTTGTGATGGAACCAAAATTTGCTTTTAGTAGAAACAGTGGCTTGATAGGACTTGATGTATATTAAAAATAGTTGAGAGTATAAGAGTCTGTGATTCTCAGGGAGGAGGTGAGAGCAGGGCAGCCTGGAGCTCTTCTACCCATAGAAGGATTTTACGTGGATACAAAGAAGGAATTTGGTGTAAAATATAGGACATAGGAGTAGTTGTCCTTGGAAGGTGCCTTCTAGAAGAGCCAGAAATAAATATTCTAATGTGTATGACTATGATGGAGCCCATCAAGGATTGCTAATTTTCAGTGTAACTTATTAAAATATAGTATATCTACAAATAGTGATTTAAATGTTGTAAGAAATGTATTTTTTATAATTATCTGATAATTTTAATTCTCATTTACAGGTCACAATTCCTAATAAAACTATTGTTAATTATTCATTATTACTAAGAAAACTAATTCCTAATAATATCCAAAGGTTTCTGGAATAATCTAGAATTTTGTAGTAGAAGTATCATCAGTTCTTGGAATTTTTCTCAGTGTTGCAAAGAATTAGTAAGAGTTGATATAATACTTGCAGTGATTTGTGGAATAAATTTTTGTACCAAAGCAGAATGTGTACTTTATGGTCAAATTTTGCGTCTTAGCTGTAATACCTGAAATTACATTGCACATATCAAAAACCATGAGAAAATGCATCCCAAAGCTATGAGCAGATGGTGAGCGGGCTCTTTGCTTGAATAAATGAAACGTTGCTAGTGTGTTGTGTTGTCTACTTTTCTCACTGGCGTGTCAGTATACCTGACCAAAGCATATTTCAGGAACAAGGATTTGTTTTGGCTTGTTGTTTAAGAGAGTACTATCTATAAAAGCAAAAGGGTAGAGTTGGGGATTTTCACATCTGGGAAGGAGAAGAAGCAAAGGACAAGGCATACTAGTGTCCATTTTTCTCTCTTCAGTCAGTCTAGGATCCCAGTCCATTGAGTGTGGCTGTTCATAGTCAGTGTGGGTCTCCCTTCTTCAGTTAAACCTTTCTTGAATTAATCTCGAACATGCTCAGAGTTATAACTTCTACGTTATTTCAAATCTTGTCAAGTTGACAATGAAGATTATTGCTTTTTTCCCCAGCAATTTATTTATTTTATGTGTATGGATGTTTTTGTCTTCATGTGTGTCCATTACCACATGGGTGTTTAGTGCCTGCAAATTCCAGAAAAGAGGGCATTGGATCCCCTAAGATTGGAATTACAGATAGTTACAAGGACTATGTAGGTCCTTGTAGGGAATTGAACCTGGCTCTTTTGGAAGAGCAGTGATTGCTCTTTACTTTTGTGCCATCTTTCTAGCCTATGATTAGCGAGTTTTAAACAAATTTGCTACTTTAAGAAAGCGCCTAATCGGCCATCACTGGGAAGAGAGGCCCCCTTGGTCTTGCAAACTTTATATGACCCAGCACAAGGGAAG
>NC_034605.1:39406086-39416697 GCF_900095145.1 Mus pahari
GAAGGAAGGAAGGAAGGAAGGAAGGAAGGAAGGAAGGAAGGAAGGAAGGAAGGAAGGAAGGAAGGAAAAGAGTTCCTTACTGTTATGGAAAAGAGGGTGGGAAGAAGAATCCGAAGTTGAGAACTGGAGTAAAACCGTGTCTTCTGAACAATGTGGAACTGAACTGCAGTCATGAACTCAAATCACACAAAATCAAGCCAGTCAGCATTCCAGCTTGGAAGGAAGTGGGGCTCATGGGTTTCAACCACTAGCAGAGAAGCAGTTGACTGCATAAGCAAAGTTTAATGGGTCATACTAGTACTGTTAATCCCATGGGTTGAGAATAAGACCACTACTATAGTAGTGAGCCAATTTTTTTTTTTTTTTTTTGGTGTTTGGTTTTTGGTTTTTGGTTTTTCGAGACAGGGTTTCTCTATATAGCCCTGGCTGTCCTGGAACTCACTCTGTAGGCCAGGCTGGCCTCGAACTCAGAAATCCATCTGCCTCTGCCTCCCAAGTGCTGGGATTAAAGGTGTGCGCTACCACGCCTGGCTGTGAGACAATTTTTAAGAAAGCTTTAATTAAATACTGGCCAGAAGGATGGACCACTCTGGAGTTCACTGGAAAGTGGCCACGAGTCACATATTCCAGGGGCTTAAAAAGGCAGTACCCACAGTTCACCACATTTCCCATCAGGCCCAGTCAGGGGTAAGGAAAATACATCCTGATTTATTTCCTGCCACATAGCACCCCATAAGCAATCAAAACCACTTGGGGCAGATGGGTTGTACAAACTTGCTTAGGGAGTGAAAACATAAACAGTAGCCACCAGGACTAACTTTGATTCGCATAGCAGGAACCTGGAAGGCAGTAGGGCTGAGATATTTGTGGACTGTGGAGGGTGGAGAGGCACCAAACAGAAACAAGGACTTTAACAGCAGCTGAGTTTATAACCATTCCTGTGAGGTTTTGGCAAAGAATGTGGCTGCCTTCTGCCCCTGTCCTCAGAATTGGCCTGAGGCTCATTCAGAAAGTAATGCGCTTGTTTCTTCAGTGGAGCTGATTTAAAGACAGCCTAATATCGACTCTGTTACATGCTTGTTAATAATCATTCTTATGTAGGTCTATGTTAAAAAGGAGCACATGGAGTAGAAAGAGATGTAAAATGTACAGTTTGGAAAGTAACAAAAGCAAAGCTTGTGCTGAAAGAGGTAATGAAAAAGGAGTGGCCTGATACAAACTGGAATAAAGGCATGCGTGCCCTCAGCATTAGATCCTGCCCAGCTAAGATTCCAAGTCGTGAAAGGAAGGTCTAAAGAATTGAAACAACAAGCATATCCATCTGTAATGTGATTCAGGGGGCCCAGTGTTCACCTTCAATGGTAGCCAAACTTGTCAGTGTCCTCCATGTGGTGCTGCCTTTAGAATAATGAAAGATGTAATCAGGAAACTAGTAAGGAGGTTATAGAATATTCTTCCATAGTTCAGGGGAGCTGCTAAGACCAGGCAGATGTCAGGAGAGTCCTTGTGAGGCCTTTGATTGGAACTATGAAACTAAAGCCTGGCTTGTATTGTTGGAGAGTCTATAGCCACGTCTATCTGCCACGTCTATCTACATGGGGAGTGGAACCAGCCAGAGAGCAGATGGTATCTTGTAGGCAGCAAAGATAGGAAGAGCCATTTAAGCCCTTTGACATCAGACATGGACCTTGCAGACTTGAAGTTTGGTCTTCCTTTGAGCCGATATTTTCTCACTGCTCCCTGGTTCCTCCCTTTTGCAATGGTAACTGGTATTCAAGATCATTGTAAATTCAAGTTTGCAGCTTGCTTAATTAGTTTACAGGGGTTACAATTGAGATTCCTTTGGGTCTTAGAAGAGACTTGAACTGTGGACTTTTAGTGACTATTGAGACTGCAAAACTATGAGAACCTCTCAATTTGGATTAAATGCATTTTTCATTGTGATATGGCCATGAGCCTGACTAGGGCAAGGGAACAGAGCAAGGGTGTTTGAATGAAAATGGCTCCCGTAGGCTCATTGTTTTAATACTTAGTAGAACTGCTCAGGAAGGCTTAGGAGGAGGTGTGTTGCTGGGGATAGTTTTGGAGGTTTCAAAAGTCTCATGCCAGTCGCTGTGCCTCCTGCTTGTGGTTGGAGATTATAACTCTCAGCTCTTCTTGCCTCCGTGCCTTTGCTCTGCCATCATGGATTCTTAATGTCCTGAAAAAAAATCGTTTTTAATAAGTTGCCTTAACCATAGTTTCTTATCACAGCAGTGGAAAAGTTACTAAATACAAATACTGGGTGTTTCAGATGGTCATGATTTTAACAGTTAAAACCAGGAAAGACCGGTTATGAAATGGAAAGAATGCTGCTAGGTTCTCCATAATTCCCAGCAAAGCCAAGAAAGAAGGTATTCTAAGCAAAGACCGGGTCTATATTTCAAGATTTCTTTTTGTTTTCTCAAGAGTAAGCCTCTGAGTCCAGTACTCATTGCAATAATAATATATAAATAAATATAAATAACCTCTCCTTGCATTACCAGGTTTTATTGTCTGGTTGCCAAGTGCCAATGTAGTGTTCCTTTCACTGAATCACATTGGATGGGCCCCAGCGTGGTCTTTATGCTGAACTGTGTTGAAAAGTAGATGGCAAGGTCCTACCCACATTGCTTTGGGTACATAAATGGGATGACTGGTACTTATGTTCAAGTTCAGTTCTGCCTATTAATGTCCTTTGATGACTTTCTTAAAATTGCTGTCTAGTCCTGACCTAGAGGGTCCTCACTGTTCCAGGCCAGCAGCAGGGTTTGAGAAGGTTGATGGCTGTCTGTCTTGATCCCAGGCACTACTGTGTCAGAGACTCCTGCTTGTGGACCAAACCGAAGCGTCATCAGTCCAGTCCAAAGATACTATGTTAGGTTGATTTCTTCAAGACTTTTCAACAATCTATTTTGAGAGAGTGGTGTGTGTATGTGTGTTTGTATAAAATTGTCAGAGAACAACTTGCAGGAGTTGATTCCATCCTTTCTCTACCATGTGGGTTATACGCATCCAACTCAGGCAATTACCATCTTGCTGGACCATGAGGTGTGTGTTTGTTTAAGATAGGTGTGTAGATCTCACCTGTAATTTCACTACTAGGGATGCTGAAGCAGGAGGATTAATAGAAGTTTGAGGCCAACATGATCCGTAAGCCAGCCTGG
This sequence comes from Mus pahari, assembly GCF_900095145.1. NCBI lineage: Eukaryota > Metazoa > Chordata > Mammalia > Rodentia > Muridae > Mus > Mus pahari. The sequence goes on from NC_034605.1 coordinate 39,409,272, forward strand.
GCTACTGAATTAGGCCCTTTCTCAAAATGGGAAGCAAACAAACTCATTGACATTGAATGTTAAGACCATGAGAGGTAAAAACAGTCACCTTGAGAAGAATCCATGGTTATAGCTGTTGTCCTAATAGTCACACTTGTCTGAACACTTTTTCTTTCTCAGGGTGTAAAGGAAGTGACCTGTCTCACCCCATATCCCTTTGAACGATGTTTTTTAAATTTTTTGTTAAGAAAAATGTGAATCATTTCCCCAAATACAAAGAACAACACCATGTACATTCAGGCAACATTATCAGCTTCTGAGAATGTGTTAGAGATAGAACTGCAGCCTCCTGCTCTCCCTGCCTAACCCTGGCAGCAATATCTGAAAGTCCTGTTTGTCTACCTTCTTGCTTACATTTTTCATTGTCACATTGAATTTTTTTTGCCAATCTTGTTGAGTAAAAAAAGTGATGAAGCTATATTTTTCAAATTATCCTTAGAGTTTCTGAGAATAGATAGCACATGGAAGTAAGTTTTCAAAGAAATACAGTCCCCAAAGAAGTAAAATATTGATGTAAAATCATTATAAATTTATTACAATAGAAAATGGGCACATATCAACGTGTACATATGTTAGTGAATTGGAATATGTGGATGCCCTGTTCAATTTTGTTTGGCCACTGAATAAGGGATTCATCTGCTACCCTCGAAGGAATCAGAGTCAGACTTCTTTTGACAAACATAATTTACCATCAGGAGCCACCCCTGCTCCTGCCTCATTCTGGATAAGAACTCTGGGTATTGAAAGCTTTTCTGAATACATACAGTTCTCAGAAGTCTTCCTTGTTCCTGTGTAACATTCTGTTTTTCTCTTTTGCTTGATCTCTTTGTAATTTTCAAGATACTAATCTGAAATGACCATGTCCCGGTGGCCAAAAGAAACTCCTAAGGTTTCTTTTGAGCTTTTATTTTGCCTAAGATTTGAGTTTGGGTGACAACATGCAGTGGGAAGATCTGTTTACACTGAGTAACCTTTGGTATCTGGAATAACAGTTGGTGGTTGACAATGACAGTGAGAAGCCATGTTCAGTGTGTGCTAGTAGCCTCAGCTACCCCATGGTGCCCTGGTGTTCCTCATGCAGTGTTGCTATAGGTAGTACTCACTGAATTAATTACTATTGAGCAAAACCACACCAGATTTCCCTTTATTTTTATCCTGAAACAGAAAAACACTGCTAGAACCAAGAATTAGAAAGTTTGAAACACATTCCTGAAAGGCATTCCTGGCTCTTCTGACCAAGGCCTGAGGATTCTAGGTGGCAAGGAGCTAACTAAAATTCTGACATGGCCAAGGATGGGTTGTCAGTCTTCTTTATAGAAACTTCTGGAAATCATGATTCAACAGCCCCCCTGGGTAGCCTGTTTCACTGCATTGTTCTTTTGACTTTCAGGGAACTTACTATGTACAATTTAGGAATGCCATTGTCTTCATAACTATTTATAAGTGACTCTGTTTCTATAAATCTCCTCTGAAGCCCAAGTAAAAAGCTTATACTGAGTTATCAAAAAATTATTTAGAAGGAATAAAATGCCATTAGTGTTAAGAATGTGGTACCATTCCAAGGCTAGGCCACCCTTCAGTGACTCTTGATTCTTCCATTTACCAGAATCTGAAGCCTGATTGACAGTCAGGCTAGGTTAGGTCGTCACTGCACTAACAGCACACTGTGAATCCCAGTGACTTAATTCACTGAATCCCTTTCCCTCAGACTATTGTGGAGTGCCCCATTATGGTCATAACATCTAGAACATGTGACCATGAAGGTCCCTACAACAAGAGAACAGGAGGGTCTCAGAAGAATAGACCTCTGTTTGTTTATAGATCAGTAAGAAACCTGCAGTGTGTGGATGCAGGGCACTTGCAAAGGTGACTGTGACCTACACCATCTTTTCTTTCTGGGAGGGAGAATGCAGTGGGGTGTGCCTTTAAAGTGGCAGTTAGTCTAAGTATTGATGTTGGTGCCACATGACCATGTTACTTGGTGAAAGGAAACAAATTGGCACTGTGTTCCACAGAGAACATTTTACTGATATGTGCCTGCTTAACATATATTATTATAGAAGTTTTCTGTGCTCAGATTGGTGGAAGTATGTTTTTGGCTTAGCCAACTGATATCTTATTTTTATGCAGTTTTATTCCAATGTCCTTTTAAGTTCCCCTCCATCTGTTTTCCTTCTTATATTCAATATCCATGGCTAAAAGATGTGTTGGATTTGTTTGGAAAGAATGACTTGGTGAAATGGATGAAGTTTTAAGATTTAACACTGGAAGAAAAGGGTGTAGAACCAGGAAACTAGGGCCTATTAACTCCTGATATTCTACTTCCCTTTCCTTCATGTCTGTTCAGTGTACCGTGTGCTCCTCCTTTTAGGACCATTGGCTGCTAGCCAGAAACATGACAGGGAGAGGTGAGACAGAGGAAGCAGGAAAGAAGAGGGAAGGGGCTCAGTGGGGCCTTTTGAGGTGGAGAGGGGGAAGCACAGGTCTAGCTGCCTGCAGTGGAAAGCTACTTTCTATCTGGAGCCTTGAAGCCACAATACATGCCACCGTTTAATCTTGCGTAGACACCCTCCAGGTCCTCTGATGACCCTTTGCTGATTGTTGGTCTTGAGAATTTTCACATGTGATCAGATTTTGCCCTACTTCCTTTTGTGGGCAGCCACTTTCCTTCCTGAGGAGATAGAGGAAAGGAGTTAGTCAATAAGACCTCGAAGGAGGACTTTTGGCAAAGAGCACTGAGTGTTTAGCTTTCAATTGTCTAGCATGGAGGTGGGAATGGGCTCACCAGTCTTACTGTCTTACTGTTGGTTGCTGTGGTTTGTATCTTGAATGTCCTACAAAGGCATTGCCTAGACTTGCCCCCTAGGGTTCATTCTTCAGACATGGCAAAGCTTTGTGACAAATAGTGGCCTGTAGGTGGTCATTGAGAATATTTCCCTGAAGGGGACTGTGGGGTTCTCGCCTCCTTTTTTGTTTTGTTTTGTTTTGTTTTGTTTTCTTCTTAGACATGAGGAAGCAATTTTATACTACTGTACTCTCAGAGGCACATATGAAAACAGACTTAAACCTCAAAAACTGTGAGCCTTTCATGTATGTTCTGTGCAGTACTCTGTTGTGGTGTTGGAAACCTAACACATGCACGTCCCCAGTGTCTGTTTCCTAGACTGGGGGACTTCTACCTGATGCTAGCAAGTATCCCGTTTAACACTCTTTTCTGCAGTCCTGTTTCTGAAACGGCAGTAGTACCCACAACAGGCAGTGTTCTATTGTCCATCCCACCAAAATAGTACACAAAGGGAAACTACAGGAGAGAGGGAGTTCAAAGTAGCTATGTAGTATATGGCTAGGGCTATAATGCTCCTGTAGAAGAGAGGGCAGGAGGACATTGAGCTCCTTACACAAACTGTTGATCAAGCCTGTTGTGTGTTGGGAAGGGGGAACTACAGATTTCTAGGTTCTCTTGATCGACACACAGGATTCTATGTGAACATGAGAATAGTTATGAGTATGTGGTGTGAACTCTTTGCCCACAAGAAAGCCTGAGCTAAACCATGTTTTAAAAGGAGCATGAGTATTGCTAAATGCTATGTTCCTAGCTTCCCAGAACTGCTTCATGGTAGTCACCAAGCACTTGTGAGGGTCTTCTTTCAGACTCACCCTGACCCTCAGTTTGTATCTGACCTATCTCAGTTTCTAAAATGTTATTACTTCATATTGCCATAAAATTCAGTCATACAGGATGGAGCCTTTAGAGATGAGCTTTCTTTATTTCGTGTAATTCCCTGGAGATTTATGGGGACTGATACATCAACTATTCATCCCTCCTTGTACAGTACTATGTACACCATGATGAATATGTATCACAGTTGTTCTGATCATGTACTTGTTGAAGGACATCTGTCACTTGCATGAGGCTCCTTGGTTCATACATGGGTTGGCTTTCTTGGGGTTAGTTGACTTTTTTTTATGTCAAATTCTTTAACTAAAAAATATTGATTTATATATGCAAAATGTTATTTATTAGACAAAGGGTTTTGGCCTAATTTTAATACTGTTTGTTACTGTTGTTTTGGTTAAGTTCCCTGTATTTTTAGAAGTTGTTATAAATAGCTGCACACAGCTGTGTGACCAAGCCCTGAAAAAACCCTATGATACTACTATTCATGATCCTCCTTGTAGACCCTAATCCCTTGTGTTTTATGAGGATGTGCCCTCTGATGAGGCTGAGTACTAAGTAAACTGTCCTAGTGTTGATGAGCAGACATGAAACCTGAGATAGAAGGTTGCAATCAGACACACTCATACAGCTGTCCTTAAGATATGTGGGGTGGATAGTTTCAAGCTGTTAGCTTTTTTCTCAGGAATTTTGTGTTTTAGCACGATTCCAGTCAGAGAATTATAGAGGCCTCCGGATTTTGTGTTTGGGCTAACATGAAAGGACACCTTTTCTCTTGCTGTAGATACTTTTGAAACAGATGGTCTAACAAATATGTAACTCAGTGAATGTTCTGAGTTCTGGAGCAAACCCAGGGAGGAAGCAGTTTTCATACGATCTTCCTATTGATTTGTTTTCTGTTGGGAAAGGTCAACAAATATTTCTTCAGCAGTGGAACAGCGCAATTAATATCTGTCCAATAACATTCAGTGATACGATTGAGCATTTCCTGTATTGACAAGTGAGACTGATGCCTGGGGTGACGGCTGCAGCACGCAGGGAGACTGAGATCAGGATGGGCTCTGCCGCTCACTTCCTCCTACCGCTCTGGAAGGCAGGCCTTGATTCTCACTTACTGTTCCATTGGGAGTGGGATGCAGCTTGAATTTTTTTTTTTTAAGGTTTGTTTTTAAATGTCATCTTTTAATTATATTTTGGATAATGATGAAGAGATATGCAATTTGGTTATGAGAATAAATCTTAAAAGGCTCAGTGACTCCTTTATCTGTTGCTTAAAACAACTCCCACTAGTAAAGAGTGTTTCATTAATTGTCAATGCTTGGGAATTATGGAATTAGAACAGCTGACATCCCTTTCATCATTCATAGACTTAAGTGACAGTGGCATTGCTTACTCTAAATTAAGTTCCTTTCCTCAAAAGAAAAAAAATTACAACAATGTCACAAGAAATAGAGCACAGTTAACTTTTCTTTTGGAGGGCTATTTTTCTAGTGTCAGATAAAAACACCTCTCCTTTTCTCTTTGAATAAAAAGATAAGGCATCTAGTTTAATACTTTAGGAATTCTAGCTATGGATTAAAATGTTTAAAACGGGCACTACCATGTTTTCGCGTCTTCCACATTCATAAAAATATAGGACATTCTTATTTTTCATTTTTATTAGTTATTTATTTACATTTCAAATGTTATTCCCCTTCCCAGTTTCCCCCTCCACAAGTCCCCTCCCCTTCCCCTTCCCCTACAGCTATGAGGAGGCTGCCCTACCCGCCCACCCACTCCTGCCTCAGTGCCCTACTATTTCCCCCAACCCTGGAGCATCGAGCCTCCACAGGGCTGAGGGGCTCCCCTCCCAGTGATGCCTGAGAAGGCCATCGTCTGCTGCATATCCAGCTGGAGCCATGGGTCCCCCCATGTATATTCTTTGGTTGGTAGTTTAGTCCCTGGGAGTTTATATTGTTTTAACTGGATAAGAGTCAAATATATCATGTAAATCTACCAAGTAAATTGAATGTATAAAGTGGTGGCTGATGTGGCTACTGCCACCCTCTTTGGATTGAGGGAATTTGATCAGATGTTTATCTTTACAGAGTGTGCTCCCATTTCTGTAGGTTGTAGGCTTTTGTGTGCGCCTGTAGAATGAATGTTGCATGTGAACTCTGTGAAGCTCTAACGGTGAGACCAAAAACACTGTTTCTGCTCCTCAGACTGTAATGCCAAAGCCCTGAGCCCCTTTGCAGTTCTTCTATCCATTGTGGGATGGTTCTTATTTACAGTAGGGTTCTTTTAACTTCTAATTGATGTGTTTTTGTTGTTGATCCCATTGGATTTCATGTGCCTTCTTGTTAAACACATGATGGAAATCTAGTGTTATGTGTCCTTTTATGGAAGTTTGTTAATGGTCACGGCTGAAAGAGATAATACCACTTTATTCTACAGGAGAAGAAGTCTTTATATTCCTATGGGTCTGTACTTTTGTGTTGTGTGGCATGTTGAATAAAACTGAGTAAAGCACAAAGCTGTCTTCTTGGGGTGTCCTTGACACTGTGTGTTCCAAGTTTCTTCCTGTTAGAAGTACAGATGGTATATTTATTAGTCTTAATATTTTTGTGATGAATCTTTGTAGTATTCTTTGCTTCCTTAGCCCTGCCCTGCCCTGCCCTGCCCTGCCCTTCCCTTCCCCTTTCCCTTCCCTTTTTCCCCTTTCCCTCCCCTCCCCCTTCTTCCCCTTCCCCATCTTCCCCTTCCCCCTTTCCCTTCCCTATCCTTTTCTCTCCCTCCTTTTCTTCTTTCCAAATGCACTAAATGCTCCCTGATCCACTCTCTTTGCAATTTAGCCTCAGTGTTCATAATATTATTATTACTTAAAGCTCCATATCTTGTGTCATTGAGACCTAGACCCTGGCTCTGCACATCTCCCATCAGTGAATGATACTTTCTTTGAAAGAAGACAACCTGAAATTCAGATGAAAGCTGGCAGTTTATATTTGCTTTCCAAAGGGAAAGTCTCAAGAAAGAAATCTAGTCATTGAAATCCCCTTTCTCCCCATCAAGCCCTGTCACTTCAATAGCTTTGGATATTCCTTTCCCTATTGTTCGTCATCTAAGTTTTTAATGGTGGAGCAAGTCACATAGATCATCATCATTCATTCAAAGATGGAAAGGATTTAATGTGGAGATTCAAGTCTCTTTTGCAGGGCAGGGGTATACATTTACCAGCTCTCTTCTTAGTATACTGGCTTCCAGCAACCAGCTTGTTGCCCCCTGTATTAGCTTGCTGGTACATTGTAGTCATTGTATAGTCATTGTACTCTCATGTGACAGCAGCTAATGTGGCAATGAAAAGGGGAGTTCCAAAGGGTCCTTTACCTGAGGTGAAACTCTAGCCTGTGAGTATCCCAGCAGAATTGTATCTAGGGCCCATTGCTATGTCTATTCCTAGAGCAGGTATTTGAAAAGAAAATCGGCGCCTGGGGGTTGGTCCATCACTTTTCAAGAAAAACAAAACAAAACAAAAAAAATCTTAAAACTAAATTTTACTTTCCCTGTAAACCTGTGACTCCTTTGATTCTTCCTATCAATAAAACTTCAAAGCCAAAAAAAAAAAAAAAAAAAAAAAAAAACTTTTCATAGCCAGTGGCACCTAGTGCGAATCCGATCCAGACCACAGGAAACTTAAAAGAAAAGTCTGCCTTTGGAGCATGTGAAGGACTT
>NC_034605.1:39417537-39434234 GCF_900095145.1 Mus pahari
TGTGTGCATCCACTTCTGTGTTTCTCAGGCACTGGCATAGCCTCACAAGAGGCCGCTATATCAGGGTCCCTTCAGCAGAATCTTTCTGGCATGTGCAATAGTGTCTGGGTTTGGTGGCTGATGATGGGATGGATCCCCGGGTGGGGTCTCTGGGTAGTCCATCCTTTCGCCTTAGCTCCAATTTTTCAAGCTTTCACGGACTATCACAAAGTCAATCTGCAAACAAGCACTTCCAAAACAGAAGGCTCACAAATGAAATGCAGTTCTCTGATGTTTGGAAAGACCTCAGACACCCCTCTGCATTGATGTTTGCACATGAACCTGGAACCAGCCAGTGGATATGTACTTGACCTGTTCATAATTGAAGTTCCAGCATTTATAAAGCCTTAATACTAATCTGGAAGATTCGATGACTTCATTGTGAGGCATTAAATCAAGCTAGTATGGGTGAAATATCCTGGAATTGATGGCATCCCATGGGATACATGCATATTAACTGGTAAGTTGTTTCAGTGTTTTGTGTACCAGTTATTTTGGGCATGTCCCCTTAAATTGAAGAATTTTCAAAACTCAAACCCTTTTGCCATAGAAGGAAATGCATACTTAATATAGTACAAAAACTAATTTTTATAGGTAATAATTTTCCTTTAACCCTTGACCTTCTAAGAAAATAATCAATAAATAGAAAGCAGTAGAAAGAGTTGTTTAGGATTCTATAACTCAATTGCTGGGGAAGAAGGCAAAGCAGAACTAAGATCATAGGCCTTGTATCGTGCACTCATGCCTGCACCACAGAGCCCACCTCACGAGCCATGGGAGGACATCCCTTCTTCTCATGTTCTATTCTCTGGGTGATGATTCTCCTGGGGTGGGTGGCATCTCTGAGCTTATCTCTGCAGCTTCAGCTGCTGGGACATGGCTGCCTTTCTAAACCAGGCATGGTAACTCACACCCCTAATCCAAGCAAGCCCTCTACAGGGACAGGGAGACCACCAGTATAGAAACATTGCTTGGTTTTATAGTGAATTTGACCAAGCCTGGATGACAAGAGACCATAAGGAAAAAACAAACAATCAAACACAAACAAAACATTGTCACTTCTGTTAAAATGTCACCTCAAAGTATGTATGATCAATAAAGTCTCTTGCTGGTACAAAACCAAGGGTGACTATTGAAAGCTCCATGTCGAATACAAAATCCTCTGCAGCAAGGAAAGTGAGAGTTTGGAGACTTCTTTCTTTCACAGTAGCATGAGAGACATGCCAAGTGCCCTGGACACTCCTAGAGCTGTGTCAATGATTAAGAGGCTGAGATGCTGTCCAAGGTATCTCAAAAGTCTGGTGACAAATAAGTACTTGGGACAGTGGGAAGGGTCAGGTGAGGTAGTGTTTTCTGTAGAAGCAGGTAGCTGCAGGTGTCACCATATGTGTTGAAGAAGATGTTTGCCCATGTCTATGAGGTGTCATTAAGGAGGTATACTGAGAAAGGGACATCCAAGCAGAGACATGCACAGATGAAAGAAGACCACGGGATACCATGTCCCATCAAGAGCATCCTTCCATGTTCGAGGAGACCAGAGACCACAGGAGAGAAGACTTGACAATTTGTGTCTAGTTTTGCTGTCAAATAGTGAATATTACCCATTATGCTATAGTTTGTATTTCATCGAGCATTTATTTAGATCAGAGCTTGAGTTAAGTTCTTTAAAGTGAGCCATGTCATCGAGTTTACAGCTGTTAGCAAATATTTTTGATTCAATAATTTATAATATTTTATGTAGTGATTTTATAAAATTTGCCTGTTAGCCTGTTAGAACTGTCCAGTTCACCACTGTTTTCAGTAGTTTCGTCTCCTCTGTCAGCAGCTCTGTGCTCATAAAACAAGCCCTCCCAGTCATGTCTCCCACTACTAGTCAGCTCGTTGCCTTCATGAGCTTGTCTTTTCTAGAGACCAGACGTTTTGTACCTGGCTTCTTTGTATGGCATTGTCCTCACAAGAGCCATGCTTGCTATGTAGTGTATCAGAACAGCATATTCTGGGGGCCAAATTATGTCCTATTGTATGTAAATCATGCATTGTGTTCAACCTTCATTTATTGAAATGCATATTAGTTATTTCCACCCTTTGGCCTGGACCAATACTACCGAACACCAGTATGCACTTGAGCAAGTAGGGGACGAAAGAGAGAAACATGGAGAAGGAAGACAGAGTATTCTGGAATATTATGAACCTATAGTTGTTTTGTCATATGTTAAATTTGCACCCAGGCATTGCCCACGTTAGATGAGTACTGTATGTCTTAGTTGTCACCCTCAAGTCCTAACTCAGTAACTTCTCAGCAACCACCAAATGTCATATATGTGTGAAGTAGTTTTTCACTGTGGTTTTAATTTGAGCTTCCTAATTACTAATGATACTGAGTACCTTACTATGTTGACCACACGTATATAGGAAGGGTCAAATCTTTGCCCCCATCTCAGTAGGGCTGTTTGTGGTTGTGTTGTGGGGATTTCCAATGTGAAGAGCCAGCCTTTGTCAGACACATGGCAATTCTTTGTTGCTGGTCTGCAGGTGATGGTTTCATGTACAAAATAATCTAAACACTGATGAAACTCAGTTTCTTTCTTTGATTCTCTATACATTTAGAGGTAGGGGACAATTTCTTTCCCTTTGAAAATTTTAAGAAATTTTAACTTTTTAGTATTAAATTTAGATTTCAAATCTACTTTTGGTTTTAAGGTAGGGTACAGACAAGATGGCTCAGTGAGTCAAGGCAGTTGTTGCTCAAGTGTAAGTACTATGCTCTTCTTGATGCTCATGTAAATAAATGTTTTTTTTATTTAACTTTTAGATTGTTCATTATTAACATTTGGACATGTAATTGAGTTTTGAAATTTTTGGTTACTGATTATACAGCTTTCTTGAATTTATAAGTTTATATTTTTTCGTGGCCTCATTAAAGTTTTCTATACAGAAAATTGTGTCATCTATAAATAGAGATAATTGTAGTTTGTACTTTAAAAATGGGTGTTTTTTTCATTCTTATTCTTCTCTCATTTTTCTATTTAAATTGTCAGCACTCTGTGAATAGAAGTGGGGGAGTGAACACCCTTGTCAGTTCTTCACCACTGAGTATGATATTAGCTACGAGTTATTCACACATGATCTTTTACATGTTGAGGAAATTCCATTGTGTCCTAATTATTAAAAAAAAATTACTTAATCATGAAAGAATGTTGTGTTTTATCAAATGCTTTTTACATTAATTAGGATAATGGTGTATGTTCCCCCCTTTTTCTACCAGCTTGCTATATCACATTGATTGGATCTCATATTTTGAACTACCCTTGCATGCATTCCTGCACAAATCCCATTTGATCATAGTGTATAATCCTTTTAATATGCTGCTGAGTTTGGCTTGCTAGTAATTTGTTGAGGATTTATGCATCTGTGTTTGTATGGGATATTGGTCTATGCTTTTTTTTTCCTAGCATGCCACTCTGAAATTTTATTTTACTTTAAAACTCTATTATCTTTAGTTTTAATGAATTTTTATTCTCACCTCATAACCACTTAAAAAAATTATCTTCTGGGAATTTCTTTTCTTTTTTATAATAGCCAAAAATAGAGACCGATAGCACTTTGGTAATTCTAGGTTTTGAAACATTTGCTTTTATTTGTGTGCATGCATGTGACTATGTGGCTGCTGCATGCATGTGTGTGTATAGATGCCCAAAGAGGCAGAAGAGGCCACTGGATCTCCTGGCGCTGAAGTTAGATGGTGTGAACTGCTGGGAGTGGCTACTGAGATCCAGGTTCAGATCCTCTGGAAAATCAGCATGTGCCCCACTGAGCCATTTCTTTAGATTTAAATCATATTCTTAATGAAGACTTTATTCTGACCTAAGCCAATGACCATGTGTTATAGATGGAAGACTAAAGTACCTCTCTCCTTCTGAGGAGAGAAGGGACCAGTCTCTCATAGTTGAGTGCGGATATTGGTCTGCATGCTTTTTCTAGTCTCCCCTTCCCTGGAATTGTATTTACCTTAAATTTTATCCTTAGTTTTATAATCTTTGTTTTTATCTTTCATTCTCTGGGGAACATCAGGTCCTGAAGCAGCATCTTATAGTGAGCACTAGCGAGTATTGTTCTCTCTTGTCCTCAGTAGCTAGGGATGCGGCCTGTAGGGCCATCCTTCTCGTAGGTACATCATGGGTTAAAATCATCTAAGAGTATAAGAGCAATTTCCCTTCTGGACAGTGATAGTATCTCCTTCTTCTTTCTTAACTGTCTCTTCTCCAGACTCTTACTCATTCTTTTCCTTCCACATAGTGAGTGACTGGCCTTATTATTATGATGTTCAGCCACAATGAAAACATGAGCTTTCTCTCATAGGTGTTCAGTCAATGCAAAATTGCATTCATTAGAGAGCATGGGTGCCTCTCATCCCAAGGGTTCTGTTGGCAAGGATTCCTATTTACACTCTGGCTTCCTGGAGTCCATGGTTCTAGAATGAGGGGGAAGTACTATTGTAAGCTCTGTGTCACCTTGAACACCTGTCATTCATTACAGGCAAGTATGGCCAAAAGCTGAAGATTGTTCCCACTTGACCTAACAGTGGGTTTCAGTTTTGTTTATGTATGGCTTGCGCTCTTCGACAAAGAATTTGAAGCACTCTATATGATACATAGAAGAGGGTAAAATAAGTAGTTGAAATAATCAGTGCAAGGTGGAAATCAGGACATTAAGATAAAACTGGGGTAGGAGTTACATGGATTTAAACCCTGGGTATTTTTTTTCAGTTGTTGAGTGGATGCACATGTTTGGCTCTAAGTTTCCACAAAGCCAAAATAAAAAGTGAACTGTTGTGACTAATTATGTAATGTACAGCATCCTCAAAGTTAAAAACAGCCCAGTTGTCCTGGAGGAAGCCTTTTCTGTTCATAAGACTCACAGGCATTTCCTTAGATCTAAGATCTACTTTTTTCTTGTGGCCTCCTGCAGACTGTATGGTAACCAGCACCCTTAGCAGGCGTTTCAGACATTGTCTTAATAACTTAACGAACCATGATATAGTGCTGAGTATATTCCAAATAAAATAGGATAAAATTCCAGATTAGTGGATCAAAACAAAGTGTTTTAGAGGTGAAATTGTTAGAGCTTAACAAGCAAACAATACTCTTTTGTAAACTTCCATGGTTATAGGTTGTCACAACATAAGTGAGCTTTTATATTTTTTTGAAAAGCGTGTGTGTGTGTGTGTGTGTGTGTGTGTGTGTGTACAGATAACTGGTGAAGCTAGATTTGTTTGATCTTAAAGTTGAGTAATAAGTGTTGTAAGTTGCCTGATGTGGGTGCTGGGAATCAAACTCAAATCCTTTGTGAGCTCGGTACAATCTGTTAGCCACTTAGCTAGCTCTCCAGCCCCTCGCCCAAGCCTTTCCCCAGAATCATGATGAGATGAGCATGCTGGGCTAGTGCTGGCATAAAGGTCATCTGGTACTTACAAGCCCACTTCTCAGCACACCAGGGTCATGGGGGAAGTGTTCCTTGGGGTTATAAGGTTCTCCTCTTGCAGCTCCCTGAGGCTTCTTAAGAACAAATGGTTGCTTATAACCAGCAAAGTCCATTCTCTCTAGTCTGTGAAAATGGAGTCTTACCTAAAATGGGCTAATCAGAGGAGCAAAATCTCATCCTTTATGGGGCCTAACCATATTCTGGCAGAACTTTCTCTAGGACATGTGCACGTGGTTGGGGGTCTAGGGCCACGCCTGACTGCTATAGAACCCTGTGCATCATTGGGGTCCAATTGGAATGGTTCCTTTCACAAGCTCTTCATGTAAGCTTTTCTAGCTGTACAAAAGACTCACACAGCTCTTTGTATCTTTTCTTATCCTGCCTTATATATGTGAAATACAGCTTTAAAGTTCATGTCTGAGTTGTAATATAGATGGGACCCTTTACCTTTGGAATAAATGCTGCGGAACACACATTTCTTCCCACATTCTTGAGATAGCTTAAGAAGAATAAGAATAACATTTTTTAAAAGGTGAAGGGTTTTTTAATTGAAAATTTAAATATAACATAGACTGGTTGCGGGTTCCCTTCCCTCTACTCCTCCCAGCTCTTGCCCATTTCCCATCTCATGCAAATGTGCCTCCTTTATGTATCAATAGACAACAACCAGACTTCTAATGGATAATTAATATAATTTAACAATGATTAAAACAAAGTCAAACACATCTGAATAGAACAAAACAAACAACCAAGCACAGGAATATAGCCCAAGAAAAGGAACAAGAAACAGCTATAGATACAGGGACCCACTTGCTTTTAGGAACCCATAAAAACACAAAACCAGAAGCAGTAATACATATGCCATGGGCTCGTAGGGTTAAGAGAGGGGGAGAGGGAGAGGGAGGGGGAGGGGGAGGAGGAGGGGAGAGGGAGAGGAGAGAAGGAGGAGAAGAGAAGAGAAGAGAAGAGAAGAGAAGAGAAGAGAAGAGAAGAGAAGAGAAGAGAAGAGAAGAGAAGAGAAGAGNGAGAAGAGAAGAGAAGAGAAGAGAAGAGAAGAGAAGAGAAGAGAAGAGAAGAGAAGAGAAGAGAAGAGAAGAGAAGAGTATTAAAAAGGAAGAAAAAGAAAAAGCCATTTGATGACAAGGAGTCTCCAACGATGGCATTGAGTTTATTTTCTGTTGGCATCTATTTCTGACATGCAATCTGGCCTTCATAGTAGTTCATTTTCCTGGTGAGACGCCCTTGGAGAAAACTAGATTTTCACTTGCAAGTGGTTATCAATTGATGACAGCCTCTGAGTTAGAGATGGGGCCCTGTTCTTAATCGCCTGGTAGTGTTCTCTCAATGTCAGCCATCTGCTCTGGCACAATCTGAAGATGTGTCTCTGTATCTCTGCATGGCAGTCCACTAGGGAGAGATAGTCCTTTCTCTTGAGGGGTCTGCATGGAGAGAAGTAACATTTGAATCAGAGCAAACGCAGATTATAGATAATCTCAATTCAGAAGTGGGAGCCAAGCCACGGACTTGGAGCTGGGGTTATGCCTCAGTAGGTAAAGTGTTTGCTGTGTAAGCATGAGGCCCTGAGTTTGGATTGGGACCTAATGCAGTCCAGACATGACAGTGAATGCCTATCATCCCAGTGCTGGGAGGACAAAGACAAGGGGATCTGTGGGGCTTGCTGGCCAGCCAGTCCCACTGTTTTAGGGAGTTTCAGGCTCACTAAGAAACCCATCTCGCCGGGCATGGTGGCGCATGCCTTTAATCCCAGCACTAGGGAGGCAGAGGCAGGCGGATTTCAGAGTTCGAAGCCAGCCTGGTCTACAAAGTGAGTTCCAGGACATCCAGGGCTGTACAGAGAAACCCTGTCTCGAAAAACCAAAAAAAAAAAAAAAAAAAGAAAAGAAAAGAAACCCATCTCAAAAATAAGGTACAGAGGCTAGCAGTGATTTGTTTTTTTAATTGCAGAGGACCCAGGTTCAGTTCCCTACACCTGTCTGGCAGCTCGAGACCATCTACAGCTCCAGATTGAGAGGCTGTAATTGCCATCTTTTGGCTTCTGTGGGAACTGCATGTATATGGGTCACCCATTCACATATAGGCTACTTGCCTCTGTGAGCGCTGCACATATATAGTGCACATCAAAATATCCAAGCAAAACAGCCATACACATAAAATAAGAATGAATATAAATAAATCTTTTTAAAAATTAGGTACAGAGGGAACTAAGACAGGTACCTGATATTGACCTCTGGCATCAACACAAACACAGGTCTTGTACAATGTGCGCGCGTACACACACACACACACACAGAGTAGGAGGGATGGAAGAAGGGAGGGAAACAATGAGAGGATGAGCAAGCCTCCCTTTGGACTTTATTGCGAAGTCAGTGACACTTCCCAGCTGGTGTGAGTCCAGAAAGCTTCCTGGGGGATAGAAGAACTATAAAGAGAAAGAAAAAGGGTTAGACTGAACATTCTCTTGGAAGAGCCCCTAGTACTCTTCATCCATACCACTAGGGGGCACCATTCAGCACTGCCCTTCTTCGTCAGCTTCAGGGGTCTGTGTGGTCTTGATGTTCTCCTCAACAGACAGTTTTGCTTTGTTTCTGATCATAGCTGGTGCTCAGGATCGAATCGGCTGGGCGTTTGGCCTGGGATTAGAGAGATTGGCTATGGTCCTCTACGACATTCCTGACATCCGCCTTTTCTGGAGTGAGGACGAGCGCTTCCTGAAGCAGTTCCGCCTGTCAGACATCAACCAGAGTGTCAAGTTTCAGGTAGGACGACTTATAAGAATTAGGATATTGTCGATATAAATGTTCATTAAAATCTAGGAGGTTCCACTACTTGAAAATTGTTGAATTTTTTAAGTAATATTTTAAAATTAGTCAGCTTGATGGGATGTAAAGTCACCACAAATCTTTGAGCATTTCTTTAAGGAATTATCTAGATTAGTTAAGTCAAGATCAGAAAACTCAAACCAAATGTAGGCAGTGCCATACAGAGAGCTGCAGTTACCCTGCCTGAATTAAAAGGAGAAGTGCAACTGTGCACAAGCACCCATGCTCT
Organism: Mus pahari; assembly: GCF_900095145.1. Classification (NCBI taxonomy): domain Eukaryota; kingdom Metazoa; phylum Chordata; class Mammalia; order Rodentia; family Muridae; genus Mus; species Mus pahari. The sequence goes on from NC_034605.1 coordinate 39,426,127, forward strand.
CCCTTACCGGCTAAGGACAAATTAGGACCAACTGTCTTCTGCTTCTTCTACTATTCCTGCCATAGTGGGCTATAGCTCTGGATCTTTAAGTCAAAGTAAACCCTCCCTTTTAAAATAGATTTAAGGGTGTGGTGGCACACACCACCTTTAATCCCAGCACTTGGGAAGCAGAGGCAGGTGGATTTCTGAGTTTGAGGCCAGCCTTGTCTACAAAGTGAGTTCCAGGACAGCCAAGGCTACACAGAGAAACCCTGTCTCAAAAAATCAAAAGCAATAACAAAAACAAAAACAACCATAAAATAGATGGTTTAGTTCATGTTTTTATTTATTCTTTAATAATTGGATGCATTGCCTAATGACCACATTCTCCTCCTCTCCCAGTTCCTCCCAGGTCTACTGTCTGTTCCATACCCATGTAAATAAAATAAATCAGTTCAGTTAGTGTTGGGTTTGCAGGCATTCTTTGGGGTGCCACACCCTTAAGGAAAGGTAACTCCTTCCTTCGGCTCTCTGCCAGGAACTTCCCTGCTAGGGAATTCATAATCACCTGCCCTCCTTATACTTGGATTCTTGTCTGGTCTTGCCAGTCTCTGAGAGTTCATATGTGCAACTACCCTGTTGTGTTCAGAAAGCATGGTTTTGTTGTAGTTATCTATCACCTTTGACTTTTGCAATGGTCCCCTGATACTTGGAAGGAAAGAAAGTATTATAGATGTCTCGTTTAGGTCTGAGCACTCTACAGTCTATTATTCTCTTCACCTGGACCAGTTTAGGTCACTAACTGTGGGGGGGGGGGCTTCTCTCATGAAGTTTACAAAATATACTAATATATACATATAATGATAAGTCATTGTGTTGTTTTTAATATCTTGTCCTGATATTGGAGAAATAGCATGTTATTCCGTAAAACCTGTGTTCTATCTAACCACACAATTTTTGCCCTGATAATGGTGTGAAATACGGGTTTCACCTTGTATAGCAGGCCTTAAATCTAATCAAATATTGGTTGATTGCTCCTATGACATTCATGCCACTATAGCACCAGTGGGCTTTTCCAGAGAGTCAGGTCGTTATTGTAACTTCCAGGTTTCATATCTGAATAAAACTAATGGTAGCTTGTTTTCACTTACTAGTGTGCATAATACTGTCTAGCACTATGAAAACCAGTCATTAGGGATAAAGTTTCCAGATATGTACCAGTTTGATTTCTCCATATTCTATTACTCTGTATAGTTAAGTGTGTCTTCAGCAATAGGACTTGGAATGTAACCAGGAGCAACAGAAAACTCCTCTAATATATGAAGGTCTATGGGACATCACTGCAAACACCTGCAATATATGAAGGTCTATGGGACATCACTGGCTAACAATTTCAAAAGAGGGAACCCATTCCTGGCATTGAGCTTTCAATTTATCAGCCTATTGTGTCTATAAGGGACATTGTTGTCCTCTTAGAGTATAACTCCATTTAAACACACTTATGTTCTCTCTCCATGTATATGTATGTATGTGCCTGTGTATCTGTGTACATGTACACAATTTTTGTCAGCTTGATACAAATCTAAAGATATTTGGAAAGAAAGAATTAAACTTGAGATAGCATCTCTATAAGGTTAGCCTGTAAGCATGTCTGTAGAGTTGTTCGTGTTTTGTTTTGTTTTGTTTTGTTTTTTTTAATTCAGTGATTGATGTGTAAGGGTCTTCCCACTGTGGGCAGTGCTATCTCAGGGTGAGTAGCTCTGGATGTATAAGAATGTAGGCTGTGCAAGTCAGGAAACATCCTCCCTCCATGGTTTCTGCTTTAGTTCCTGCCTCCAGGTTCTGCCCTGTTTCTGCCTTGACTTCCTTCATTGTTGGGGTGTGACCTGTGAAAGCTCCTGCCATGACCTATTAATTAATTAATTCACTCAATAACTAATCCCAAGGCCATGTCTCCACTTTTAGGTGTTTGTTATAAATATTACCTTGCTTCAAGATACCAATGTATGTATCAATTTCTCTTGTTGCTTTGGCACATGATTACGAAGTTGGAAGCTTAGAGTTGTCTCATTTAGGCAGGTAGTCTGGCTCTCTGAAGGCAAGGTAGGAGTAGATACGGTTCCTTAGGGAGGTTCCAGGGAACCGTCTGTCCCTGTGTTTTTGTCAGCTTTCCAGACCACTAATATAACTACATACCACATGGCCTTTTGATCTCCTGAAATCTGATCATTTTCTCTGAATTTGTGCCTCCTACCTACTAGGATTCCTGTGATTCCATACTACTAGTAACATAGTTCAGGATACTTCCCCTTCCCCAAGATGTTTATCTGATTTTTATTTTTTGTTTTGTTTTGTTTTATTTTGTTTTGTTTGAATTGAGACAAAAATGTCCTAACTATGTTGACCTGGCTTGCCTTGAAGTGGCTGTGTCGACCAGGCTGTCCTCAAAATCCCAGGAATCAGTGTGCCTCTGCTGTCTAAGTGATGCACCACCATGCCCAGCCTCTCCAGACCTTTCTTAGTTGCCTCTGTAAAGACTGTGGTACCTCTCTCTAGGCATAGGAACATATTCACAAGTTCCCGGGTGCTAGATGTCTTTCAGGTGGCATATTTGTCTGCTTCTCCTTTACAAATAATGCTGCTTGCCATCCACTCTTCTGATTTCTTAGTAGCACCTTCTATTTTCATACAGTTGCCATGTTTATGTTCCTAGGAAGGAACAGGAGCCTCTTGTCACAGCTGTCTGTAAGCCTAGAGAATACGCCCCTGACCAGAAGAGCAGAAATGTTGAGAAAAGCCTTCTGCAGCTGTGATCCTGGCTTATGTCTTCTCTGACCAGGGACCTCCAGAATCCCGCAGTGTTGGGCGGAGACTGCTCTTCTTCATCTTCCCGTGGGTCCTCCTAACTTATGCCCCAGGCTCTCTTGGCATCAGTAGTTGTATCCTCTGCATCTCCATGGTCTTGTAAATTAGCTCCTAGCTGTGAGGGCACTCTGGCTACAAGGGTAATCTGATTTAGAGCGCCCGAGGCCTTATCTAGGAGAGACTTGTTAACACTTCGAGAGTCATTTCTTAGATATAGTAAGGAATAAACTTGATTTATGCTATTTTAATTTTTGGTCTTCAGTGTGCATAATTTGATCAAAGATTTGCATATGATAGTTCTCTTTAGCCCACCCAAATAATACTTCTGATAAGTGGGTAAACATTGCTTTACCATGCATGTGTTTTCTTGCTCTGCATGAGAGCTCTCTGCCCACTGCTGCTCCAGAGCCCAGTATGCAGCCATCTAAGTGCATGTACCTCTGTATGATGTTTTTCAGCACTCTCAGGAAGTCACACTTGCATATTAGTGCCCTAAATTGAGGGCACAGTAAATCAGCTTATATATATCCTTCAAATTTTTTTAAACAATCTACAACTGTGAGGTCAATATTTAGCCCTATACAGTATTAATACATCATGCATTTTATTTACATAGCTTGCTTAACTGTCATTAATCACATGTCTCTCCATAGTCGTTTACCAGTTATTTAGTAGTAGTGGCTGTTTTCTTTTCTGCCCGATGAGGGGTCTTTGTAGGTTGCCTTCACTGTTTGTATACTATGCTATCCCTAAGCCTAGGTGATGCTCCCTTCCGCCTTGCCCTGTGACATCACTGGGAAGGCATCATGCTTTAACCTTTTCAACAAGCCTCTGGCCTAGATCCTGATACTCCCCCATCTCAGTATCAGCCTAGTGCATTGCTCAGTCAGGACTTCAGGGGGTTATTATTTTTTAAGCTTAATTGACTTAAAATTCATGGCTAGGTTACTCATATCCAAAACCTATGGTACTCATATGTAAATATATAAACTACCAGGTTTATTAACCTCCTTTATGAATCCAATCACAGCAAACCACATATATTAATGATTCTCAAACTTTAATATCCGAATGAGTCACCCGTGAATCCTGTTAAACATGGCTTCAGTGTGGGGACTGAGGGTTTGAATTTCTTCCTACTGCATGTTATTACTGTGCCATGAGTCTGAAAGCTACGTGCTCTGAGTGGCAGCTGAGGCCTCACCTGTTGAATGAGGCAGACCCTGTAGCCTGGCCTGAGCCTCCTTCCTCCAGTGCAGTCTCCTTGTCAATTTAGCATTACTCTTTCATAAGTAGATCTATAAACCTTTCTTCTTGCCCTAATTTTTTTTAAGTTTTTAAGAATTGCCATTACTTTTACTCTCTTAAATTTTTGATGAACTGCTTAAGATTCCTTCCTTCCCTGTCCTCACCTCTCTCCTCCCCATTCCTTCCTCCCCCTCATTGGTACTTGTATTTCTCTTTTATCTTTATGCTTAAAATGAAGACATGTTAGTCTTTAGATCAGAATGAATATCAACTAGAGATAATGAAATAAGAATTTTAAAAACTTAATTCAGTAGACAAAGAATTTGGGATCAGGCATCAGCAAGTGGGAGCTGTGTTGGTTTATTGTATACACTCAGTCTTGGGAAAGTCAGCTGTGCCTGTCACCCAGGGAAACTCAGTTTCTTTGACCCTTCTTATGGCAGCAGTCATCAGCAGGATGGAGGTTTGTAAAGAGGGTGTTGTATATTGGCTCTTATACTGTTGAGTAGGCATAACTCATTAATTCCTCTGTGTGTGGTCATAAAATCTTTGTTTCCGTGTGTGTGTGTGTGTGTGTGTGTGTGTGTGTGNGAGAGAGAGAGAGAGAGAGAGAGAGAGAGAGAGAGAGAGAGAGAGAGAGAAATACTTGCTGTGCTGTATAGATGGAGTCCAGAGGACATCTTTTTAAAGTCCCTTCTTTCTTCCCAGTGTGGGTTCTTGGATTCCAACTCAGGTTGTTAGGCTTGGCTTATAATCACTTTTACCTACTGAGCCATCTCCCCAGTCCTGTACATGATTATGTTAAGACCTTGTAACACTTGGCACTCATTGAATCCTGTATGCAAACTGTGAACTAATACTTTACCTATGATGCATCCATTGGATTTGATGGATACTATGGATATATTCTATATGCATGAATGTGAGGGTTGCAACCACCAAGTAAACCTAGCCATAATAACTCTACAACTCAGTGACAGCCAGAATTTTAAGCCAAGCTTGAGTTTACACAGCTGTTAGTTTTCAGTAAGCTCTGTTTTTACCTATATAAGGTAGTAGTCGACACGGAAATTCTTAATTCTCAACTCCAAGATGTGTCTGACCTACAGGAAGAAGCAGATGTACTGAGGAATGCTAGATAACAGAGCTGAGGTGGAAGTGCACATAAGAGATCGAGTAGTTACAGTCATACTGACCAGAGAATGTGGAGGTCAGACTTCTCCTTTTCCTTTCTCTCATCCTTTTTTTTTGCGAGTTAATTCTCTAAATCCTTCCACATCTCTCTAGAATTGTCTCAGGGCTCTCACCTGATTATATATTAATCTCAAGGCTTGAAGGAGCTTCTGGAGCTGCCGTCTCTGTCATTATCATAAATGGTGTCTGTTAGAGACTTAAAGTAGGATTTCACAATCCTTCCTCCTTCTAGTTCACAGAAATTTGGTTGTGAGGTTCTCAAGAGTTTTGGTTTATTGCAGTGACATTTCTTTTAACTTTTACCATACGCATTTTTTCTTCTTAATCAAAATTAAGCATTTTCTTTTGTTGGAAAAGAGATGGTTCTTCCAAGAAGAGAGGGCCACAGGAATACAAGGAAGATGGGAAAACGAACAGCTCTGTGCATGTTCAGTAAGCATCATTGACTCACAGGTGTGAGCGATGCAGCAAGAACAGGCACAGTTGGGGACCATTCTTTTTATTGTGTTGCTGAGTTTTAATTATGTTCTTTCATCTCTTCCCTTTTTCCCTCCAACCCCTCTCAAAGTTATAGCCTCCTTTTCTTTATTATTATTTTATATGTGAATATATAAATACAACCTGCTGGGTCTGTTAGTGTTGCTTGTGTGTATATAATTTCTGGGCTTGGCATGGGATAAGGTATTGAGGGCTCATTCCTGAGGAAGGCAGCTCTCCGAGCTCTCTCAGCACACATTAGTTGCCTGTGGTGCTTTGTCTTCAGGTGAGGCCGCTTTGGGTTCCCTGTCTTCCACGTTAGCACTTCTGTTGGCATCTTCATTCTTCAGGTCTAGTGGAGGAAGCCATAGTGCTGAGATACGGAAGACGAGTCCCTGTCATATCTAGAAGTCACAGCCGAGTCCCTTGACCTCTGACTCTTAAAATCTTTCCACCTTCTCTTCCAAGGTGTCCCCTTAGCCTTGGGTGCAACAGTGTTGTTCTAGATGTATTCACTGAGGCTGTGCATCCTGTAATCAGTTGTCTCTGTATTTTAGCCAGTTGTGGGTTCCTGTCATAATCTCCATCTGTTGCCCAGGGAAGGTTCTTGGATGAAGAGTAGGGGCCATCGTTATTGTTGGCCTAAGAACTGAGGTTGCAGTTAGGAATTATGTGGGTCCATAAAGTATTGCTGGTAGGTTCTCCTTTAAGATCCAGGACCCCACTAGTTCTGGGCCTGCCCAACTGCCTATCTTCACCAGACCTTGTCCTATCATTCCTTTACACCATACCGACCCTCTGTTTCCATCCATGCCAGCATACTTTGCACTGAAGCCCAGCCTGGTGAGCCCTCCCCTTCTTCCCAAGCCTCTAGTATCCTCCCCATCCTTAGATAGAGCCCAGATCCCACACCCAGAGTTCTGCCTATTATTTTCCAACCTCTAGCATTAGGCCAGAACATGCATTTTTTTTTGTCCACCCAGACCCTTTATTTTACTTTATGTGTATGGGTATTTTACCTGCATGCATGTCTGCCCACTTGTGCACAGGGCCCTCAGCATCCAGAAGATGGCATCATAACGTTTGGAACTGAAATTACAGGTGGTTATAAGTTGCCACATGTATGTTAGCAATTGAACCTGGGCCCCCTGCAAGAACAACAAATGATTTTAACTGCTGAGCTGTCTTTCCAGCCTCACTTTTTTGAGTCATTATAGAGTTGTACATAAAGCCTTCAGAGGAGACCCCACCCACTGTATTTAATCCACACTATTACTTCTGTCTCCACCAGCATCATCTTATGTCTACCACCATTAAGAATACAGGCTCCTCTGAGGGCCTAAACCTCCCTCCTGTGATTCTCGGTCCTTTATCCCTCAGCTGCTCTCTCCAGCGTCCCCTGACAGCGCGGGTTTCCACAACCTGAGCACCGAGCACGCACAGGGTTCATTAGCCACAGCCCTTTTATCCTGTTATTTAAAACTTTGTGGGTTTATTGGAATCTATTCTCACTAACCTATGGGTTTTGACTGCTTTTTAACTGTAAAAAATAGTAGACTTTCTAGTGTTTTATATTTAGGGAATTATGACCACTAGTTTTTAATTAAGGTACTTTAACACACACACCTCAGTATTACGACCTATGATTTTTTTTTTTATACTGGTGGTTGCAAAACTGTGTGTTTAGTGATATTTGTCCATGAGTGATGGCCTAGTTATATTCTATGTGAATATATTTTATCTTTGTATTGCATACACACACATATGCACATACACACACATATACACACACCCATACACACTCACACACACATACACTTGCACACATACACACACCACACACTCACACACACATACATACACTCACACACACATGCACACACATACTCATTGCCTTCTGTTCCTCTCCCATTCTTCCCTATTCCCCTTCTTTTCTCAACTTGCCCTCCTACTTTCATGTTTACTGGGTAAGCTAAGGAGTTTGATTGTGGTGTCTAAGGGGGGCGTGGGTGGGAAGGTATTTATCAGGGCACGAGCAACCTACCAGTGGCTACACCACTGAGGAAAACATTTGTCCCTCCCCTGTGACCATGAACTGCTTACAGCTTCCTCCTGCAGGTATGGTTGCCTCTGGTTGTAATTTTTTTTTTTTTTAGTTATTACTAATGTACAAATACTTCCTGTGGCTAGACAACATGTTAAACATCTTGCCACTATCTATAAAATTGACCAATGGGCATGTATTAGTCAGGGTTTCTATTCCTGCACATACATCATGACCAAAAAGCAAGTTGGGGAGGAAAGGGTTTATTCAGCTTACATTTCCACATTGCTGTTCATCACTG
>NC_034605.1:39437259-39440803 GCF_900095145.1 Mus pahari
AGCTCCTTTCTCTGTGATAACTCCAGCTGTGTCAAGTTGACACAGAATTAGCCAGTACAGGGCAACATTAAAAATTATCTGTTCAGATCAGCTGCAGGCTTTTGTTTGTTACTGTGAGAAGAAAAGGAATGATTTGCTGTAGAGAATCATCTAAGCTGCACACTAATAATTGATGGCAGAATTTTAGAAAGATTTAATCAGAGTAGGCAGGAGCTGACAATGATAGAGGCAACATGTCATTTAAGTGGTAAAGGACAGGCCCCTGGTTTGGGATATGGGAAGAGATTGATATGGGAAGAGATGGTTGCATCAAGGAGGATCGTAGTAGTAGTAAGGCTTCACTTAGAAAAAACCTAAGGAAAAAAAAAAAGAAAAGAAAAAGAAAAAACCTAGTTTGGAAATGATATTGCTAAGAACAGTAACAGCAAAACTGCATGGTCTCCTGCGCTCCAGAGCTCACAGTTTTCCCCTCAAGCCTGAAAGATGGCACAGAAGCATCACCACTTACCACATATAACAAAAGGAAACACACTTTTAATCACCCACTCTTTTATTTTTTTGAATATGAGGAAAAGACTGCCAGGGGTCTTCCCCCTGACTTTCCTCACATCTCAAAGTAGCTGTAGAGGTCTAGAGGCCTACCTGGTTTTCTCTAATACGAAGACTGTGCTTTTGTCGCAGGGCTTACACTTGTAGAAATGTATAATCAATAACACCCGGTGCATGTAATTAGACTATAGCTAAAAAGATACAGCCTGTTTTTAATAGTCATTTATGAAATAGAATGATAGACTTCTTGTAATACTATTCTGCCTAAAATCTTTCTCTCTGACTATTGCCTGGAGTCTTCATTACTTTCTGGCTTGCAACTGTGTTTCCTTTTGTCTAATATTGACTTCACTTTCAAAGAGCAAACATGCTGTTTGTGGCTTTGGAGCGTTGTTTTCTGTTTAAACTAAGGGTCATCTTGGAGCCTTCGACTAAATCAACTGTATTAGCCCAAAGGAAAAAGGTCTGCAACATTGACATCAAAGTCATTCAACCTAGGAATTCAACTTTCAGAGTTTTGAAAAAACTAAAAATGTTGATCAGTGAATTACAGCAGAAAATCCGAAGTTTATATTAGTGAGCTGGCACCAAATTAGATTAAAGTAATTTGCCTGTAAGAATAACGAGCAGAGAAGGTAAGTGTAGTTTAACATGTCTTTACATATTGTTGGTTTATAAGAACATGCAAGTCTCCCTAATTATTCTGTCAGAAACCTTTTCTGCCCCTCCCACCCCTGTGCACAGAGGATGCAAGGGATTTAGTCATCTGAGATAGGAGGACTTAAAAATTGTCCACTTTAAGACAGAGAAATGACAATGACTTCACAGTTAAATTGTGGCACAGCTTTTCAAACTATGTAGTTATATTGACACATTTTATGTGTGATCTGCTGAGCTCAAAAATTAAGAATGTGGCTAAAGAAAGCACTAATTTATATAGTGGATGGATTAATTATTTCTCCTATCACTTGGATAAGTAATGAATCAAAAGTTTCCTTTCAGGGAGAGGGAAGAATTTACTTTCTCCAGGGTTTCTCTGTGAGATGTATAATTTATAATTCTGAGATGTAACTCACTGCTAAAGTGTAGTGAGTATGAAAAGGTAGCCCTTGTGAGAACTTGCTTGGCACAGGGTGAGCCCCAGCCTATCTGCTGTTCTGGACTTAATACTGGATTTCATTCCATTCCTTTTTGAAAATGTTGAAACGTTGTAGACAAATATTTATCCCCTTGATTTGCTCAGAGCAGTGTAGAGACCTGGAAGGCTGCCGTCCTGTTGTCACCATATAGCTCTCCCTTTCAGACTGTGCCACGTTTCTCTAGAGAGGAACAGCATGAGGAACTGCAACGGAGCCCTTTGCCTTCCAGGTGACATTCATCTGCTCTGCTGCCTAATGTCAGCACTTGCTTCATCTCCGTGCTTGCCAGTCTTGTTAGTGCTGTAACATTCTTCATGTCTAAAGATAATGTGTAGGGTTGTCTCAGAGTTTTAATCATATAATGAATGCAGTAAAAATGAGAAATGCAGAGAAACTTTGTGAAAAAATACAGAAACAAATTCTAAAATTGATATGGAAATGCAGAGGGTCTGTATTGGCTACAGAAATTGAGAACTTATAAACTACGTGCAGAGATAAACAGTCCCTAGAGAATCAAGGGGTCCAGAAGAAGTCTGAACAACACAACACTCGTGCCCCACTGTCCTGGGCTCATGGCTGCATGGGTCCTTTCCAGCAGTGCCAAGAGGAATAGTCTGCATAGATGCAGTGAGGCTAACTGGGAGTCTATATGGTAAAAAGGAGAAGTGACCCAGGATTCCTCATTAGCACGAAATGAGTTCTGGGGTGTGGGTTGGGGTTTGGAAATCTCAATGCAAAGGGGAATTTATTAGCTTATAGTCTTTGAAAACCACATTTTACCATGAGTGATTCTTTGATTCTTATTGGAGTAAATTGAATTGAGGAGATTGAACTAAATGAACTATGTTAATGCAAAATTAAAACCTAATTATATGTCTGATCTTGGAAATTTGAAATGCTTATTTATTTAAAGTGGTTGTTGTGCCTTCTTTTTGAAAAACATTTATCAAATTAGAAATATTTCCTTCTATTTCTAGTTTGCTAAGAATTTTATTTTTATCATTAATGAATGTTAAAATTTATTAAACCCTCCATTTATTTTGAGGTATTCTCATGAGTTCTGGGACTTTATTCTGTTACTCAAGTAACGGTGACTATTCTTTTAATATTAACCACTCTTCTGTTCTTGGAAACCACATATATGCGCTTGGTTATATTACCTTCTTTATGTAGTTGTGGGTTGGGTTTGCTAATATTCCTTTAGGATTTCTTAGTCTTTGTTCAGGAGTGACAGACTTGTTTTCCATCGGTTTCATTCCTCTTGGGTTCAGGTGTTAAAGATTATGCTTTCTTCATAAAGCAAGTATGGAAGCACTTCCCTTTTGTAATCTCTGGAAGTGTATTTTGTAAGTTGATGGTATTTATTAAACATTGTATCTCTAGAAGTATATTTTGTACTTGATGGTATTTATTAAGATTGTGTCAACTTTATCAGTAGTTCAAGTTTTATTTCTGTTTTTTGTTTTTTGTGTGTGGGGGGGGATTGTTGTTGTTTTGTGGAGGTTTTTGGTGGAAGTTTAAATTATAAACTATCTTTTGTGGCTTTTAGGCTATCCAGACTTTAAGTTTTATTTTGTATCAGTTGATTAATGTTCTTCCTCAGGAACTGTCAATTGTATTTAAATTTGTAGATACATTGGCATAAACTTGTTTGTACTGCTCTTTTATTACTCTGTTATTTTAAAACTTTTTACTTAGTAATTAAACCTATGTACTGATGCTATTTTTCTGTACCACACTTTCTCTTACACTTTGTTTTTCATCTTTTCATCTTTTCCTCCTCCTCATTTTAGACTTGCTGGTTCTCCTCATGCTCCTTTTCTTTTTCTTTTTTTTTTTTTTTTTTTTTTTTTTTT
>NC_034605.1:39441028-39470207 GCF_900095145.1 Mus pahari
GCTGTCCTAGAACTCACTTTGTAGACCAGGCTGGCCTCAAACTCAGAAATCCGCCTGCCTCTGCCTCCCAAGTGCTGGGATTAAAGGCGTGTGCCACCAGGCCTGGCTTTCATCCTCCTTTTCTAACTCCTCCTTATCTTCTAGGCTGGAGACTGATCCCAGTGCCTTCCATATTCCTAACATACTATTAGCCACTGACCTATTCCACCAGCTCTTTTGAGCTCATCATCGAATGCTAATTTAGCAAGGTATAAAATTCTTGAAGAGCATCATTCTTCTCTAGCACTTTGAAGATACCACTTCAGGCAATGTGTTCTGGGGAAGTCTGATCTTAATCAGTTTGTTTCTCTGTACGTAGTACTACCCTTTGGCTAGGTAATACTTAAGAATTTCTTCTTAACATTTGAGGTCCTCTTATTTTATTATGATGCATCTTGATGTGGATTTATGTTTGTACCAGAGAATATTTACTCAGTACTTTTGGTATCACAATTTCCTCTGGAGAAATCTGAGTAGCACTTCCCCACAATTCCTTCCTTTAACTTTTCCTGATCTTCCATTTGTATATATTGGAGCTTCCTGTCTATAATTGGGTCATGTTCTAATTGATTTAGTTAACTGTGCTTTCCTCGTTATTATTTTTCTGTGTCTGAATACAGCACTTTTAGGTCACTTCAGCACACTTGTTTCCCCTCACTTTTGCTGTTTTCTTTTTTTTCGGAGGGTGTGGCATTTTGCTTCTATTGTTTTGTATGGCCTCTTTATGTGTCCTTTATGTGTTGTCTTTGAGAACTAGTCTTATACTATCATTTAGAATACATAACTCTTCATTTTATAGTTACCATGTTAGTGAAGTTTGAGTTAATAACTCATGAAGAACTCATTAAATATTCCTTTTTCCCTGGACACACAGCTCTCTTTACAGAAAGAGATGATTCAGTTCATGAGCTCACTGAAGCATCATAACAAGATTTTGCAGTGAGACTCTGAGGAAATAATTTCTTTAACATTAGCATCTTCAGTTGAGTTGTTATTCATCAGGAATTAAGCTTTTAGTCGAAATCTGTACTTATTAAATCAGCCCTTTTCTCTGACTTCACATCAGTTGGCACATCCCACTCCTCTGTATGTACTCAGGCTTTTGAGCTATTAGTAACTCTACATTCCCCCCGCCTCGTGTTTTTAAATATTAAAACAATATTCTGGTCTCGAAAAACCAAAAAAAAAAAAAAAAAACCAATATTCTGATCTTGAGATATAATATGTATAACTTTTAATGAAGTTGTAGATTATATAGATGAGTTGTATGTACATTTAAAGAGTCAAATTAATATTCATAAAGTGATAATTTTGCTGCATATGTGTTAATTATATTAGTTACATGTAAAACGGTTAGCACAGCTGGGCATGGTGGTACACGCCTTTAATCCTGGCACTCTGGAGGCAGAGTCAGGTGGATTTCTGAGTTCGAAGCCAGCCTAGTCTACAAAGTGAGCTCCAAGACAGCCAGGGCTATACAGAGAAACCCTGTATCGAAACCCCCCCCCCCAAAAAAAAAGGTTAGCACATAAATACTTTTTAAGCTCATAGTTCATTATCAACAGTGCATTCACATTCACATTATCCTCTAACTGGTACCTGTCAGCCATCTCTAGAACTCCTTCTGTTGAAAACCTGATCCTTCACATGCTCCACTATGTTCACAGCAGCCTTATTTATAATAGCCAGAAGCTGGAAAGAACCCAGATGTCCCTCAATAGAGGAATGGATACAGAAACTGTGGTACATTTACACAATGCAGTACTACTCAGCTATTAAAAACAATGAATTTATGAAATTCTTGGGCAAATTGATGTATCTGGAGGATATCATTCTTAGTGAGGTAACCCAATCACAAAAGAAGTCACTAGATATGCACTCACTGATAAGTGGATATTAGCCCAGAAACTTAGAATACCCAAGATACATTATGCAAAACAGAAAACCAAGAAGGATAACCCTTGTGTGGATACTTCATTCCTCCTTAGAATAAGGAACAAAATACCGATGAAAGGATATAGGTACAGAGACAAAATTTAGAGCTAAGATGAAAGGATGGACTATCCAGAGACTACCCCATCCGGGAATCCATCCCATCATCAGCCACCAAACCTAGATACTAATGCTCATGCCAGCAAGATTCTGCTGAAGGGACCCTGATATTGCGGCCTCTTGTGAGGCTATGCCAGTGCCTGGCAAACACCGAAGTGGATGCTCACAGCCAGCTATTGGATGGAACACAGGGTCCCCAATGGAGGAGCTAGAGAAAGTACCCAAGGAACTGAAGGGGGCTGCAACCCTGTAGGTGGAACAACAATATGAACTAACCAGTACCCCCTGAGCTTGTGTCTCTAGCTGCATATGTAGCAGAAGATGGCCTAATCGGCCATCACTGGGAAGAGAGGCCCCTTGGTCTTGCAAACTTTATATGTCCCAGCACAAGGGAAGGTCTGGGCCAAGTAGTGGGAGTGGGTGGGTAGGGGAGCAGGGGTGGGGGGGGGGGGTATAGGGAACTTTCGGGATAGCATTTGAAATGTAAATAAAGAAAATAATAATAATAATAATAATAATAATAATAATAATAATAATAAAAAGAAAACCTGATCCTTTATGATATTCATGTAACTATTCCTTGTCCCTCTTTTCCCTAGTCTCAGGAAGCTGCCATTAGGCTTTGTGACTTTGTGAGGTTGACTTCTGTATGTGAAAACCACACACTGTTGGACTTGCTGTGCCTGGGTGTTTCCCTTAGCACATTATCCTTGACATTCATTCATGTTACAGCATATATCAAGTTTTTCCTCCATATGAAAATGTTATGTATACTCATTTGTTTATTGATTAGTCACTGTGAGTAAAACTACAACCTGGGTGTTTCAATATTTTTCCATTGATTGATTAACATACTAAAACCTAATTCTTATTCTTTGTTCTCTAACTACCTAACTATTTATTGAGTGTAGCCTCACTATCATCAGCCTATCTCTGGTGGAAGGTGGGGGTAGAGAATTGACTGCAGTGTCTTTTCTGATTGTGCAAATGTTTTTACACGGATGTGGCATGCATCTCCTATCCACTACAACATGATGTTTGAATAATGTAAGGTGAGTGGGCATGGCCTGGGATTGGAAACCTTGGTAAAACAGCCATTGGTTACCCAGTGGCTGTTTTGTGCCCAGTGTGTCATTGTGTCTTTGCTCCTTGTCTTGCATACTTGAAGCCCATGTTTGTTCTCTGATAATGGAGAGTGAGTAGGATTTCCTCATCGCTTCTCCTGTTTGTATAATTTCATTGTTAACTCCTGACAACACGTTTTACTTAATCTTGCCAGCTCTACTCCCACTACCACCATCACCCTGAGCTGGGGAGTGGTGTCAGGAAAAGAATATAATCCATCTCTGTCTGTGGACCCCATCCTTCTGAAATAGGTTATACCAGATGATCAAAACTCACAAAACAAATTTTGGGTTTCTGATCATGCAGAGGCCAGAGGGTATAGTCTTGTGTCATAGGTTAGGAGGATCAGAACTTTATCTGTTAAAGTCACTTCCTCTAGAACTATTTGTAAAACACCTTTGTAGCAAGACCCACTCAGTGTAGCACTCCTTCCTTGCAGAAGCCTCTGAAGCCAAAGAGCTCGGGTCATGCTGGGGCTCTGCGCTAATGGCTAAGCTGATAGTGCTTAGTGCCAGTCTCTCTCCCCGACTTCTCTCTGTGCTTCTTTCTGTTCTTCCGTCCTTTTGTCTCTGTCCTTCTCACTATATGTTTTGTAGGTGACATTTTCTCTCACTCTGTGCCTGTCACCATTTTAATATGTGATTCTGATTCAAGTTAGGTTGTCAGCACAGCAAGGAAGAAATGGTCTCAGGCTGCATGGATTCCACAAAGGGACTCATTTCCCTGTTGTTTATTGAAGCTGTAGATGATGTGTGTGAAATCTGACAGGATTTTTCCCAAACACAAGAGCACGATGAATTATTCATTCCCAAAACATTTCTGAGCATATATTCCTGTGTCAGGCACTCTGTTCCGTACTGAGGCTACAGAGAAACCTCTGCCCTCTGATAGCTTATGGTGGTTGTGGGCAGTAGTGTATATAAGGGCTTTGATAAAGTAGGCTGGCTTCCTAAGGAGTCTCTCCTGAGCATGAATGGTCAGATTAATAATGAGAAAAACAGTTAGGTAGCAGCAGCACTGTGGTGGAAGGGAGCAGCCCAGTCTGCAGCTCAGTTTCTGGTGTTGACTGGGAGCAGGGGCAGATACTCTCAAGTAGGGGAACAGTCTGAGCAGGGAAAATTGGGGGGTGAGGCCTGTCTGCATTTTGTCTAGAAGAGAATAGTAAAGCATTCCATTTCCTGATCAGGTTTCCACATTAGCTGCCAGTGTCCCTGGACAGTAAGAAGCATTGGTTGGGGCTATGAGGTTAGGAGTCCAAGTAAAACCTCCCACAGGAATGGTGTGAAAGCAAATAAGGCAGGAGTAGAAAGAGATGGAGAGTTGGTTCTGGGGTCAAAAGAGGTTTCCAAAGACAACACTGCAAGGTGGGAGGCCGTTGGTGCATGATGGAAGGCAGAAGTGCAGCGATTGGCTCTTTCGTTATCTAGAATGAGATTATCTAGAGTGGCTTCAGTGGAGACCAGCACAGGGTAATCTTTAGCGTACTTTGGCAAGCCTAGGCTTCTAGTGACCAGAAGCAAAAGCACACATATGACCCTGGGTGATCCCCAGGGTCACCTGTGAAACTGGGTGGGTTAGAAAAAGGCAATAGGAAAGGAAAAATAATCCATACTTGGAGAAGTAAATGAGTAGTTTTGGCCAACGGAGGGTGTGAGTGTAACACTGTGTTGGCCAAGGGAGGGCACGAGTGCAACACTGCAACCTTGTCGTCCTCTTTGTCTTGTTCTAAGTGGCAGGGTCAGCACTTATGCTGGGCACAGTGCTGCACATAGACTGAGGCCAAGGATGAGGAATTGTAACAGTGTTTGTTGTGGAGGGAAAGTCAGAGCGGATGTCTCCTGTAATGTTGGCCTAGGCAGTGGTTACCAAGGGAGAGACAGTTGGCGGGAGGCACTAACCAGCATAGGTGGCACTAGGGAAAGAAGACAGCTTGCCACAGTGACAGTGGTGAGTCTTCCTGGGGGAATGGGGACCTCTAGAGGAGGTGAGAAGAGCCTAGGAGAAGTACCTAGCCCTACACTACCTGCTCAGCTTGCTGCACTCTCTGGAGATGCTCCAAGCCCTTGAACTTGCTTAAGGACCGTTACATGAAACATAATCATCATGGAAGACCAGCCTCATTTATTATTAAGCTTTGGGGTGAGTTCATCTCCCAAGTGCTTTTTTTTTTTTTTTTTTTTTAATGTTAGACAAAAAAATACCTCTTCTTTGACCAAAGACTTAAAAGTGAAGAACAACAAACTAGGATAGCATTGTAGTAGATGTCATGAACATCTGGGAAGATCTTCCTCAGATATTTGTTTATCTTGGTGGAAATGTAAGCCTATGGGAAGAGAAGACAATAGTGTGAACAATATAGTGTGCCCTCTGCATTCTGATGCCATTAATAAAACCCATGATGTCTTATTCGAGTCTTTAACATTTCATATTTAGCATCATGTTACCATAACATCTGCATCTGCTCAAGGTAATTCAGTCATCATCTTCCCACCATTCAGGTTCCTTGTCTTATGTGGGTGGGTTGTTTTTCCTCCTTCTTACCCAGTTTTCCAATTAGCACCTTATTAACTCTTCACAGAACTCACATTCTACCACTTAACCTTTTTCACTGAGAGAGACAGAGAGATGGAGAGAGACGGAGAGAGAGGACGAGCGAGGAAGGAATGGAAACCATATTCTTGTTAATCCTTGTTAGTAGATAGATTCAGCTTCAAACCCTGGTGTCCTGAGGGCAGAGCCCCCACATCACATGACAGGAGATAGTGGCCGCTCAACAGGTTTCAGAGCAGCAACCACAGGAAAGGTCCTTGCAGGTTGGACACAGACAGTGCCTGCCTATTGGGCAGCTGGGCAGGCTTTGCCAGCTCCAGACTGTGGGACAAAGCTTCCCATCAGAGTCACCCCATTTTTTTTTTCAATGAGGCACCAAATGACATGCACTGTGTTGCTAGTGTAAAATGATTTCCATTTATCTCCTCAACCTGGGATCAGCTTTCTTTTGTTCCAGAGGAGAAATAGACAGATTCATTGTTCTGTTTCCATGAGGATGTAGTAACTTTACACTAAAATGGACTGTCACTTATACTCACTTTCACTTGCTGCATCTGTTAAAGGCAACTGTGCACCCATTAGTATGTAAATTGAACTTGAATGCTGAAAAATGAGGTAGGGCCTCAAACATGGTTTGTTGACCTTTTTAGTTTTATTGTAATGGGGGGTGGGCTATGGAAATGTGGAAAGCTGTGGTGGGACCTATGTGGATTCAGGCAGATGTGGAGTCCCTGATCTCACACCTCCTTTGTGACATACAGGCACAGGTTTTTTTATTTTAAAATTTTAATTTGTTTGTATCTGTTAATTAAGAACTGGAGGCTGCTGCTATCCTGTTCTTGGTTCTGTGGATTAAGTCGCGCACGTGTGTGTGTGTGTGTGTGTGTGTGTGTGTGTGTGTGTGTGTGTGGTGTGTGTGGTGTGTGTGTGTGCATCCATGGCTCTCTCTCTTTTCTGTCTGCTAGCCTGGTTTAGGCATCTTCTGTAGCAAACCCAAACTTAAATCTTTTTCTTGTTTGGATCTATCCTTCCATGTTGAACATAACTAATAAAGGCAGAACTGATTCACTTCTTTACAGATGGCAGCTTTCTATTTTGATGTGGAGGTACTGATTAGCTGCTTCTTGGTACTTCTCCATCCTTATTGGAATTTTATTTCCTTGATGGGAGTGGGGGAGCAGATAAGGCTATTAGATATTATTACCTCTGCGCCTTCTCCATTTCTGGGTTTCTCCTGTAAGCTTCCATCCATCCTTGGTCCTTTGTCATAACCTCTGGAGATGGAATCCAGAAGACCGCTTCCTCACAGTTCTCGGAGGTTCTTCCCCCAGCCCCAGGTCACACTGCCACACCAACTGCCTGTTTCCCTGAGTCTGGATCGTCTCATTTTGCCTGCCACTGCTGCCACTGCTGCTGTCCTGTTTAACCTTTTCAATAGTCCCCATTACTCAGAATGCCTTACAATTTTATCCAGGCAGTTTGCTCACTAATTATCACTTCATACACAGTTTCTCTTGCTCTGCTTTCCCTATACCTACTCTCTTTAGTAGCTTATCTTAATTGCACAAAATAATGGGCTTCAACGATAAAATCCTCATCATGCGTATACTGTACAGTGATGATATTCACCTCCTATCTCTTCTATTTTCTGCTTCCTCTGGAGCCCTTTCTATCCCATATAATGGCCTCCTTGTTTGCTTTCATGTCTCTTTTTGTCTAGATTATACATGTAAGAACGCATGTGCTGTAGCTACTCTCTGACACTTGCAGACTTGCATTTGCTGATGTGAATGGTTTGATGTCACCTGTCTCATGTGTCCTTGTGCCTGTCTCTGTAATTTCTAGACGCACTCTGTACTTTCTGGGGTCACCGGAAATACTTGTATTTTGACAGGAGCTGGCTTGTGAGTATGTGTATGTATAAAAACCATGAATACTTATGTTCTTCTCTATACAGAGATTTATATCCTTTTTTAGAAAAGCAAAATATTGGAAAATGGAACTTTAAAAGGAATTCTGGATCTAGAAAGTGGTAGTGCAAGACTCACGAGGGAGAAGCAGATGGACCTATGTGAGTTTAAGGCCAGCCTGATCTAACTAGTGAATTCCAGGCCTGCCAAGACGTGTAGTGATACCCTGCCTCAATGACAGATAGATAGATAGATAGATAGATAGATAGATAGATAGATAGATAGATAAGATGAGTAGGAAAGACAAGAATAAACCCTTGTTAGATTAGAATAAGAGAAATTAATAAGAATTTATGGATTTCTTGGTTGGTTGGCTTGGTGTGTGTGTGTTATGCTGCAGATTGAATCTAGGGTTCGTATGTGCTTGCCAAGTGCTCTACCACTAAAGTGTATCCTGTCACCTATTCCTCTGTGTTCGTTAATTTAATTTAATTTAATTTTATATGTATGGGTGGTGTGCCTACATATATGTTTGCGCACCATGTTCACACAGTGCTCTAGGACGAGTCATATCCTCTAAAACAGGAGTGACAGTTATGAGCTGCCATGTAGGCACTGAGATCCTCGACAAGAGGTCCTTGCAAGGGCATCAAGTGCTCTTAACCACTGAGCCATGTCTCTGTCACTTTCCCGCATACCCTTTTTAAAATATCAGGTCTTGCTAGGTTGTCCAGGCAGACCTTGAAAGTGAATCTATGAAACTATAAGAGTGTTTGTGTGTGTGTGTGTGTGTGTGTGTGTGTGTGTGTGTGTGTGTGTTAGTCCATAGACTTTTTATAGTTCTGCCCTTTTTGATCACCTGGAACAGCAGCAGTGAGCAACCCTGATAACCTCAGTTTGTAAATTCTCTTTTCCATTAAGAGTAGGAATGGCCCCTTGCTCAAAAGACTAAACCTACCTAAGGATGGGTAGGAAAACAGAAGATAGGGAGTCTGGAATGTAGTGCTGGATTTGATGTGACTCTGTTTCTCCCTTCACATGTTGTCTATAAAATGTAATGACCTTTCACTTTAAGCTCTTCCCTGAAGCTGCACAGGAATAAGAGCATGCTTTTCCCAATAAGCATGAACCCAAAAATTGGGACTTGGAAACATGACGCATTAGTTTGAATCCAAAAATAACTTGACTGCCATTGGCCTTCGGTGGGATTTCCTGAAATTCCATAGTCATTCCGTCCCATTTGAGTAAGACTGATTTGGAGTTACTCTTGTGGACCCTTCCCCAGCAGCTCTTCCTCAGCACCTGTTAAGTGTTAGTGTCCTACAGCTAGTTCTCCACCAGGACACTACTCCCTTTCCCTCACACAGCCATGACACATCAGGAGTGGCTCCACTCTGGGCAGGAGCTATAACTACTCTGGAAAGGGGACTCAAGGCTGTGTGGAGACTGTACTCAACCAGACTGTCTTCCCAGCCCAACCTGTCCTGTATGGTGTCCCTCCCTCTTTGTGCATAGAGCTATAATGAAGCCTGTGTGTGTGTGTGTGTGTGTGTGTGTGTGTGTGTGTGTGTGTGTGTGTGTGTGTGTGAGCAATAAGGCAGACAGTGAGCCATGAGCTTTGGAGCAGACCATCTGAATTCAATTCCAAAGCCACTGATCTAGTAGGTCTTAAGATTTCTCACCTGCCAAAGCAAGCAAATATTAATTCCTACTAGTCAGAGAAGGTTGTGAAGAGGATTAAGGAGCTTAAACACAATACAAATCCTTAGCACAGTGCCAGCATATAAAGTGTTATGTAAATCTCAAATATTATAGTTGTAAATGTCTGTGTTAGTATAACAAATAAATACCCGGCACATACTTAAATGGCTATGTTAGAGGTTGACGCATAAAATCTCCTACAGCCCAATAACAAGCATTACTATATAAATTTAAATGTAACAGGCAATATATGGAAATGATGTTTTGACAGCTTTTTCACAGTAATGGTTTTGCCCACCATCTTGTCTTGGTATGCCTCCCCTCTGGGGTTAGTCGAAGAACCAAATTCTTTTTCCCCCTGACTAAAATTTTCCATTTGTCCATGAAGGTACTGTATATTAAATATGAAATGTTGCACCTGCCTGTGTATAACTGACATCTTCTATCCTGTCGAGTCACTGAAGGTTTTTCTGATTATTTTTTAAATACATAAGGAATTACCATGACAACACTGTCACTCGCTGGGTGATGGTACAAGACACATGCTTACAGATCTACTGCAACACAGCACAGCTTGTTAAAAACCGATCCTCATGTTTGTGATCAAGCAGGGATCCTGGCCTTTGCTGCTCTGCTTTCTGCTGATAGTTTATCTGCTTTTGCTTTGCTTCAACCTAGGGCCTATAGCAAACGCATGGAATTGAAGGAGGATCGATTCTCTAGGTTGTGTTACTTCTGATTTTTATTTGAAGAAAGTAAGACTTCAGGGCATTTACTCAACATTCAGAAAGCAATCACACAGAAACAGAGTACCTTTTCTAACTTTTGTACTTCCACTCAGCCCTGAAACTCACATGGGCAGCTGCCTGGTCTACCATGTGGCCCTGCAACCATCTATAGCAGAGATTTTCTGTGAGGTCGACCTAACCCCACCCCTGCATGTATGACAGCAGTGACTAAGGCCTTCCCTCTGAAGTCACTTTGTGAACAGGTCTAGAATTTGATGTTGCCATCAAGATAGTGAATTATCATTGTGCTTCAAGAGATCATCATTCTTGATAGAAAAATGGTCAGGGAGTCCAGGTTTGACCTTCCCATTCCATGTAATGGTCACACTTACACTGCCGGCCTTTGCTTTTGGTTTTCTATGAGCTGCAGACATAAATATGCCAATATGTGTGATTAGTGAAAAGGTTGGGTAGCCAAAAGAAATTTTTTAAGTATGAAAGGTAAGCAATACTTTAAGGAGATCTGTCTATTTATTAGTTCTGGGCTATTCTCTCTGTGTACATAGAATTAAGGATTGGGGATTCATAGCATCATGGCAGAGTTTTCATCAGAAAGCTGAAAAAGATTATGTAGGAATGTTGTAGCTTTGACAGTGTGCAGGATGATGAAAGCAAGGAACATCACACAGGTGGGTCACACGCAGGTGGGTCACATGCAGATGGGTCACACGCAGGTGGGTCACAGTGTCTGCTCCTCCCTGTCTGGTTCCCGAGAAGCCGTGTCCATCTAACGTTCAGAATGAGTCATCCTTAGAGAGTGCCCCTGTAGCTACAGGGAAAATCAGTAGATGGTCAGAGGATCTGATTAGTGCAGTCTGACTAGGAATACAGGGGCCATATTTTCATTTCACTAGAATGAAACCTAGTGGCTGGAGTGGTGGCTCAGAGGTAGAGTGCTTGCTGCTCTTGTATAGAACCAGATGTCAGTTCCTGGCTCCCAAATTGGGTAGCTCACAACTTCCTATATACTTTACTTCCTCTAATGCCCTCCTCTGGCCTGCATTTACACTACCCTACACACACACACACACACACACACACACACACACACACACACACACCAACAGCAATGTATATACTACATACATACATAATCTTGAAAATGAAAAATAGAGCACACACAGAGAAAAAGGAAAGGAGGTTATGGTGCTGTTAAGATTGACTCAAAATCTTTAACTGGGTTCTCTTTTACTTGGAATTAAAAACCCAAGTTAGCCATATGTGTAGCCTGTAAGTGGTGCTGCTGAAAAGCCACCAGTGTGTTGCTGAACATGGCCCCCTGGGGCACCGTCTCTCTGAGCATCACACACAGGCAGTCTTGTAGCCAGGTGTGTGCAAGGTGTGCGCTGTGCTTATTCTTTGCTTTGAGCTCTGGGCTCCTGCACAGTCAACAGCTGCTTTGCTGAAACTGCTGTCGGGGCCAAGCGTGCGCCTTCTGCCTGTGCACAGCAGGGCCTGTGCAGGAAGCTGTTTCTCCTGTGTGTCTGAAAGTGATCCCGAGTGAGACACCCCACTCAGGCATTAGCTCAGCCTCAGAGCCAGATGCCAGCTCCCTTCCTGTGAGTAACCACTAACCTTTATAAAGCACGCAAGCACCCACAGCAGCTGCCAAGTGCTTGCCAGGTGCTTTCGAATGGTTTTTACCACTGTGCCATAAGAATAAGTACCGAGTGCATGTTTTACACATGACAAAATTGATATTTAGAGAATTTAGAAAATTGTCCAGAGTTCTACAACTATCAGGTAGAACCTGACAAATAACTCTGGAGGCATCCTGGAGCAATCACTAACCAGCAGTTTCATTCAGTCCTGTCTGACAATTCATGGCAGAGCCTTTGCCACTGGACAACTAAGTTTCTGTGTGTGCCCTTCAACAACTGGGTAACTTTTAATCATATTTCACCAGATGAACAAAATGACCTTTTCAATGTTTAAAAAGAAAAAATTATGACAGTTTTTGTTTTTTTGTTGTTTTGTTTTGATTTGGTGGGGTTGTTTGTTTTTGTTGTTGTTTTTACATTAGTTGAAAGTCAGAGACAAAGACTAATGAACTTTCTAGAATCATTGCACTCTAGACTAACTGAGTTCAGCATTGCAGAGTGTGATGGATCATGCTGACTGGTCTTTGACAACAGAGGACATTCAGGCAGCACTCACCTAGAGCCATTTGGGGAACTGCCTATGAGTGTTTGACACATGAGGGGCATTAAGAAGTAATTGTGATTCCATGTCTTTGATTTCTACCCTTATTTGGTCATCATTACAGCCACTCTGTATCTTACCAATGTATATCACCAGTATGCCACCAATGGATGACTGTTCCTTTGCTTAAAGAGTACTGTGGGCACAGAATGATTCCAGATACCAAGCATAGCCCGTTCTTGCTCACCCTCTGTAAATTAAGAAATTAGAACATAATAGATGTTTCTGTCTGTTCTATGCACAGATCCCAGATAGATCTCGGGCCACTGGTGTTCACTGAGTATCTGCTCTGCTCATAGCCAGTTGAGCAGTTTCTGCAAGATTTAGAGAAGAATCATTCATGCTTAACTGTGCCTCAGTTTCTTTAGCTATAAAATGAATGAATGTGATGCCACTTCTAGGTAATTTCATTTACATGGCATCTTAAATATCTTCCAGAGATGCATGGATGGTGGATGTGTTCAAATTATTAATAAACTCATTGTCTAGTAACAAAAACAATACCATTTCCTCTGTAGTTACAAATAGAATTGTTTGCTGTTGTTCTTGAAACAGATACTCGCTCTGTGTCCCTCACTGTCCTGGAACTTGCTATGTAAACCAAGCTGGCCTAGAACCTAGAGAACTCCATCTGCCTCCGTGCCTTTCTAGTGCCTGCATTAAAGGTATGAGTCACCTGCCTGCTAGAGTTATTGTTTAGCAGATCTTCATGACCTACTTTCAAGCTCTGTTGTAAAGATGTTACATAAAAAGCCTGTTGCCTAGATACTGAAGTATTAATAGCCCCATTTTACAGAAGAGGAAACTGAGTCTAAAACCAGGAGTATAACAGGTCCAGTGCCACAGGCACAGTCATAGTGGAATTCTGTTCATCCGGTCTGCAGTCCTGCTGGCAGTGTCAGTCTCGAATCAGGCAAGTGGCTGTTTCTTTGAGGGGCCTGTATTACAGTTGAGGGGGAGGGGGAGATCCTGCAAATTTTTAGATGTTTCTGTTCTGATCTTCCCTAGCATGTCAGACCAACTCCCTCCTCACCAGATGTCACTGCAGCTTGGAGGCAGGCCTGCCCTTGGCTCTAGATACCATTCTTTGACCAGAATTCCACTCTCCCTCATCCTATTGCTGCAGACTCATCTAAGCTGCAAGACAGATGCTGCAGAATTCAGCAAAGTCTTGACAGGCACCTGGTCACTTTACAGAAGCTGCATCTCCCTAGGGCCACCTTCAAACTGAATGAGTAACCAACAGAGTCCTGGTTGAGCTTCCATGTAAACCTCACCAACCAGTTCCCAGCAATCTTCCTCTGTGTGTGTGTGTGTGTGTGTGTGTGTGTGTGTGCGCGTGCGCGCGCGCGCGCGCGCACGCGCACGGTGGGGTGCAGCCTTTGGAAAAGGACCACTTTAGGAGCTCTCACTGGTGTAGCTCCTGGATGACTATTTTATCAGCACGTTGGGTTTTGCTTTAACCTACTATAGACTTGCATCTGCCCTCACACAGCACTTAATGAAGAGGTCTTTGACATAAATCTCGGAAAACAAAAGCTACATT
Organism: Mus pahari; assembly: GCF_900095145.1. Lineage (NCBI taxonomy): Eukaryota > Metazoa > Chordata > Mammalia > Rodentia > Muridae > Mus > Mus pahari. The sequence continues at coordinate 39,454,942 of NC_034605.1, forward strand.
ATGCATCCTGTGCATGCAGAGCCGCCAGGGATGCTTCTCTGTGAGATGCATAATTAGAAACTGTAGCTCTGTGCTGAGAGTGGGGAGCTGCGATGGGTTAGTAAAACACCGCTTCTCAGCTCCTTTTCTGCTCAGAATATGAATTAGGATATGCAGAAACTAAATGACAGGAGCAGCCCAGGGAAGAAAAATGCCTTATTTTTATTACGGTAATATTCTTCATCCTATATTCTGTCGTACCACAACATAGTTCCAGAGACTTGAAGCAATGACTCTGTTCAAAACAAAAAAAAATTGTCTCAGGTGAATGTTTATTCGTGTATGGATTAAAAGCCTTCTCTAATTCTATTTTTGTATTGTTTTTATTTAGAAATTTTTAGCTGAAATACAAATATATGAATTTAAGGCATAGACTGTGCTATTTTTACTATAATAATTACCACAGCCAAATTTTTATTCACCACTGTTGAGAAGTTTTGTGTGTGTGTACATGCGCTCTGCATTCTCCTTATCTATCATTCATTGATGGCACTTGGATTGTTATTATGACTTGGCTGCTGTAGTAGTACTATAATAATGAACACGAGAGTCGAGACCTCTTCCAACCCTGATTTGCATGTATGCACAGACCTGGCATGGCTGGAGCTTAAGCTAGTTCTCTATCCGTCTTGAGGCCCCCTCCACTGGTTTCACATTGACTGTCCCAGTTTCAGTCCTACCCACAGCAAACAACTTTCCCTTTCTTTACATCCTCATAGCCATCCTAGGAGATGGCAGGTGACTTCTCATTGCCTCCATTGTTAGCATTAAGCATCCTTTCAAGTACTGTTGGAAATTCATAGGCTTCCTTTGGAGAAATGTTTGAGTCCTTTGCCTAATTTTTATTTTTATTTTTTTTTTGGGGGGGGGTACTTTTTATTTCATATTGTTGTTCCTCCTATAGGGTTACAGACTTCATCTCCTTGGATACTTACTCCAGCTCCTTCATTGTGGGCCCTGNGTTCCATCCAGATGACTGTGATCATCCACTTCTGTATTTTCCAGGCACTGGCATAGCCTCACAAGAGATAGCTATATCAGGGTCCTGTCAGCACAATCTTGTTGGCATATGCAATAGTGTCTGGGTTTGGNGGTTGNTTATGGGATGGATCCCCGGGTGGGGCATTCTCTGGATGGTATAACTTCTCAACTCTTAACTGCCCGGTTCAACTCAGCTATTCAGGCTCAAACTCCTCTCCCAGCTGAGTTATTCAATCTGCTTCTTCTGTAAGACATTGAATCTGAGTCATTTAGCTTTGTTACTTTTATATAGTTACTGATATATTTTGGATATTAATTTGGTATTTGATAAATAATGATGAAAGAAAATTTTAAGCTTTCCTAAACTACAAAGGTTAAAGCAAAAAGGAAAGAACAGATATGGGAAGTTAATGTGCAAACAGTTCCAAAATGTTGATTACAGTGAGATCTCGACCTTATGCCTCTGGCAGGTATAAGAGCTTGTCCAGGACTGAACCAGTCGTCATTCCTTCTTTCATTTGTTCATTCATTCATTCATTCATTCATTTTCTGCCTTGTTTCTTTATTGGCTTAATAAACCTATGTATCAGAGGTTCCTTGGTCTGTTGAATTTTGCTTTGGTAAAAGTTTTTTTGTCCCATAGGTTTCCCTTTTATTATTTTTCTTTGCTATGAAATGTTTTTGATGTAGTCAAGCATGTTTTATTTTTGTTTTTTGTTATCTAAACTTTTGATGTCATATCACATATAGATAGATATAGATATACATATACATATATATGTATGTGTTTTTACACATATATACATACATATGTAATATATCTACACACACATATATACATATATGCATACATGCACACATACATTCATAATACTATTCTCAATAGCCTTATTCCTGTGTTATCCTATAGGAAGTTCAAGTTTCAGTTCTTAAAACGTTTTAATTAGCTTGGTGTAGATTTTTATATGGGTTGTAAGATATATGGCTTTCAAATTCATTCTTTTTGCATGTAGATATCCAGTTATCTTAACTCCATTGCTTGAAAGCCCTGTGCTTTCCCTGTTGTGTATTTTTGGAAATCTTGTCAAAGATTGCCCCATGTGAGTCAGTTTATTTCTGAATTCTCTATTTGTTTCATCCTTCTCTATCTGTTTCCATGCTGCTATAAGATTTAGATTTTAATGTAGTATAAAAAGCACATAATATGATTTCATTAGTTTTGTTCTTTAGGTTCAAGAATTCTGTGGTCTTCCCATTCTTCTGTGTACTTATTAATTCAAGTATTTTTCTGTGTCTTATAAAAGTATGATTAGACTGTTGACAGAATTCATAGAATCTATAGATCACATTTACTAGCATGAATGTTTTGAAATAATTTTTTAATCTATGAATATAGACAGGATGGATAGCTTTTATTTATTTGTATATTCAATTTATTTCAGTTTATAAATCTTTCATTTCTTTGATTTATTTATTTCAAAATAATTTTCTTTGATGGACTTTTTCTTTTCTTTCTTTTTTGACAATTCATTGTTATTATATAGAAGTAAAACTGAGTTTTGTATGTTGACCTGGTATTTGTGCCAATTTTAACGAGAAATGTCCCGTCATTTGGGGTATTTGAATATGTGATTCCTATTTGGCAGGTTAATATAGTACAATCTTGTTGGATTATATCACTGGGGGTGGGCTTTGAGAGTAAAACGCCTTGCCTGCATCCAGCTTGCAGTTGAAGAAGGGAGCTCTTAGCTTCCTGCTTCTGCTACATGGGCTACTTGAAGCCATGCTTCCCTATCATGATTGGCTTTTACTGTCTGGAACTATAAGCCAGTCAACTGTTTCTTCTCTATATTGCCTTGATCATGATTTTATCACAGTGTCAGAAATGTCAACTAATATAGCCTTCAACCTCATGAATGAATTCATTTATTGTCTCTAACAGATTTCAATGAAGTTTTTAGGATTTTTAAGTATGTAAGATACTGTCATCTTCAAATAAAACATCTTCCTCTTTCCTAGTGAGGGCATGTTTTATTTATTTTCTTTTTTTATTCAAATATTTATTTATTTTTTATTATTTTCTTTATTTACATTTCAAATGCTATCCCGAAAGTTCCCTATACCTCCCCCCCTCCGCTCCTGCTCCCCTACCCACCCACTCCCACTTCTTGGCCCTGGCCTTCCCCTGTGCTGGGTCATATAAAGTTTACAAGACCAAGGGGCCTCTCTTCCTAATGATGGCCGACTAGGCCATCTTCTGCTACATATGCAGCTAGAGACACGAGCTCAGGGGGTACTGGTTAGTTCCTATTGTTGTTCCACCTACAGGGTTGCATCCCCCTACAGCTCCTTGGATACTTTCTATAGCTCCTTTATTTATTTTCTTGCTTACCTGCTTTATGTATGAACCCTAGGAGAGTGATAAGAGAGGGTGTCTTGTTGCAAATCGACTTAGAGGGAAACCTTTCATGTTTTTACTGTTGAGTAGACTTTATATACAGTAAAAGTTTATGTGTTACAGTATGTTTGTTCCTTTTGTTACCAGAATCTTATTATCTGCTACTAAGCATTTCCTGGAAAACAAACAAACAGACAAAAATGAGGATCTTGAGGCATTGATGAGCAGAAGATAATGGATATATTTGGAGCTGTCAGCGAGCAATTTCTTAATGTTTTAAAGTCAAGTGGACTTAGACCTTTGGGGTTTTGTTTTTTGTCCTTTTTGTTTTTTTCTTTTCAAGATAGAGATTCTCTATGTAGTGTCACACACACACACACACACACACACACACACACACACACACACACTCCCCGCTGTCCTGGAACTAGCTTTATAGAGTAGGTTAGTCTGGAACTCATAGAGATCTCTTGTCTCTGCCTCCTAAATCCTGGGATTAAAGATGTACACCACCATGCCTGGCAGTCTTTTTTGTTTGTTTGTTTGTTTTGTTTTCTATGTGATTGGTGGTTTTGCTGCATATATGTCTGTGTGAGGGTGTTGGATCCTGCTCCAGACAGTTGTGAGCTGTCAGGTCAATACTGGAAATTGACTGAGTCCTTTGGAAGAGTTGTCTCTCCATTCCCCCACACCCCAGGTTTCCTATATAACACAGTACTTTTTGCAAGTCAGTTTATTGGAGCTAAGCATGTGTGTGTGTGTGTGTGTGTGTGTGTGTGTGTGTGTGTGTGTGTGGGCGCGCGTGCACGCGCATGCATGCACATGTGCATGTACATGTTTTGGAATAGTTTAAAAAGAAGTGACAATTCGGGGCTGGTGAGGTGGCTCAGTGGGTAAGAGCACCCGACTGCTCTTCCGCAGGTCCGGAGTTCAAATCCCAGCAACCACATGGTGGCTCATAACCATCCATAACAAGATCTGACACCCTCTTCTGGAGTGTCTGATGGCAGCTACAGTGTACTTACATATAATAAATAAATAAATCTTAAAAAAAAAGAAGTGACAATTCCTTTTCAAGTGTTTGCCAGATACATTTCTATATTAATGACTTGGTACTTTGGAATTCTTGGTATGTTAAAAATTCTAGTGTTACAGTTTACATAAACTACATTGGTTAGAAGCCTTGTTTTTGGTGTGTTCACTGAAAACCACCATGACTAAGGAATGTGTGTGTGTGTGTGTGTGTGTGTGTGTGTGTGTGTGTGTGTGTATGGAATCAAAATGTGTGACTAATTGGTGGCTGTATGAATTGTCATATAAAATAATCAGCAGATGGCTAGTGAATAGAAATCAAAGTACTTTTAAATTCTAAAAAAATTGTATTTATTTGTTTAGTATTTATGGATGTTTCGCTTGCCTATATATCTGTATATTGTGTAGCACCAAGTGCCTACAGAAGTTAGAAGAGTGCATCAGCTCTCCAGAGACTGGAATTACAAACATTGTTAGCTGCTATGTGAATGCTGGGAATTGACCTCAGGTCCTGAAGAAGAAAAGCAAGTGTTCTTAATGGCTGAGCCATCTCACTAGCCCAGAAGTCCTTTTACTATTAAGATATGCTAATCCCGCGGGTCACTGGTGGCGCACACCTTTAATCCCAGCACTTGAGAGACAGAGGCAGGCGGATTTCTGAGTTCGAGGCCAGCCTGGTCTACAAAGTGAGTTCCAGGACAATCAGGGCTACACAGAGAAACTCTGTCTTGAAAAAAAACAAAACAAACAAACAAACAAAAGATATGCTAATCCTTAGCCTGTCCATTAGTAAGTGACAGCACTTATGCCTGTATTTCAGTGGAAAACTCAGACTGCTGCACTGTCAGTCACGCAGCAGCTCTTGGACAGTTCTCAATTTACTGAACTTTTTTTTAAAATATAAAGTTATTACAGCAAGGGTTTGTTTATGTATATAGGCATTTTGTCTGCATTTATGCACACCAAAAGAGAGCATCAAATCCCACGGCACTATCATCACAGATGGTTGTGAGTCGCCACGTGGGTGCTGGGTATTGAACTCGGGGTCTCTGGGAGAGCAGCCAGTGCTTTCAGCTGCCGAGCCAGCTCTCTTACCCCATTTAGCCTTTGCCACACATCTAGTTTTCTTTACCTCTAAAATGGGAATATAGTGGTTATTAATTGATAATAAAGATTGTATTGATGAATATGTCACTCACTAAGCATCAGAATATAACATATGGATGCATTTTTCCTGTTAGAAGTGTTTTATCTGTAGTTAGTAACATTTTATATGAATAGGATCATAATATGGGATATATTTCAATTAGAAGTACTATAAGTAATAAGGAAATGGTATGATCATAAACTAATAGATTTCTACAAATGAAATATCCCTTACATAAATACAAGGTTATAAACACTTGATTTATTTTTCCTAAATCTGTATTGCTCAATTCATAATGTGACATTTTCTATCCTTTATGCTCTGTCTCAGTTAGGGTTGCAATTTTGATAAAATACCATGATCAAAAACAACCTGGGAAAGAAATGTGTTATTTCAACATACAACTCTCATGTCACATCAGGGGAATACAAGCAATAGAACTCAAGATCTGAAGCCAAAGCCACACAGGAATACTGCTCCTAGAGGTTTGTTCAGCCTATGCTCCTGGACAGCTCACAACACACCCCAGGGTGACCCCAGGCACAGTTGCTACAGCACTCCCACATCAGTCATTAATCAGGAAAATGCCCAACAGATTTGCCTTTTGACCAATTTTATAAAAACATTTCCCTCCCTCCCTCCCTCCCTCCGTCCCTCCCTCCTTCCCTCCCTCCCTTTCTTTTTCTTTTAAGCTCAAGTAATTAGTTTGGCCATAATAAAGTGGGTCAGAGGTCTTTCGCCTCCCATCTGTGGGATTAACAACAGTTGTGAGCTGTGAGTTGCTGTGAGTTCTGAGTTGTGAGGAAAAAGATCCTGTGGGTGCTGAGACTTGAACCAGGGTTCTCTGGAAGAATAGCCAGTGCTTTTAACCACAGACCCATCTATGCAGCCCCTGAAGGTGTGTTTTCTTAATTGAGAATTCCTCTTTCCATATGACTCCAGTTTGTGTCACATTGACAAAAAAAAAAAAAATCTAACCAGGACATGTTCTAAAACCCATCTTTTCCACCACATTATATTTATGATATAAATTCTACAGGTAAATGGAACGTGCTGTTTGTATGTGTTGAAAGCAGTTTCTGGGAGTGAGCAGGCCTCGTTAGTTATCTCATATTGAAGCACAGTTATGTCAAATATCACTTAAAACTCTCTGTCCTGGCTCACCCTAACCCCTGCTCTATAACAGGGAGGAAAGGACATATCACACAGTTCCAGGATTTAAAATGCTGCACCCTTGGAATCAGCTATACAATAACCCATTTCTGGCAGTGCTTGCTACTTATCCTGCATCACTAGGAGGCCACTTGGTCCTCTGGAGGCTTGATGACCCAGGATAGGGGAATACTAGGCCACTGAGGCAGGAGAGGGTGGGCAGGTGGGGGAGAGGGGATAGAGTGCTTGTGGAGGGGAAACTGGGAAGGGGGATAACATTTGAAATATAAATAAATAAAATAACCAATAAAAAAAGAGGAGGAAAGAAAAGAAGTTCATACAATGAATGTATTTTGATCATATTCACTTTCTATCCCTCCCTATAACTTCTCCCTGATGCACCCCACCTCCCTACGCCTTTCAACTCCTCTTTTTTTGTTGTTGTTTTTATTTAATAACCCATACACTCTAACTAGTGTTGACCATGTATGTCCTTGTGTGAGGCCATCCACTAGAGTGGAGTAGATGTACCAGGGACCACATCCTAAAAGAAATCTGACTCTTCCCTCCACCAGCGTCCATCAGCTCTCCGTACCTCTCTGTAATGGTAGGGCTCATGAGTCCTTCCCACTCCGTGCTTAACTGTTAGCTAGCTTGTCCTTGTGCAGATAGCCACAGTTCCTGTGAGTTCCTGAATAGGAAGCACTGACCCATCCCCTCTGATCACTAGCTATTACAGTGTCTCCACCCCTTTTCTAAGGTGGCCACTGAGGCTTAGTGGGAGAGTGGTAAGATGTTCCTGGGTAGCTAAGCACTCCACTAACACTTGTTCTCTGCACTTTGGCTGGTTGTGAGTTTGAGTGTTAACCACTGTCCACTGCACAAAGCAACTTCTCTGAGGGTGTCTGAGCGCTGCACTGGTCTGAGCCTGAATCCTGAAATGTTGTCTCTATTGTTTTCCTAAGAGATTCCAAGTCCCAGATCTAACACTGAAATCTTTGATTCACTGTATTTTGTTTCTTGCTACTCTAAATAGAAATGTTTCTCACTGTTTATGTTTCATATATGGGAAGGCTCCTGATGAATTTTATAACCTGACACTTCCCTGAAAGTGTTTTTCAGCTCTACGAGTACTTTTTGTTGGAATCTTTGGGCCGTGAGACATGTCTGAGATGTAATTTGCAGATAGAGATACTTTGATGTCTCTATATTCTATCGTTTCCTTTTGTTGTTTAACGCTTTAACTAGAACGTCAAGCACTGTGTCTAATAAGGGAGCTTAAAGTGTAAGTTTTGTCTTATTTCTGATCTTAGTAGGACTTCTCTGAATTTTTCTCCATTTAACATGATGGTGACTATATATTATAGGCTTATTAGCTTTATATATATCCCCTCCATCCCTACTCTTTTCAGGATTCCTCGTGAAGAGATGTTGAATTTGTTAAAGGCCTATTTTGTTTGCATCAATTGAAATGATTATGTGATTTCTGTCATTGAGTCCATTTATGTGGTGAATTATGTTTATTGACTTGTATATGTTGAATCATCCCTGCATCATTATTAGATGAAACTCATGTTGAATGATCTAACAGATATTTTCTTAAATGGAATTGACAAGTTGGGTTTTTTTGGTTTTTTTGGTTTTTTGTTTTTTGTTTTTTTTTTTGTTAGTTTGGTTTGTTGGAAATTTTTTGCATAGGGAAGATTGACCTATAAATCTTTGGGGGTTGTTGTTGTTGTGTCTTTATCAGATTTTGTTATCTAGGTAAGACTAGCTTCATAAAAAGTTTCTAGAAATATTCTTTCTTTCTAGGTTGTGTAATTTGAGTAATATTGGTGTTAATTTTTTTAAAGGGCTGCTAGAATTCTGCCCTAAATCCTCTGGCCCTGGGTTTTTCTTAGGTGGAAGAATTTTAATCACTTTTTCTGTCTTGTTAGTGGGTAGTTATGGGTCTGTTTAAAGTAATTCCTTCATCTGTTTAACTTCCTCAGTTCATCTGCATCTAGAAATTTATCCCTTACTTTTTAGGTTTTCCAACTTAGTGCATTTTACATTTCTTAAAGCATGTCCTCATATTCAGGATCTATTGTCATGTTTTCCTTTTCAGCTCTAACCTTATTAACTAGGGTTTTCAATTCTTTTAGTTAATTTGCCTGAGGTTTTCTCAATTTTATTTATCTTTTCAAAGTACTAACTCGTTCTTTTTTATTTATTTATGTATATGAGTTCAATGTAGCTGTATTTAGACACACTAGAAAAGGGCATTGGATTTCATTACAGATGGCTATGGACCACCATGTAGTTGCTGGGAATTGAACTCAGAACCTCTGGAAGAGCAGTCAGTGCTCTTAATTGCTGAGACATCCCTCCAGACATCCATATTTCATTATTTCTGCTCTGACCTTCATTATTTATCTCCATGTGATGATTTTGAGATTGAGATTGGTGTGCTATGGTTTTTCTGATTCCCTAAGGGTAATTATCCAGTCATTTATTTGAGATGTCTCTGATTTGGGGGTGAGAATGGGTCAGTACAGGATCCTTCTACAGAGCCCTGTAGTGGAACTCTATATAAACCAGGCTGGTCTCAAACTCAAAGACATCCACCTGTCTCTGCCCACAAAGTTTGGGGATTAAAGGTGTGTGCCACTACAACTGACTTGGCTTTTTAATGTAGGCATTTAGGGCTATAAATTTCCCTCTTCAGATTACCTTCATTGTATTCCATGGATTTACATATGTTGCATTTAATTATAGGTCCTTTTAGTTCTTAATTTCTGCAATCATCCATTCATGGTTCAATAATATGTTGCTTAGTTTCCATGAATCTGTGTATTTTAATAGGTTCTGGTGCTGCTGATTTCTAGCTTCACTCCATTGTGGTCAGATAGAGATGGGATATTGCTAACATTTTCTATATTTATTGAAATTTGATTGTGTCTTATTTTGATCTGGGAAGGTTCAGTAGAATGCTCAGAAAAATGTGTGTTCTTTGGTATTTTAGAGGAATATTCTATATATGTCTGTTCAGACCATTTGATCAATGCTTCATTTAATTCTAGTGTTCAGTTAATGTATAGTTGATCTGTCTAATGGTGAGGAGAAGTGTGAGGTTTTGAAATCATCCAGCGTTACCCTTTTGTCATTAATATGTAATTTTAAATCTAGTAATGTTTGATTTACAGAATTGGACACACATATATTTTACATGTTTATATTTAGAAGTGTAATTTCTTCTTGATTGATTGATTGATTTCATGCTCAGTATGATGGAACCCTCCTCATCTTTTTGGACAAGAATTGGTGTGAAGTCTGTTTTGTCAGATATTATAAGAGCCAACACCTGCTTGTTTCTTGGTTCTATTTGGTTAGAATACTTTTTAAGACAGTGTTCATCTTGGGTGGTAAATTGTATTTCTTGGAGGCATGGAAAAGAAGTCTGCTTACTAATCTAGTCTGCTAGTCTTTTTTTTTTTTTTTAATGGACCAATTGAGAACATTGATATTCAGAAATAGACTTGACAGGTACCTATTGTTCTCTGCCATTTTGTTGATTTAGTTGTTATGGGGAGTTTCTTGGCCTTTTGTTTTATGAGAATGTGATAGCTAATCTTGACATCTTGACTATATTGGTTATTAACTAATATCTCCCTCTCCCCATCCCTCACCCCTGTGAGGGATTTTTCCTTGTTAGATTATTTGAGGTGGGACGATTCACCCCAAATCTGGGCCACACCTACTGGTGACAGCCCATAAAAAAGGACATAGAAGAAGCTTCTTCTTTTTACCTGCTTGTACTCACTCTCACTGTCAAGTTCATCCATTTGTTGCTAAGGCATTCCTTCACTGGGATTAGAACCTACTTCTTCTGGATGATTCCAGTGTACACTGAAGATTGGCACCTCTGCAGGACTTCCTTCAAACTCCAGCACCAGATTGGGACTGTTGAGACATCAGGAGACAACCCTTTTTAGACTTGGACCATACTCTCTATAGACTACTCTAATACACACATCTATTCTAGCAAATTTTATTCCTTTAGAAAACCCTGACTTAAACAGTGTCATAGTACCACTTGTTTTTTCTCATGTAGTTTCTTGGATGTGTCTCTTCAGACTGAAGCAGTCTGTCTACCATGCTCTGTAGAGCTGGCTCTGTGGTCACAAATGCCTTTAGCCTGCTACTATGCTGGAAAGGTTTTCTCTTTCTGTGACTTATGACAGGTAGTTTCTCTGGGTATCTTAGACTAGGTTGATTAGAGTGGAAGTTGAAAGTGCTAGTCCAAGCCCTACGTGTTTCATGGTTGGACTGCAAAGCTAACAGTTATGATGGCTTGCCTTCGTATGTGTCTTCCTCTTCTCTTTTGAAATGCTCAGTATACTTTTTTGTTCTATACAGTTAATGTTTTAACTGTGATATGATAAAAGGAGTTTCTATTTTGGATAGATTTGGTATTATGTATGCCACTGATATCTAGATGACCCTTTCTTTCCTTACATTTGGGAAATTCTATTTTGTCTTCATATCATGATATTCTATTTTCTACAATATCCATTTTGTTGGTGAGGTTTTCTGCTGAGCTTTTTATTTGATATTTGTGTTTTTCATTCCTATTATCATTTAGGTTGAGTTTTCTTCAGTATTTCTATCTCCTGTTAAATTGTGTTATGTTGTGGATTATGTTACATATTTCCTTCAGTTGTCCGTACACCCTCAAAAAATATTGGAGTTCTCTTAGATGTTTTACCACATTTATAATCAGTCTTTTAAACTCTGCATCTGAAATCTCATCTATGTCATATTAATCAGCAGTCATTAATATGGAGTTGCTAATTTTGGGAGGAGATTAATCAGCAGTCTTTATATGGAGTTGTTAATTTGGGAAAGAGATAAGTTATCTTGTTTTTTTGCCCACCTATCGTTAAATTATTGGCTAAGATTGACTGCTACTGTTTTTATTTTTATTTTTATTTTTGTTTTTGTAATTCAGGTTGCCTTTATTCTCTTAATGGATCTATTTGCATTGTTTGGAGAGACTAGGTTATAGTACAGTTGTGGTGATATTCCATTCTGTGAAACTGGTGTTCCAGCTACTAGTTGCTATCTGAAGTCTGTCCATATGGATTAATTACATTTTGCAGCAACAGCCACTCTCCAGTAGTACTTGGCGCATTCCAATAATAGAGTGGCAGGTAACTATAAAACAGACCCTTGTTGATTAGTTTATAGGAAGTAAAGGGACCCGTGGTGGTCCTAAGATGTAAGTTAGGTTGCAAAGACAAAGAAAAGAAGAGGCAGCAATCATGGTGAGCAGTGATAAGTACTAAGTTGTTAGGTGAGGAGTAGAGAAGAGAGGCATACACAAGGTGGGAATAATTGCAATAGAAAACCGGGTATATGTGTGGGACTTTATGTAACAGTGGACTAGAGAGAAGACATAATGAGATGTACTGGGATATTACAACCAGGTCAGTTTGACAAATGGAATAGGAATGGGAATGGGATTGAAAGTCTGGGAGAGAGACAGAGACAGAGAGGCATGGAGCTGTAGGGCAGTGTTGGCCTGCTGCAGTGCTATCTGTATCTGTGAAAGCTTTAGGGAAGGAATGGAGCTAGGGGAGATACTGGATAATGGAATCCCTGGCAGATGAAGAATAGCTGCAGTACGGAAGGAGCACTGGGTGGAAATAGAAGAAAATGAGGTCACTGGTCTGAGCGTTGATTTCCTCCCCTTGGCTGTCCTGCTGCCTGGGCTCCTTGGTCCTGGTGTGACTATATTCGGTATTGCTTTTCAATGGCCCCATTTTTCTCGTGTGGGCTCCCAGCTCCCCTTGTGTATAGCATTTTCTAAACTCTGTTCTGTTGGCTGTAGGGAGCTAAGGCAAGGTCCACCCAGTCACAATTTCTGTGTGCCTCCAGGGTCAGGAGCAATTTGTGGGGCCATGCAATAGCCACTGCTATCTTCTGAGTTTGTGATTAGCTCCTGAAGTTTGCCTGTTCCTGTCCAGGTGCTGGTGGTGGCCCTGGCAACAGCCCCTGGCAACCCTTTCTGTGAAATCCCTACAACTGCTGATTTCTTAGATTTCCTAGCAAGGGTCTGCTACCCTCCTTGGCCCAGGGCTCTCCTGCTGTGGAGGTGGGGCTGCTGTCCTTGGGGTTGCTGAGACAGCAAGTCCAACTCATAGTAAAATCCACATGCCCAGTGGTAGAGGACGTCTGTTGTGGTGCTGACTGAATCGTTCCAGAATTAGAGAAGTAGAAGAGAGATCTTTTTGTGTTCCAAGATCACATCTCCCTCTTTTTCTGCACCTTTATCTTCATGCCTTAGACATGGAGGTCAGCTTTTGGAATCAGTACTCTATCAGATGAACTATTTCCTTCTAACATCCCAGAATACCTTTAGCTCATCCTTTTCCATTGGTCCTTAGACTTAGAGAGCTTGGCCCTTGCTGGTCACTAGGTTGTGGTTGATATTTCTCAGCTTCTTCACAAGCTGTGTTTGTCTTGTCATCATAAAGCCTGGAACACACCTTCCTGACCTATGGTTTGTGGTAGGATCATTGACTTCACAGTGCTACAAAAGTAGTGTATAATCCAGTGGAAACTGCCTTGGTTTGGTATAGTGGCACACACTTATACTCCCAGCCCTCAGGATGCCAGGGCAGTAGGATTGCCAGTTTGAGCTCAGCATGAGTAGTATAATAAGAAATGGTTCCCAAAGCAAGTCAAAATGAAACAGAAATATTAATTGTGATTTGTGTTCATGCATACATGTGTTTTCCTATACTTAGTGCAATGCTGGGGATGAAGCATGCTAGACAAGTGTCCTACGACCAAGCTACATCCCAGCCTTCAATTTTAACTTTGATTTCTTCCCAGGCTGGCAGTATGTGCTCAGATCCTCTTTTGTGATGCTGGGTGGCAGTAAATAACCACAATCCTAGTCAGTGGTGTAGCCATGAGTCAGAACAACCTGCACTCTACATGGGACCGAATTGCCCACGTGATCTTTCAGATGTTATATTTTGCTATTTTTCAATCCCATCATGTTTATAAAATACCCATCTCTGAAGAAAATAGAGGTATTCATCACTTAATTATAAAATCAATTTTATCTAACTGTAAGCTATTGTAAATGAGTGGTGAGGCCAGCTCTGATTCTCTCTAGGTCATGTATATTCCAAGATGGTGGTTGAGTTCTTGTGTATAGGACTGTGTGTGTGTGAAGAGCCTGGGACTGGAGCTGACTTGCCCAGTGCTCACCCTGATCTACATGGCCTGAGTATACTAGCAAATACTAGCAAAGCCCTCAGCCTCTCTGCTCCCATGTCAGCATCCACAGTTGGGGTCTGCTATGGGCTTTGCGGAAAGCACTAGGACAGCATTTAACACAAAGTCAGCACATAGTAAATACTTTCATTAGTTGGCAGATTAATCATTGTAACATATAATGCTCAGCAGCACTGGCTCATCTTTGCCAGTAACCACAACAATAAAAGAATCATTCTTTAATTTTAAAAGCAGCACAACTCCTACAGCTTCGCTCAGCAGTGCCTTGTTTTTCAGCGCCTGCTCAATTTGTAGGCTGGCTTTGGTCAGCTCTGCAGATGTGCTGGGCTGCAGTCCTGCAGTGACTGCATCAGCCTGAGATGAAGCCCCATGGGACACCGCATCTGACAGTGCCAGTGGCTGCCACAGAGACTGGATGCTGACACTGAGAACACATAATCAGGAAAGTGTTTTGTGAAAATAAATGCCGCATATATATCTTTTTGACAAGTCATTTCCAAGTGGAATTTCATTTTCTGCATTTTTGTGGATAAATGTGATTTTAAAGCCTTATGTGTAGAGATACAGGACATATTTGGGGGAAAAATGAGTAAATGAGCTGGCAGATCTTAATGATTAGAAGCAGAGACTCTGATGTCAGACAGGCTGGGGTCATAGTTCCACGTAGAGGCTGTGTGACTTTGGTGAAGTCAGTCCACACTAGTTTCTTTTCTATAAGCTGAGGAAATCATAATTCATATCTGTATGATGGGTTTTGATCACTGTATGTTAAAATGTGTATAGACTCTGTAGACAAGTATCTAGCATACTGAAAGGGCACAGATATGCCAATATATTTAAAAGTGACAGTCCAACACATCTGGGTCTTGGGAGTAGATGTGATGGTAGAGAAGATGCATGTATAGCCAGTGAACAGTGTGATTCCGTGCTTCAGCCTGGAGTACTGGAGCCTGGGATACTGGAGCCTGAGACACTGGAACCTGGGACACTGGAGCCTGGGACACTGGAGCCTGGGACACTGGAGGCTGGGGCACTGGAGCCTGGGACACTGGAGCCTGGGGCACTGGCTCCCAGTTCATTGGGGTTTCTTGAGCATCTTTCAGAAAAGACAAATGTTAGTGCTCCCTGCACCAGGATGGATCTGGTTGGTTAGGAGCTCATGTACACAGCCAGTTGAGAACCCAGCACCATCACATGCTCCTTGGGTACTTTCTCTAGCTCCTCCAT
>NC_034605.1:39472219-39523522 GCF_900095145.1 Mus pahari
GAATCTATGGTTCCTGATGTCTTTTCTAGGGTTTCTATCTCCTGATTCATCACAATTTGGGTCTTCTTTATTGCTTCTATTTCCCTTTTTAGATCTTGGATGGTTTTGTTCAATTCCATCACCTATTTGTTTCTGTTCTCCTCTCTCTCTTTGAAGACGTACACCTCTTTAGAAGTATTCTCCTGTTTTCTTTAAGGACTTGTACCTCTTTAGCAGTGATCTCCTGCATTTCTTTAAAAATGCCCTTCTTAAAGTCCTCTACCAGCACCCTGAGAAGTGTCCATCACCCTACTTCAGGCCTGTCGTGGCCCCTTTTTCTCTACCAGTATCGTCTCCTCACTGTCCCTCTTCTCCAGCTCTCCAGCCTGGCTCTTCTTCTCCTGGCTCTTTTCCTCTCTTTGTCATAGGCCAAGAAAGAGTGCGCCGGTCAGTGTTCCTGAGCATTGGCATGCCTGTGCTTCATTTAGCAGCACACAGCATAGGCAAGGCAAGTGGACAGACAAGCAAGTGACAGGTTTATCACCTCGTGAAGTCCAAGGCTCTCTAGCTCAGGGTCCTCTCATTTCTCTGGGAACATTTCCACTGTGGTACTGCTATGCAGGATCCAGGCTTTCTGCCCTCCCTGGCTGCTGGCCCGAAGCACAGTAATTCTCCTAACTCTGAGACTAAGTGAGACAGCAGGTGAAGTAAAGGAAGCCTGGCCTAGTCGGTCATCAATGGGAGGAACCTATGAAGGCTCTATGCCCCAGTGTAGGGGAATGTCAGGGCCAGGAAGCAGGAGTGGTTGGGTTGGTGAGCAAGGGGATGGGGCAGGGGATGGGGGTTTTCAGAGGGGAAACCAGGAAAGGGGACAACACTTGAAATGTAAGTAAAGTAAATATCTAATTTTAAAAAAGAAAAAAGAAGAAAAAAAGCCAGACTCCTGACTACAGGTACAATGAGGAGGCAGTCTCCTCCCTTTCTTCACTCCCTTCTCAGCCTCCATCTCAAGGAGACAGAAAGACAGATTAGGGAAAGAGGGAAGGAGGAGGTAGAGAGAAGAAGAAGTAAATGAAGATGAGGAGGAGGAAGGTAGAGGAAGAAGGAGGAAGAGGAAAGAAGAAGAAAGGAGGAGAAGGAAGATAAAAGCCTTTGAAAACTGCACAGAATAAATTTTGCCTCTCAGGCTCATCAGATTTAGGCTTGTAAGAAAAAAGATCCCTTTCAAGTGCAGATAACAGTGAAGCACTGCAAACCATTTTGAGTCCTCAGGTTATTTGGGGTGGAAGTTCTGAGAAATGGTCTATAGGATGGTGTTTGATTCTATTTTATTCAGACCTAAACTACATTTCTTGCAACATTGCTAGGTAGCAGAGGCTGTGACTGGGGAAGCAGAAGAACCTGGAGCTAATAGAGTATGAGCCTGCTTGTTCTTGCTGCTGTAACCCTGGCTAAGGATCCACAGATCGGAGTTGTCGCCGCCTGCCAGGCATAAGCAACACCTTCTCTAGCCTTCCTCTGTCAGTCTCCATCATCATTCTGTCCTGTTAATCACTGCTGCATCTCTTTCCCAGCTGAAGCTTCTTTTGATGTCTCTAAGTTCTATCCAGGAGGAAATGTGGTTTCGATCTTCTCCTTTGTGGGGATGGGACATCTTATGGGTATTACAAGAGGACAAAGTTGGCTCTTTTGAAATTTCCTCAGAAGGCCAGGAGATGTGCACTAGAGGCAGCTTGGCTGTCTCCAGGCAACTCACCTGCACTACCTTTTCTTCGTTTCATTCTTTAGATTCATGTTGTGAACTGAGCTTTCTGGCTCTTCTGCTGATGATTTGAATCAGCTATGCTAACAAGGCTAGCAACTACCTACATAGTCTCTCTGTCCCTTCTTTCCTGGGGATTTTAGTTGGGGTCTAGGCAAATGGCAGAAACCATATCGATGATTGGGTTTTTGTATAAAGAGCCTATTACTAAGATATCCCAACCTTTCAGGGAAGAAGAAGAAGAAAGGAGAAATGAAAGAATCGTGGGGACTATAGATGCAGGATACTCTTCTGTAAAGATGAGGTAGCCAAGGAAGAGGCTGACATTAATGCATCTCATCAGCATGGTGGAGAAAGGCTTTCTCAGAACTGCCTATCCAACCTGGTACCTAGCTTGGTAGAGCACAGTTCTGCAGGAATTAGGAAACCTACAGTATGAGTTCAGCTGCTGCTCGTGGCCACATTGACTGGACTCTGTGCAGAAGACATGGTGCCTTTAGTATAGACTACAGATTGATAGATATCCCATGATAGCATTCAATAGGAACCTTGCTTTGACTCGGGAGTTTGTGTCTTTACCCTAGGTATCCATATCGGGTCTAATCCTCTGCCTCATCTGAGAAAAGACACATCCTCATGGCCAGCTTCTCAGTCACAAGGGGAAACAGTTGGTGCTTTGCACATGCAGGGCTGCTGTGCTTGGATGTTCAAAAAGGCATTTGTTAATCACCTTTTCTGCCTTTGGTGTATTCCATTTGCAATGGCTTTATTGGGATATGCCTCTCATCAGAAGCATAGGAACATCTGACTGTATTTCATCTCATTTAATTTTCATAATGATTTGATGAAGGAGTTTACTGCATCAAGAGAGCCAGAGGGAGCCTGAGAGACAAAAGAAACGGCACAATCATGGTGGAATCAGGGTTAGGGTGGGGAAGGCTTCAGGAAGAGGGGCACACTGTGGGCGTGCTGTGAGGGATGAATGTGGGGAGTTTGGGGAGTCACATGCCGTGTGTGGATTCCCCCTCTCTTCTCACTCTTACCATGCACCCTTGAGCACAGTGCCTTCCGCTCTTCGCTCTTCCCTTTCCCCATCCGCAGAATCTGGATCACACCATCTGCCACACCGCACCGTGAGGATGGGAAGTGAGAGTTGAATCCTATGGAGGTAACCAGCATATATGGCAAGTCTGAGAGAAAAGAAATCAGAACATGTGGCCTCAGGGTTGATCCTGCGTGCGCATGTTACTCATTTTGAATATTTTGAAGAGGGAAATTAGTCATTAGTGTGTCTGGCAGGGTACCTCTGAGTGGGTGATCTGGCTTACTGGGAGCCTCTGAGAACTTGAGAGAACTCTGAAAAGCCATGTCCTGACCTTTAATGGGTAACATTTATAGACTACCATGACACTCACTTGGGGCCTTTGGAGAGGCAAGTATAGGAATTAGTACAAGTGAGTGACCACCCTGGAAGCCAGGACTAGTATGCTCAGCAAATGCCCTTGGTGGTGGTTTTTTCTGGCCTACGACAGAATGGCAGGGCTGAGGTAACTAGAGGGACCTACAGTTTGGTTTTCACTTGGCCTTTTCAATTTAAGGTTTAGAAAGGACAAGCTCCAATAACCATCTTCACCTGGCTACTCGGCTGACTTGTTTAGCTGCCTAACTTGTCTAACCCAGTGCTTCTCAGATACACTTGACCATGACTGTGTCTCACAAGATACCCTCTCAACGTTCTCTGAAACAGTTTTCATTAGGTATCAGCCTGTGAACTCCTACCTTTTCTGGTGAAGAAACCAGGGTACAGAGGGCATTTTGTGCTAGGTCAGAGACCTAGACGTGACCTGAGAGCAATGTACCATGTGGTGAGGGTTCCTTTGGAAAAAACTGGCTATTTTTCTCACAGTCAGATTTGACTGTTGAGCTGCCATGTGGGCCAAATCTTTTGACTATGTTCCCAGGGTTTGTCCTCTGAATGAGTTTACCTTAAAGAGACTTCATTTCCTGTATAGAAGATTTAGTTGTCCCTCAAAATTAGACAAGAAAATATAAAGACCAATTGAGCTTCACAGTGATGGCCAAACTGGCCTGTGCTCCTGGGGCGTGAACACATCTGGCATGTAAGGACATGACATGCTGAGCATTTTGTTCTGGTCCCCTTCACTTGGGTTCGTGGGGTCTTGGAAAATAGGAGTGAGGTCTGAGTGGTCAGAGCAAGTAGCACAGGCAAGGCGCATGGCGGTCTGAGGAGGTGCCCGTGCTTCTGGTAGACACAGCCTGGGCTCAGGGGTGGGTGGGTCATCACAGAACCCCATGTGACTTATCTTACTTTGAACTATGACCCTCTGTGAAATTTGCTGTACATTGTGTTAGACATATTTGAACATGGTACCAAAGGCAATAATAGTTTATATTTGTTCCTAAAGTAAAACAATTGAAGTCCTTGTTTATTAACATAAACTCCAATATTAAAAAGCAGAACTTTATGTAAAGAAATGGTGATTTGAAGGAAAAAACGGCTGTATAGACTGCAGCTAAATTTCTGTGACCATTTATTATACCCCAGGTTTGTGACTGAGTATTAATATTTTTCCTGTAATTGTCTCTATGCAATATTTGCTGTTTGGAAAATATGTAATATTTATATCCCACAACATTGTGTGCAGTGGATTCCAGTGAAAGCTAACGGTCCTCCAACATGTCACCTCCACGTGTCTGTTCTTTCCACCTCACCCCCATTTTATCCTGCAGACCTTCTGCCCTTGCCTAGAGCAGCTAAGGTGCTTATATTTCTTTAAAGATTTGTGTCCTCAGATTGAGTTTTTGTCTCAGCTACCTTTCTACCCATTGATTTTTGAGGTGATAGTAGACTATTCTAGAATTCCTAAATTAGTAAATGTTTTTAAAAAGTAATTAATTCAGCTAAACCTACCTTTCCTGACTATTTCTCTTTAGCTGTGGTAGAGACAAAAACTGCCAACATAGTCAGGAGAGATGTTCACTGTGGAGATGACATCTTCAGAGAAAAAATGGGGGTCAGGAGAAGGCTCACGTGCAGGGTGGAGGGATCTGACCCCCAAGGCTCCTAGGCCATGTAGCTATAGAGGACAGGCAGGGTGAGGAAGCAGTCGGATCCAGGGAGGCCCCAAAGGCAAAGGTCTTTATTTGAGCTTTGAAAAAGTTAGTGGAAACTGCTTAAACCCTTCAGTTGGTGTTTCTTTTGTTCATTTTTCTCCAAGGACTCCATAGTCAACAGATCACCTCTGAATGTATTCAGGCATGCTTAAATCGCTTTCTTCAGCCTCCATTTCTACCTCCCGGGTCTGTTGGAATGTGGAACTCTGTAAGAATTGGGATGACATTAAATGAGAAGGAAGTAAAGTGATAGGAATGAGAAGGTAAACCAGGCCTGACCGTTTTGAGGTTGCTGAAACAGAATACCTGAGATTAATGAAAACCAACATGTCTGGCTTATAGCTCTGTGTCTGTGGTGCCCCAGCAGAACGGTATAATCTGGCTGCATCACAACGAGGCAAAGGGCTCTACTTGAAGACATCCGCATGTGCAACAGCGACCAGATGAGGAAGAAAATTCACCAAGTGGCCTCAGTATAGAACAACTCACTCTTTTGGCAAATAATCCAATTGCTTATGACCCACCTCTTAGAAACAAGCGTTAATCCCTTGTGAGGTTGCATCTGTTCCTAGGCCCATCTCCTGTGAATACTGTTATGCTATGGAATTAAGCCTCAATGTGTGTTTTAGCAAGGACAGACCTCATTCAGTCTGTAGCAGAGATTTATAGATTAGCTTCCCATTGCTTTCGGTTTGGTTTGGTTCTGTTTTGCTTTGTTTTGTTTTTAAACCTAGCTCTTCCACTCACTTTAAAGAAAGCAGATGGTAGGTTCTTACCTGTCTCATGTAAACATGATTAACTGAGAAAATTCGCCTAAAATACAATGATGGCATGAGACTATTAAGAAATTTAGTGGAGGATTTCGGTGATGTGGCGAACCTTCTGCAGAAGCCTGATGTAAAGCCTATGACGCTTGAGATGCAGTGGGGTTTCAGTGTGTTGACAGAGGTATATGAGCATCTCTATTTTAGAACAGTTTTCATCACTCAAAAGATGATAATTTAATTTGGGGATTATTTCTTTTTACTTGTGTAAGATGTCTTCTGCAGTTACTTCTTTAAAATCGCGTGTGATATTTGAACAATGGTGTTTGAGCCTTCTTTCATTCATTCTTTCTTTCTTTACTAACTTTGTTTGTTTTTCTTTAAACTAAAAAGCATCTCCTTCAGAGTGGGGGGCACTTTAAATCTAGTACTGGATTCCCAAGACCCACAGAGACTATGGCCTCTTCACCCTGTTTAACAAAGGGAGCATACCTGATTTTCATTTTTCAAATGATGGCATTTTGTGATTAATCCTACAAAAAGCCTTCTAGGGTTTAAAGTTCGTGTGAGAGCGCTCAGGAAGACTTGAAATTCTGCCTCTCCCCTTTGGCACTCACTCGTGGAGAACTGGAGGCCCTGTTATAAAGACTCTGACAGTTAATTGAACCCCAGTGCTTGTTCTGCCTGACTCCATGATGAAAGCACTTTGTTTTCTGTGATCTTCAGAAAGAACTGAAAGGTTTTGACAAGGTAGGAAAAAAAATTCAGGAGCTTCCTCCCCATGTTGGAATGAATGTTGAGAACTCAGTGAGCCTCATACAATTCTTGGAGAGAAACAGAACCAAAGGTGCTTGAGTAGACAGTCTGCCTGCCTCTGACCACATTGTGTGCCTAGAACTCAAGGACATTAAGGAAGAATAAAAACAAGATATTGGAGCACAGTAAGAAAATCTGTAAAAGTCAACAGAGTCATGAGTTTAAAAAAAAAATCAAAATTTGTAATAAACCAAACCTACTAGCCAAACATTATAAATAGTTTTTATTACCAAATGCCTACATGGGTTTAAAATAAAGGCTGTCAAACATTTTAATGCAGAAGCAAATTGTTAGTACGGACTATTTATGTAAAAAAGTGATTTTTAAGTTCCATTGGATAAGAACACAATCTTGTGGACAGTAAACAAACTGGAAGTACTTGTATATCAGGATAATTAGCCTAAGAGGTACATGAATCATTTGAAAAGGAAATATCAGGGAAGGCACCACAGGGATAAATGTTAGATTTGGTCTTATTTACATAATTGTTAATTAGGATGAATAGAGTTCTGGAAAGAGTAGAGGGAACTGAGCCATTTCCTGTGAGCCTGTAGTGGACTGAATGTCTGTGTCTTTGCAGAATCCAAAGTTAAAATCCTAACCTCCAGTATGATTGTGTTTGGGTATCAGGAGTCTTAGTGAAGTGGTTAGGGCATGAGGGTGGAGCTCTCAGAAGTGGGAGTAGGTGGCCTGTGGACTCTCCTCAGTGACAAGTGCTTACTCTCAAGCATGAGGACCTCAGCTAGGAACCCTGTACCCATGCAGAATCCTAGCTGGAGAAACATGCTGTATCACCAGGGCTATTGGGGTTGGGTAGGGGTAGAGACATGGGAGGATCATTTGGGTCTGATGACCACCAGCCTAGCTACAAGTTCATTAAGAAAGCCTGTCTCAGAACAGTGGGGAGGCCAGGGATCCAGGCTAGGAGGCATGGCAACTCTAATCTACAGGGTGAGTTACAGGACATCTAGGGATACCCAGAGAAACCCTTCTTGAAAAAATAACAGTGGGGTAGAGAGTGATAGCTCTGGCCTCCAAATGTAGCCTGTGTTCTCTCAATGTCTGTTTGTCTCTGGGTCTCTCTTAAACACACACACACACACACACACACACACACACACACACACTGACGAAGGGTACTGAGAGAAGAAGTGCCTCCCAGCCTGTCAGTTTGCTTCTAGAGCTATAAAAAGTGTTTGTTATTTAGGCTATCAAGCTCTGGCATTTTGGTTTTAGCAGCTACAACTAAGACAGAGTTCTGAGTTTTAAATGAGAGGCCCTAAAACTAGACACTAGCAATAGTCTAGCTCTGGTAGATATGCACTTCCTGAATGATCTTAGGCAAACTAGACAAACTAGTTAAAGCTCTGTAGTTCAGATCCCTCAGGAACACTGGAGCTATCTATAGTATCTGTCCATGCATTATAGGACTGCACTATGCATTAATGAGACAGTACACATAAAGTGCCTGCTTGGCACACAGCCCCCAAGGGATGCTAAGGGGAGTTAAGAATATAATCGCATTAGAATTCAAGGGGTCAACTTAGGAAAGGTTTAAAGCTAGCTGAAAGTCATCCTGACAGCTGCGGAAATCTGAAGAACTTGTTAGGGGAGCAGGACCCTTTAATGTTGGACTACTGGTCAATGTTAATCCCCATCCCCAAACCCAAAGCAAGTATCATAACTAAATGGAAGGAAATTTGGAGGTGGACTTTATTATGATTTACTAGAGGCAGGAAAACTGCATAGTGGAGGGTGGGGCTCTGCCATTCTGACTCAGCAATACTGAAGACTAGAATGATGTAAGTTAAGAGGATGGTTTCCATGTAGAAACAAAACACTGAATAAGGGAGCATGATGCCAGGCCGGCTACCAGGTGAGCTTACAGGGTGGTCTTCCTTGAGGCTATTTATTGAAGGGTTCTAGAAGGCCCGAGCATGACCAATTCTGGTGTCAGCAGGCTTTGCCCTTCCCTCTCTCCTCTCCTTTGTAAACCATAGTTTACATCCTAAAGCTAGCCACCAAGGTCTATTTCCTTATCTGGATAATTTCTTATGTCACATTTGTTCCTAAAGCTGACTCCCAAGGTCTATCTACTAAATAATAATAATAATAATAATAATAATAATAATAATAATAATAATAAATGAAGTCCAGCAATTGGAGTCCCATTTGGCTGCTCTAATTAGCTTGCCCAAGCAGAACATACCACCACATCCTAGCCCTTACTAACACAGACCTCCCCTCTTTCCCTCTTAAAGTCCCACCTGCAATGTCATTTGCTGCTGTTTTCTGCCTGCGTCAGAGATCAGCCACTTTACTTTTCTTCCCCACTTCATAAAGGACCTCTCTGTGAAAATAGGTGTAGAGGTGTGCTTTGTGCCTAATCCAGGTTCTGGGAGTGAGCACCCCACTGTGTGCTGGTCCCTTCATTTAAGACATAATCATAGAAGCTAGAGATTATGATTTTATTATAGAATAAAAACAAGAGAGCCTTTGAGGATTGTGACCTCAGGAGAGCCGTTTATATGTGGAGGAAGAGTCTGACACGGGTACCAATCAGTATACAAGAGTGCTGTCAACCAGTGTACAAGAGTGCTGTTAAACAGTATACACAAGTACTGTTAAACACTGTACCAGAGTGCTGTTAACCAGTGTACAAGAGTGCTATTAACCAGTGTACAAGAGTGCTGTTAAACAGTATACACAAGTACTGTTAACCAGTGTACATGAGTACTGTTAACCAGTATACCAGAATGCTGTTAAACAGAATTTCACCTTTACACCTTTTATTTCATTCTCCTTGGCAAACTTAAAATTCAAAACTGGCCTGGCAGTAGTGGCACATTCCTTTAATCCCAGCACTTGGGGGGCAGAGGCAGACAGATCTCTTGAGTTTGAGGCCAGCCTGGTCTACAGAGTGAGTTCTAGGATAGCCAGTGCTACACAGGAGAAACCCTGTCTCGAAGAAACAAAAAACAAAAAAACTATATGTCCATTGAGCTGTCCAAATCAACATTTTAGCCAAATGGCTACTGTGTTCATGGATGTCACTCGTGTTATCTTCACCGCTATGGAATGTCTTGGTTTGGCAGGAAAGAACCCAGCCAGTTACCTAGAGACCTGGATGATGTTTCTTTACCCAGACACAAAGAGACAAGCCATCGCTGCTCACTCCCTCTGAAAGGGACCAGAGCAAAACCACGTAGGGTGAATGGGGTGCCGCAGCTACTCTTCCTGGTGCTGTGATGAAATGCCCAGACAAAAGTAGCTTGTGGAGGACAGGGTTTATGCTGGGTCACAATTTTAAAGTCAAGTCCAACATGGTATGTGATTCCTGGTGCCCCGAGCTTGAGGTAGCTGGTCACATTGTAGCCAACAGGAAGCAGAGGAAAGTGTGCCTGGGCTAACCAGCTTTCTTTTACACAGTTGAGGATTCCATCCTACATCATGGTTACTACCATAGTACATAGGTCCTCCTACCTCCACTGACCTAAGAGGCTAGTCTCTCAGGTGGCTGGAGATGCTGTCAGCTTGACAGAGATTAACTGTCATAGTTGTGGCATAATCAGCAACTAGATGGGGAGTCTAACATCAGAGTTTATGCATCATCTCAGAGTTTGGGACACTACAAGTCAGCTGCTACTGGGTCGACAACTTCTGAGCATCTAGCCCATGCCTCTATTCTAGCCTCTGATGGTTCTCTCCACCGATGGCATTCTCTTGCTTACAGACATGTGGTCCCAATCTCTGTTGTTATCATCCTATGATTTCTTCCTGCATGTGTACCTGTCTCTAAAGATTTCCCCAATCTTATAAATATACTAGTAATATTAAATTAAGCCAATCTATAAATTGCCTTTATTTTTTCACTATATTAGTTCTGTTCCTTTAGTGAACCCTGACTAATATAGATAGCTTTTATGTAGGTTCTGGGATTCAAACTCAGGGTGTGTTGTTTCTGTAGGAAGTACTCTTACCCACTGAGCACCTCTCCTATACCCAAAAGGAGGACTTTAAAGTTAAGCATATCTGATAGCTTCTGTAAGATGATAATGATGCGTTGATGCATACTTCCATAAGTAGTTATATTCTTCACACTGTAGGTACATGTGTCCATGTATATATGATTTATTAGCAAATTACAAGTTTAGATTTTTACTCCCTTAGTATAGTCATCCCAAAAATCTATATATGAACTGTATGCCTCAATTGTGACTATTGCGCATTGATTTAACACCATGACCCAAAGCAACTTACATAAGAAAGGGTTTATTTTCACTTTACACTTCCAAACAACCAGTTCATAATAGGGAGTCAGGTCAGGAACACAAGTAGAGCAGGAACTGAACCAGAAGCTGTGAAAGAGAGCCACACACTGGTTTGCTTGCTTAGTGTTCTGAGCCCTTGCACCTTGAGCAATGGCTGAGACATTGCCTCCACAGACTTGCCTACTGGCCAGTCTTATGGAGACATTTTCCCAAAAAAGATTCCCTTCTCTCATGTAAGACGAGGTTCATGTCAAGTTGACAAACCAACCAGCATACACATCGATTTCCTTCTTATTCCAAGCTGTCAAAAATCACTGGGCTTGTCATTCTTAGATGTGTTTTATAAACGTCTGTGTTTGTGAAAATAAGTTCTTTAAGGAAGCATGACTTAAACCTCACATTTGCAGAGCCCTGTGCCCTCTCACTCAACAGAGAGGGCTGTTACATGAGGAGTGGTCCAGTTGATGCTGCTTCATAGGCTACAGTTCTTAGCCTGCTCCAACAACACAGAACTGATTGGATTCTAAAAAGAGAAAATTAAAAAGACAAGTCATTGTTCCACTGCTCCACGTTAAAAACCACACATTGTTATGGGCAAGGGACAAACTCAAACACAAGGTAGAAAGCATGAATCTGAAAACGCTGTGTGCTCCAGAGCTATCACAGTGGAGGCGATGGTGTAGCCCTTACGCTGCACCAGGACTGGACAAGCTGAGTGTGGCCTTCTGTTCCAGAGCCTGTACTCTGCTTGAATGGGAGGGAGGCCCAGAACTACTGTCAGGTGTGGCCTCTAGCTTATGTGCAGTCTTGATTCACGGTTGCTCCATCAGGGATGATGTGAGTGGGCACAGCTTCAGCAGCAGGGACTGTTGGGCAGAGACCCAGATCACCATGGCCACCTCCACTTAAAGCCTGGAGTTGTAAGTGAAGGACCCACAGGACTGTAGGCCAGGAAGAGTGAGTGTGCCCACAGGTTTTAATTGAGGTCAAGTCAAAAGCAGTGTTTAAAACACATGCCTCATATCTTCAAAAGAAGGAATGATGGAAGAAAAGTAACTATAAAATAAATAAACTGGCCAGAAATTAATAGGGCAAAACCATAGACATGAAGTATGAATAGTGGTGAGAAGGAAGAAATTGGAATCTCAGAAACAAGTCATAGATTCACTGAAGCCCAGAGGGAAAGTAAGCAGGGGCCACGAGTCTCCAGTAAGGGAGAAGTAGATAAGCTATTGAAAAAGTCACCTGTACTGCAGACACATTAAAAACCTCAGAAGGTCACTTAACAGAAATGGAAGACAGACTTAGGAGTGGCCACAGATGGCCCTGATGCTTGCTGTTCCAGAAAACAATGGAAAGAATGACTGAGTAGTAGTGGCTGGAATCTTTCAGAATTAGAACAAGACCCAGACTCTCTGGTTAAGAGCACACTCTGCAAACAGAGCAGAATAAATAAAGATAAATGCATACTCACCCTCATCAGAGGCAGACTGCAGAGCCTTAGGGATAAAGACGCAGGCTTCCAAACTGTCAGGAGAGAGAGACACATTACCTGTGAAGGAATAGCGCTGACTGACAGCAGACTTGTCATCATTACTAATAGGTACCAGGAAATACTTTCAAAGTGCTGAGGTGAGACAAGCACAGCCCACAGTTTGTGCGCTGCCCAATTATTTAAGTACAGGGGACTCAGATGTGGGAATGCTGAGATGATTTGCCCACTGCAGACTTATTGGGGGGAGAAAAAACTATTCAAGGATATTTGTTAAAGAGAGCAAGAGAGAAACCCAAGTGCTATAAGGTGACAGTCCAAAGGCCCAGGTGTCACTAATGTGGCCCCCAGCATGTGGTGCTACTGGGACATAATGTTTAGGAGGGAGGAAGTTAGGTCATGTAAAGTATCTTTGAGAGAGATATTGAAACTCCAGCCTTTCCTGTTTCTCTCTTTGTTCCCTGGCTGCCGTGAGGTGAGCGGCTCTCTACTTTCTTCTGCCATAGTGTCAGGCTGCCTTACATGGTCAGGAAGCCATGGAGTGAAACCTCTCAGACTGAGCCAAAACAAGCCTCTCCCCCTTTTCTGTCATTTGAGCTGCTTTGTCACAGAGAGGAAAGTGAAGACTTTAATGCCTAGAAAGGTGGAAGACTTCACTCTGTTGTAGGGTAGCTTTACAGTATGAAGAAAATGCCAAGAGATGGCTTTGTCAGCTATTTCAGTTGTTTTCTTCTCAGTTATTGAAATGCTGGACGGTTAATAGGCTTTCACTTGGTTCCTGAGGTAAACATTGCCATCATCATTCTGCTGAGGTAACAAATTTGTTCTTCTCACCCTATCTCACCCTTGTATGTAGCTCAGTAGCAGAGGCCTTGCCTAACTTGTCTGCTGTGCATGAGGCCATGGGTGTCTCTGTCTCTGTCTCTCTCTGTCTGTCTCTGTCTCTGTCTCTCTCTCTCTCACACATACACACAGAGAGAGAGAGAGAGAGAGAGAGAGAGAGAGACCTTGATAAGAATACTGGTCACCTTTGCTCCTTTCTTCCTTCCTCTTAAGATACTCTAGAACAAGACTGTCATCGATGTAGAGCTTCATGTATTTTCTTCTCATCTGCCTTCTTCTGGAATGATCAACTTAAAAATTATTCTAATAGCTTTTCTTCTGGGACAGAAGAAGCTGTGACATGTATTTCAGCAAACGTAAACAGTTCTCTAAATGGCCATGGCGTCAGACTGCCCTGAGCACTGATATCTCGCTGACCATATGCAGATTAGTGTGGCTTTCAGACCTCAGCGGATGATTCTTTGTTCAATGGGTGGTGGTTAAAACAAAACTCACAACAAGTCAAAGAGCAGAGAGTATCTGTGAAACACTCAGCCATAAACAAGGTACCTGCATCAGAGCGCTTTCCCCCCAAACTCTTGTCAACATGACAGACTTGCCATCCTCATGTGCCCCCAAACTCTTGTCAACATGACAGGCTTGCTGTGTTCATGTGCTCACGGTGGCTGCTGCTTATACGAAGCCAGCCCAGTCAGCATTCTGGATGAGGGTAGAGGAGTTCATGAGTCCCCACCCCTAAATGGGGAGGTATGTATGGCTCGCTGGCTTCAAGGGGAAGAATAGTCGGCTTTCTTTCAGGGCTTGGGCCCTGATGGGTTAGCCACACTGAGGTGCATAGTCCTATACCTTTGAGTATATAAGCAGCACAAACTTGGGGGAGGAACCACAAAGTTGAAAGGGAAAAGGGGAGAGATGGGAGGAGTGGAGGATGAACACTGTCAAATACATTGTATGCATGTATGAAATCCTTAACAGATTCATAAAACGTCTTATATATTTAAAGTGACTTAAAGTATACTCAGCTCCTAAATAAGACAAACATCTTCATCTCCTTCAGCAAGGCCTTTCCGACACTTCCCATTCTTTATGACAGCTGTCTGGAGTTTTATCTTTTTAAGAAGCACACATAAAACAAGTTATTTCACTAAATTTTAAAGATTTTTATTTTTCATTATTCATGTGCACATGTCTATGTGGGACTGTGTACACACAAAGGTGCCTGTGGAGGCCAGAAAGAGGGTGTTAGATCCCTGCAGCTGGACTTGTGGGTAATTGTGAACTACTCAATGTGAGTGCTCAGAAACAAACTCAGAGCTTCTGAAGGAGCAGCAAGCTCTTTCAACTACTGAAGATATAATAAAAACTATTATGTACCTAACAATATAGATTCAAAAACTGATGTAACACTGAATTACCGTGAGATTTTATGAAGTGACAATAGTGGGTAATTTTATTATCTGTTATTAGAAACTGATAGGTCAAAAAAAAATCAACACATAAAATGAAAGGGATGTATATTTGTAGGGTGCAATAAGAGAGGGAGCTCTATGTGTGTGTGCGCGTGCGTGTGTGTGTGTGTGTGCGTGCGTGTGTGTGTGTGTGTGTGTGCCAAAATGAAGATGGTCCAGTCTCCAACCACACTGAAAACATGTGCAGACTTGACCATGTTCTGTGTTATCAAACAAGTTTCGACAAAACCATAAATAATTGTTACCTATTTTTCAATATCTATGCAATTAAATTTGAAAATAGCAAAAAGCTGGAGGTATAGTTTCATGACAGCTGGATTTTTATCCCCAGTACAGAAATATACCTATATTTATATAATATATTTTATAAAAGATACAGATATCTAGGTGAATGTATTTGAAAACTAAAAGAATTTATTACTGAGTAATGTAAAAATAGTGACATAAAATACAAATATAATATTTCCAGTATATCTAAAGATATATTTAGAGAGACATGTTATTTCTTAAGGGCAAGAAAACCTTCAAACATCCGAATTAATCCTTTACATAGAAGAACAGATGGAAACCAGTGAACCAATAAGATAAGAGAATTCAAGCCAGGCTTGCTCCATTTCTGTTCAGTTTAACACACGATTTCTGGAAAGTGAATTCTTCACCTCCCTCCCCCCCCCCCAGATCTATGGGCTGCACCCCTAGATGAGTCAGCCTGTGATAAGAGAAGCAATGGGATAAGGTTAATGGACTTCGGGCATAAGTTAGTAAAAAAAATAAAAAATAAAACAAAACAAAAACAAAAACCCACAAACATTTCTGATGCTTTGCATCCTCTTTAGAAGCCAAGCTCATGCAGCCCCGAGACAGACACCCTATGGAAAAATGAACTCAACTAGAGTTCACCCAGCATTTATCAGAGGGTGCTAGGCTTTCCGGATGGGCCAAGCATGGTAGCTCAGAGGAAAAAGTGAGACATGAACTCAAAAGATAACCCAAACAGTCAGGAGGCCTAGGGTGAGCCTGGGGCCATGGAAGCACATAACTCTATGATCTTCCTGCCCTGCCCCAAACATGAATGAACTGCGTTCTCAGATGTGCTAAGCATCAATAATTGCCATAGAATAAAATAAAAATAGTGATATAAAATACAAATATTTCAAGCTCAACAATGATAATACCATATTAAGCTTTTCAGTATATCTGAAGGGACGTTTAGAGAGACATATTCTAAAGGATGAAGTTTCAAAGTGTAGAGATCTCTAGGATCAACCCTGTCTAATAAAACAAGGATTTTGTTCCAAGCCCATTGGAAGCAGCAGCCATCATATTAAGATAGACAAGTGTGTGCTATGAATGTTTAAGTGTGTGAGTCTCTAAATAACTATAAAAGGCCAACTCCAGTTCACAAAGTTTTGCCTCTTGAAATTCTATTCACAGCTTTTTGTTTTCTTTTAATACCCTTTGATTTCATTTGTGTGTGTGTGTGTGTGTGTGTGTGTGTGTGTGTGTGTTTGAATGGTTTTGCATGTGGAGGCCTGGGGTTGGTGTTTGGAATCACTCCTCCATCTTATTAAGTCAAGGGATCTAAATAAAATCTGGAGCTCTTACTAGCCATCTTGTTCTGGGCTCTGGCTCCACCTTCTGAGGCTAGCTCGATTATTGGTTAGCATACCCACCCACTGTTTTTATGTGACCTTTAGGATCCATACTCTGGTCCTCACGCTCGAACCAGTACTGAAAACACTTTAACCAGTGAGCATTTCCCCAGTGTCACTTTGATCCTTTACGGCTTTGCTGTGGTCTGCTATGTGTCAGGGCAATGGTAAAAGTAGCCACTTGTTCTGAGACTTGCCGTTTGGTGATGCTCCTAAAATGACATGGCTAAATCTGGTGTCTGCTGCCGGTTTTTAAGATACCTCCTTTTGTTAAGGAAGTTGCCTTCTGGTTCTAATTTGCTAAGTTTTTTTTTTCTTTTATAATGAATTAATAATGAATTTATCAAATACTTCCTCCTTATGAAATAATAATGGGTATTTTTCTTTGCATGCTAATTAATTTTGGCTTGGAATCACTCCTGTAATTTTAGAATAATCCTTTCTTGGTCATGTCTAAGCTTTATATTAACATACATTTTAATTCTACTAATGTGAGGGCATGCTTCTTCATGCAGGCTGCAACATAAATTGATGGAGAGCTTTCTTCAACTGCGTGCAGGGCTTGTCTGATCTGGTCTTCAAGCCTCATAGAATGGGCCGAGCTTGTCTCCTCTGTCTCAAGAAGTACTTTCTGTACAGAGTGGTTCCTCCACCCTGACGTGTGATAAAGCCACACCATGAACCCTCAGTCTGACCTTCTGTTTGAAGATTTGAAAAATAACTTCATTTGATCCATAGTTGTTGCTGTGTTTTCTATCATGAGCAGACATTATATATTTAATCCAGGTTTTTTAATGTATGGTTACAGTTCCAAATGGGAAGAACCAAGCAAATTGATATAAGCTTTTAGGCATCACTTTAACTTTTATAACTCAATTCTAGGAACTTCTGCCAGTGATTTTTTTTTAAACTAAAAGCCAATGCTAGAGGCTGATTCTTCCTAGGAAAGTATTCTGTCACTGAGTGCTATTTCACCATCCCTACCATGATATTTTGGTGCTTAAGCATTTGGAGACCCACATCTTGGGGATCATGACTCATGTCATTATTTACAAAGCATGAGTTGAATTCCTATTGAAATACAGTAGGTGTCCCATTGATACCTACCAGTTAGTAAAGTAACTGTTCCCTGTCTTCATCCCCTTTACTATTATTGTGACAAAAATCTTAAGGAGAAAGAATTATTTGAGCTCCCACTTCAAAGACACAGCCCATCACGAAGGGAAGTCAAGGTGGAGGGAGCTTCAGGCAGCTGCTCACATCAAATCCACAATCTAGAACACGTTTGCACAGCTCATGTGCTCTCTATATAGCCCTGGATCAAAGCCCTGGCAATGGGAATAGTCCTGCCCACATTCGCAGGTCTTCCTGCTCAACAAAGTGAAGGTGAAGGTACAGGTGCATCTCCACAGATGCCCACACGCCATACTCACAGGTGATTCTTGATTCTGTCAAGTTGGCAACACCAGTCTTCGTACTCAATTTAGTTAAACTAGTACTGTAGACTCCATTTAGTTAAACTACTACTGTAGACTTCTTATGTTGCTTAGCTTCAGAATAGATTATAATGCGATTAGTTGTGTGGATTGTTTATTTCAAATGCATGGGGTTTTAACCTACCTTTTTACACTCTATATATTTTAAGTCTCTTGACGGGAGGCATTCTGCTGGACCATGTCACTATATTGGCTTGTCCACAGGCTGCTAGCACAGATGCCCTGTTGAGGTACCTTCCCCCATCTCTCTGTGACCTTGCCTCTTATCAGAACTCAGAAAATATGGTACCTCAGGTACCCACTGAGACTAAGGCTATGGTCTCATTCTCTAATCTCCCTAAAGGCTAATGTTTCTTGAGAGAAAAGGTTGTACAAGAAAAAAGAGAACAGAGAATGCCTCATGCATAACCACCGAAGTGCCAGCTGCTCTCATCATTGCCGGGTTGTGATGATAACATCCTGACTACCCTCTAGGGAGAGAAAGCACAGGGTGCTTCTCAGAGTCCAGGAGGTTCTGCAGAGAGCAGCCACAGGGCAGCTTTGGGACAGTTTGAAATGTGCATCCTAAACTGACTTGTTTGACAACTTACTGATATTTCCAGTTCAATATATTCACTTATGTATGAGTCTTTGGTTCTTCAGAGAGTGTGCCATTTAAAAATTTTATATTTCTTCTAATCAGTGACTCACCAAAGGGCTTATAGTAATACCAGATTTAGCATAAGTCCGTTTATACATCTGCCCATCTAGAAAGTGCACAGACTTACAAGGTGTTCCTGTAGGATTTTCTAGTCACATGCTGCAACACTTCTCATTGTGGCATTACTTATAAAGCCTGTATGTCTCTCTCTATATATAGATAGATAGATAGATAGATAGATAGATAGATATAGATATAATTATGATATACATAAGGCATGAATACAAATGCAGCATCTTTGAAGCATTCATAGCTAATTTTAAATATTTAATACAATGATGAACAACTGAATTATTAAACCAAGAATAAGTGGAATAAGACGGAGGAAATGACACATTTGTGTTTATCACATCTTTAAAGCATAATTAAAAAGTAATCTCTAAATGATGGCTTATCAGCCCAGCCCCTGGTATTAATAATTAGAAATTATAACAAAGAATGGCTTTACTAATTGAAATCTCAGTTTTGACAAGTTCTTACTTATTTCCCTATTAAGATGGCTTCCTGAAAGTACCACAAGAAGTTAATGAGTCCTGTGTTAATTAGGTTTGAACTTTTTTTTCCTGGGGTATTCAAATAAAAAAAAGCTGAAACACAATATCTTCAAATTGCTTTTTAGTAAATTGACCATTAGTGACAAGTAAATATATGGTAGTGTTATACATGAATGTGATAAGAATCTGTAGCATTCAAATTAGAATTTGCTAATTTTGAACACTGGTTTATCTTTTAAATTCATTTATTTCTGAAAATTCAAAACTAAAATCATGTTTTATAAGTATTTCCTAATTGCTGCTGAAACACTCCATGAAAAATGTATTCTCAGCAACTAACAAGTGCATGTCTCTTTCTCCCATTTTGTCAGCCTCTTAGCAAGTACCCCGCTGTGTTCAATGACATTTCATTCTGGCTGCCCTCCGAAAACTACACGGAGAATGATTTCTATGACATTGTCCGAACAGTCGGAGGAGACCTGGTAGAAAAGGTTGATCTTATAGACAAGTTTGAACATCCAAAGTAAGTAAAAAACTTTCCTATTTTATCCCTTACCATCTCTGTGTGACAGATTCAACTTGGAGACTTATACCAGAGTTTTGCTGAAACCCCACAGGCTGAGACACAATGTCTTCTGACTTTGTGTTGGGGGAAGGTTATGAAAACTCACATCAGTTCTCTCAAATGAACTCCTAAAATGGATTCTCCTTTCCTGCCTTGGTAAAGAAGATATATGAAGCAGAATGTTTGAAAGTCCCTTGGTTTCAGAAATGGTTTCTGGGCACATGGCACTCCAGGTACAGAACTGATGGGATGGCGGAAAGACTTCCCAGTGAACTCAGTGGACCTTGGTCCACTATCCACATAAGATCCACTGTAGGTCTTCATACTTACAGTGCCCCAAACAGTGCCTTCTTGGAGTTTTCAGTCTTGTGGGAGGGGCACATATTAAAGAAATAATTGTACACACTTTCAGTCTAATGAGGGAAAACATCTTACCAATCAGTGAGCTGACACCAGCTGGGGAGTGGATCTTGATGGTGAGCAGATAAACATGAGGGGAAATGACCTAATGGTACCTGTCTATAATCCCACTACTCCAGAGACTGAGGCAGGAGGACTACCAGTTCACAGTCAGTTTGAGCTCTAGAGTAAGTTCAGTACAGGCTGGGAACTTCATGAGATCCAGACCAACTTTTAAAAATTAAAAAAGGACAGTGACAGAGCATCTGCCTAGCGTGTGTGAGGTCTCACGCTCAATCTCCAGCACTGGAGAAAATACTCAGAAAAGGTACGCTGAGCAGTCTGGAACATTCCAGAAAGCAGACTCGAAAGCTCATGTCTGTAATCATAGCACTTGAAAAACTGAGGGAAAAGAATTACCTCAAGTTCAAGGCCAACCAGAACCTTCATGAGACCCTGCCTCAAAAGATCAAAAGAAAAACCTACATGAAACATAGAAATCAAATAGAATCCTCTGTTGGTGGGGCAGTGGCACGTGCAAGATGCTGAAGACAGCAAAGACAGATGACTGCAGGCTCTAGGGGGAAGTAGATGGAAAGGGCATCTATTCGGTAGAGTTGAATCCACAGGATCAGGCAGGGCAGAAGGTGCAAGGCCTGAGACTCGCGCTTTGCATTCGCTGCGGTTTGATGCTACAGCAGCACTTGAACAGGAAAGGTGGAGGTGCTTGCCTTCCTGACTCATTCTTTTCCAAAGATTCTGCTTGACTTCCAGCTAGCAGAGGCTAGATGGTCCCTGACCTTGTCTCATCATTCCTGTCTCGGTCTTGACACTCGTATCACACCCTCACTGCTGCCTTGCACTCCACACTCTCCCCGGCTGAACACTGTCCCGCTGTGTGCTTCTTGCTTTGCTGTTTAGCTCTCTCTTCCTGTGTGATGATGGCATTTGGTACTCGCTTCCAGCTCTGCCTCATTCTCCCTGTTATTTAGATATCCTAAAGTTCACGGGCAAGGGCACAGTTTGTTTCTACCTGAATGAGTGTTGATTGGGTCAGACATAACATCCTTGACCTGCACAAGCACTTGCTCTAGGAAACCCAAGGCATTCAATGTGAGTGACACAAAGGCACCCACCACTCCACCACACACTTCAACCACAATAGACTGAAGTATTCTGCAGGGAACTGATAAACCCAAGCATATTGAGAGTTTAACTTAGTATAAAGGAATCCAAGGTCACTTGACCTTTTTGGGGTTTGTCCTAAAGGAATTTTTTTTTTTTCTACAAAGCTGGACCAGGATAGTCCTCCACAAAGGGTAGCCTGCTCTTCCTGATGTGTGACCTCTCAGAAAGGAGGTCTGACCCTGCTTTTGGTTTAGGGAAGTTTTCTTAAATTGTATCTTTACAAGTTTGTTCTGAGAACTTACTTTATCTGACTCTGCTCCTGTTATTTTTCTCTCTCATCTTTTAAATCTCTATTTTCATTTCACCTGCTGGCCTCGTTGCTGTGATCAAGTCTGGCCCTGGTGTTATCTTTTCTTCCTCCCCTCCTCGTCTGCACATCCATGCTAATCTTCGGTTACTATTTCCCCCTCTGTGACATCCTAGAGTTCACATCCTGCTCCTCCAATGCCGCCATCTCCTCCCTACTTCTGTTTTATCATCTTCCTTCATCGAGGAATTGCTTCGCTTGGGTTTATCAGTTCCCTGCAGAATACTTCAGTCTATTGTGGTTGAAGTGTGTGGTGGAGTGGTGGGTGCCTTTGTGTCACTCACATTGAATGCCTTGGGTTTCCTAGAGCAAGTGCTTGTGCAGCTTGGCGGCCAGGGCTAGGCATCGCCCTGCGGGGAGGCTCAGGTCCTTCTTCACGATAACTTGTTTTTATATCAGCAAGGCTTCCTTTTTCTCGACTCCCAAGAACCAGCTCTTCTTACAGGACTGGAGAGTGAACCCAGGCCTCGCGCTTGCTACTCTACCACTGACTTACGTCCCTACACATATTTCTGCTTTTTATGTTAGATGAGGTCTCACTGAGTTGCCCAGACTGGCCTTGAATTCACTCTGGCCCAGGCAGACTTGAACTTGGATCTTCCCCTTCTTGGCCTCCTGAGTGGCTCAGGATTACAGATATATACTGCTAGGTCCACTTCTGTCTTCCATTCCTGTCTCCCACCCCAAATCTACACTTGTTCAAAACAGATGTTCTCTTGTTTATCCCAGAACGCACATTTGCTGTGACTTCCTTTGCACTTAAGATTATAAACTTTAGCTCTGTGGTAAAAGCAAAGCTGTTGTGTTGGGGTCTTTTGATGTAAACAGTTACATGTGGTTTTTTAGTACATCCTATTTGCTTTCTACTCGATTTCCACTTTTGGAGCCTATACATGCCACTTGCCTCCTGATTTTGCTTAAGATGCCTGGCTGATATGCAATGGCTGGTGCTCTAGCAGCTCTTTTTTACCAAGGTGTGAAGGTGTCAGGAGAGCAGCACCATAAAAGCCCAAAACCCTGGCTCTGGCATATGTCACCTCGGCCCTAGAACTTTAGGTGAGAGTGAAGTAGCTGATTGAAATCAGATGTTTGTCATTCATGTCCAAAGTTAAACCTAGCCCTTAGCACTGAGAAACATGTCAGAGGAACGATGTTCTTTAACTCTGCTGCTCACTGTGGAGTAATTCTCAAGCAGCCTTGAGGACAGAGGTTATCATAGTCTCTCCAGTTCAGATCAAGGCCACTTTGTGTGACTTCTTATCTCTCCAAACTATTTGACTCTACTGCTGCCAAGGCAGCCCTTTGTACAAAGTGTCCGTGCACAGGCCTGGCTGTGACTCAGCCTGCCCTGGACGTCAAATGTGGCCTGTGGGCTGTAGTTAGCTTACTCAAGACCTCACTTCACAGAGTCTGCAGCCCTGGCCTGAGAGGCTGGCCTTCCTGAGCATCCTGTGCCTTCTGCTCCATCAGAAAGACCCCCTGGCTGAGTATGGAGTCAATGGCTTCCTGAACTCATACTTGCCAGTGCCCACCACCCTGTGACCATTCTCTGCAGACCTAAGTGAAGCTACTACAAAGGAGCCTGGACTCTGTTTCCGTCTGATATCCACCACTGTGACACACACCACCATGGGAGCAGCAAAAAGATTTTCTCCTAAATAAACAAGTTGTTGAATAAATTGGGTATTGTGTTTACACATCTCAGGATGTCTGAGGGAAGCATAATCTACTGAATATGAGGCTAATTTCATAAAGTTCAACAAATGGAGGAACTTTGTCTCTATTATAGATAACAGTCTGTCTCCCTGCATGAAGATAGATGCATGGCTTAGGAAAAAATGGCATTTGGCTCTTGCTGGTCATTCAGAACCTTTTTCCAGAAATGCACTGTGATTCCTTCTGTGGGCCACTAAATGTACTAAAGGGACTCTGCAGTCCAAAAGTTTAACCTAATAGCCAGTGCCACTCTGGCCACTTCTCAGGGTTGCTGTCCAGGACTCTGGATTATTGCTGGCTAGGTCTGTCTGTCTAATGAAGACAAGCCATAAGTCATTGTGTATGTGCCTTCATCTCCCTTAGGAGACATCAGGCGCCTTTGGTCTCCTGATTCATACAACTTTAAGAAGTATAGTGCCAAGTTTATTTTCCTGTGTGACACAGTAATTCAAAATCTTTCTAGCCTGGGGCATAAAAAAGAGGAGCTCAGAAACCACCCCATTGTCTGCAGGCTCACACTGCATTTGGAGTGTTACTGCAGCAGGTTAATGTAAAATACAGAGATAAATTATAAAGTAAAATGGTTTGGGTTACGTTTAAGACAGATTTTTTTGTGAGAATTGAAATGTTGTTGAGATTTTTACATATTTGGGTTGACTCTTAAGACTTACATAGTGGTGAAAAATGTAGATATACAGGGCTGGCTTGAGAAACAAGATATAGTGATGTTCCCACACCAGCTCTGCTTGTAGATACAAGTCTTTCTGGGATGCAGGTCTCCCACTATTCATGTGGCCATTATGAGGTCTTCTTAACCTTGTTAGAGTTGTGATGCTATAGGGATAAATCCTGTCCCAGGCATCACTGAAGACGGGTGTCAGTTTTCTTCTTAGTAGAGAATATATCTACTACTAAGTAATACTAAACACTACTAAAGTAGTCTTTGTATACTTTATATGCTGTCCTTCTATATATCAAATTTAGAGATTATATGTCCCTTTGTAATCTATCATCTCTTACTACATTGTCACAGAGGGTATACCCACTCACTACCATTTTCACAGGCTCCCAAAGGTATCTTCCCTGGGAGAAGTACTTCTCCAGCGTGGCAGCCTGGCTCTCTCGGGACAGAAGGGATTCACTTAAGGATGTACTTGAACCATAACTGCAAGGGTCTTGGGAACTGAGGCATATCTGAAGGTCCAAGACCCTCCATATCTGGATATTCTGTCCCGTTACTTCCTCCTCTCAACAAGCCTATATTCAGCTTCCCACATCATACACACACCTCATGGTGTTTCCTGTGTAATCCTCTTCATTATTACTTGTGGCTTCTGGAAGGAGCCACTAGCTCAATTGGTGTAATTTATTACCACCATCTTTGGGGCAAGGGGCTTTGATCAGGCTGCCACCTGGGGCTCTACAGTCTGTGGATGGCCATGATGAGGCCAGGAATCCAGTTCTGGAGTAGTTGGGGCCTCTCAGCAAACAGCCCTGCTCTCCCATACAGTCTCTAGAAGAGCTGATAGGACTGGATTTTTCCAACCAACCCATAAGTGCTGCCTCCTTTCCCTGTCCGGGCTGCCCATGTACCAGCTCTGTGATGGCTCTCCATTGCTCACTCCTGTCTTACCCTCTTCATTTACATGTCTGTAGGTTTAGGCTGAGAGTGTCCTGAGGGCTACTGCATAGTAGGTGCTGTGTTTGGAATGCTTTTGTTTTTCCAAACTCATGCTGAGGTTTAATTACCACTAGAGAAGTGAACCTTTTGAGACTAGACTTGTGCATGTCACAGGCTGTGCCCTCATGGATGGGGTTCTTGCCCTTCTGGAGGAGGATTCAGAGCTCCTTGTCCCTTGCTTCCCATCTGTCATGATAGGACACAGTCTTGGTGCTGGTATCCTTTTGTCCCTCCAGCCTTGTGAGCTAAGAGGAGCTATATGAAATCAACAATACATGCCCTTCCCAGACATCGGTCTGCTGCCCCTCATCTCATACCTGCAGACTGGGAGGAATTACTTCCTGTTATTTTTGAATTGTCCAGGCTAAGTAAGGTACTTTGTAATAAGCAGTAAAAATAAACTAAGAAAGAAGCAGCTCACTTCCATCTCGTCTCAATGTTTATAATGGTGGTGGGAGCCTTACTGTTCTCAAGCACATGCTTGATGAGTGGGTGGCTCATCTTCTTTCTTAGAGGAGCTCTCGTTGGCTAACATATGACTCTGTTAACAGAAACAGAGCTGGTGTGTTCAATAGAAGGAGCATGGAACATGGAGTGGGAAGCTGTGGGTCAAGTCCTGAACTCATGTGTATGTGTAATATATTGAGCTTTGAATACCTCATCTGCTATTAGAAGTGAAATTTTTCATCAAATAATTGCCTTAAACTTGGGCTCCATGTGTGATAGTGCCATGGACAGCGGCAGGTGAGAGCCTCTATTTGCTAGTCACACTAGATCTTCTGAAGGAACCAAATGAGGGCCCTATTTGAACTGAAAGACAATGATGAAGGTTGGTGATGATGAAGGAGGAGGAGAAGAGGAAGAGGGGGAGGGAGGAGGAGGAAGAGGGGAAGGGAAGAAGGAGTCTGCTAATCTTTGGAGAGCCCTAGGTACAGAGAGCTTGTCAGAAGTTGTGTCCCTTGAAAATGACAGCATACAGAGCCATAGAGATGACCAGAGGCAGTGGGGTCTGCCTTTGAACTTGCCTGTCCCCCTTCCTTTTCTGTTCTTCACTGCAATGCTGCTGCAGGGACATAAGAACATTTGTCATGCTTCAGGCAGCCTGGACAGCGATTCTAGGAGCTATTTTTAGCTAGGACACTGGTTTGTACCTTTCTTCCTGCTTTCCCCACGCTGCCCTTTTGTAGCATCCCGTGAAGGATACATCATATTTCCTTCACATAGCAGCCCTCTGTGTTCACAGCATCAGCCAAATCAAAACAGTCACTTAGTCCCTCAGCACCTGATTTGGTCCTCATAACACATCAGTGTTTGCCAGAGGATTCTATGGGATTACCTTCAGCCCTGCCCTGGTTGTCAGGAAAGTCCTTAAATAAACAAGCACCATTGTTTCAAACAATAGTAGCGCCTTACTTTGTCTTAAATCCTTAAGTGACTTTTACTCTTCCTGGTTCAGCTGAACCTTGAGACAAATACAGTTTAAAGTGGAAGGCTGACTGAATGGAAGGTGTGAGAGAGACAATCAGTGATGTGAGCAGTATCACACAAACATGGGAAGGTGCAGGGAACCAGAGCTGTGAGTTCAGAAGGAGCAAGAGGCTGCCTCTGTCCCTGTGTGCTGCTAAAAAGGAATAAGGTATGATGCTCCGGGCTGAGATGTGCAGAATCTGGGGAGGGCCTTCTCCCACGGGCCTAACACAGGAGAAAGGAGCATGCTGGCTCTTGACCTCCTCACCGAGCCATAATCCCACGGTAGGACTCCTCCTTTGAGCTCTTTGATCACCATTATTTCCTGTCTCCGTTTGTTTCTCTGTTGCTGTGATAAGACACTAGTCACAAACAACTTGGAGAGGAAAAGAATCATTTTTAGCTTTACAGGTTACAGTCCATCATTAAGAGAATCCAAGGTAGGAGTTTAAAGCAGAAGGCCATGGAGGAATGGTGCTTGTTGGCTTGCTCCAACCAGGACCACCTTCCCCACGGTGGCATCACCCACAGTGAGTTAGGTCCTTCTCCCTTAATTAGCAATCAGAAAAATTCCCCCACAGAGCCAATCTGGTGGTGGCAGTTTTTCAACTGAGGTCCCCTTCCCAGCTGTATGAAATTGTCAACCAACAATAACCATTATGCTTCCAAAGTCCCACCTCTAGAATTGGGGGATAAGTTTCTGATACCTGGACTTTGTGGGCGGGGGGGGGGGGGGATACATTCAAATCACAGCAGAAGACATGTATTCCCTTATAAAAATGTTAACTTATCTAGAAAATCTGGAAAGTCATTGATCTAATTCTATTTGCCATTTTTAAGGATTATCTGTCCTTCTTTTTGGGACCATGCTGACCATAAGAAGACTTGATGTTGGAAAACAAGCTGAGGGTTTGTGTTTGTCTGTTTAGTTGGTTGTTTCAGGAACACTATTCTAGAAACATAGAAAAAAATTGTGTCTTTCTATGATGTCAGAATATATTGAATAACAAACTTAAAATGTAAGATGTTTTTACAGGCAACAATTTCCCTGATAATCCCAGATTTTGGTAATCTTGTCAAGGTGAACACAGATTCTTCTATTTCTATGTTATTTTCTAATAATAACTCTTATCACATGTCACACAGCACACAGTACTCCCCCCTACACACACACACACACACACACACACACACACACACACAACCTGCACCTACAGTTAGAAACCAACATCCTCTCTGGCCTCTGTGGCACTGCACTCACATGCATGTACTCACACATACCTCATATCATTAAAATCAATAAAAAATGTAAGAATCTGGATGACAGTCTGGGCTAAGGCAAGGTCAGGTCCTGTGGAAGAAGATGACTGGAAGAACATTTAGATGAAATAGGAAAGGTGGACCATTAGAGGACAACACAGAGGTGGTGGGCCTAAGTATCATCCAAAGCCTGACTGTGTGACCAAGAGAACAAACGGAACAGAGGGAACAATGCCTGGTTATTTTGGACTTCCTGAATGTGGGAGTGTTGGCACAAGGGCCCCTGAGCGAGGCGCGGTTACAAGTGTACTGAGCAGCCCTACCTCCAGAGAAGACCCTTGTGGGAAGAGCTTCTCAGGGGCTAAGAAAAACAAAAGGAAGAACAACTCTAGAAATGAAAGTGGTCAGAGGATGGAGAAAAAATGGGAATGAAGGAATAGAGGCTGGGGGTTGCCTTCTTGCAAGACCCATTCCCATGCAGTAAGAGTACAAGCCTGGTGACAGGGCTCTGACACTGAGGGCCTCAGTGTAGTGATAGAAAGAGACCTGAGGAGTTGTGTTTCTGCACACCCATCAGGCTTCCGAGAGTTAGTGATGGGAGAATTCCTGTTTTCAGTATGTATGTATTGAATGACTTGTGAACCAGTGTGTTTTGACTGGAAGTTAGACCTGCCTCTTCTTAGTTATGTCTCCCCAAATGACGTTTGAAGGAATGCTGTGAGAACTTTTCCTTTTCTTGACATTTCTATTATTTTTCCATCCTTGTACAACCAGTGCAAAGGGTGGGATAATACAGTTGATGGGTCTGTAGTCCCCTTCTGGGCACAAATTATGTGGTTTAGAGATGAGAACTCTGGGCCAGCTAGGTCACTGGGTGAGAGCACTCGCTGCCAAGCTTGATGACCTGTATTCAATCCCAGAACCCACTTGGTGCAAGGCAGGAAATGACTCCTCAGGTTGTCCTCTGATTTTCATGTACCTACCATGGCACACATACGTGTACACACACACACACACACACACACTCACACTCACAATAACACTCATGCTAAATAAATACAGAAATGTTTGACATTTTAAAGTTGACAACTGTGCTGGAAAGATGGCTCAGCAGTTAAGAGCACTACCAAGTGTCCTTGCAAGGGACCTAAGTTTGATTCCCAGCATCCACATGATGCTCACAACCTCCTGTAACTCTACTTCCAGTTCCAGTGGATCCAGTGCCCTTTTCTGGCCACCAGACAAACATGTAGTACACAGACATACATAAAAACAAAGCACTCACATAAATAAAATAAATCTCAGGGGGAGAGAAAGAACAACTTCCTAGTAGTGAGGTGATCCACCTAAGCTAAGTTTCATTAGTCCTTAAACCTGCATCATGAGGCTTAACCATGACTCTCACTTTAAAAGGATGACATGCAAAGGAGAATGTGAATGGAATTTGAACTATACTTTGATCAGCATTACTCAAAATGGGAGACAGGAAAAAATATTTTGTTATAAGTTGTACATACTTCTCTCCCGCTTTGCCTGGCAGGGGAATCTGTGTGCCTACAATGTGAAATTGTCACTTCCGTGTCTTGGGAGCCAAAGTGCAATACGACACAAAGTGCACATGGTCCTTGACTTCTGCTCACCTCTGCA
Organism: Mus pahari; assembly: GCF_900095145.1. Lineage (NCBI taxonomy): Eukaryota > Metazoa > Chordata > Mammalia > Rodentia > Muridae > Mus > Mus pahari. The sequence continues at coordinate 39,501,323 of NC_034605.1, forward strand.
CCCCAAAACAGCATCCTCAAGAGGAAAGAAAGCCATGGAAAGGAAGATGTGAGGAAATAAAAGAGGGGTGATTATATTCAGATTTTTTTTTTTTTTTTACCTAGATTGAATTAATGAGTATTTCTCCATAGAACGTCTTAGTTTGGGGAATCCTACATCTTAGTTTTGGGATTCCTGCTGCTCCATGAACTGCTTAAATCTGAAATAACGTTATACCATGTCTGATGCAGGAATATACCTGCAATATTAGACAGATCAAATTCTCAAGAAGACTAGTGTGAATAGGTGCTATTCTTAGCACTGTATGAGGAAAGGAGATCAATATACATATTCAGGATGAAAATCTAATTGTTAGTCCAAAACCGAAATTCAAGGTTACCCTAACCTTCAAGGCAAGGCTGATTCCAGGTTCTTTCAGAACCTATTCTTTCAGAACAGACTTGAACCAGGAGTTCTCTTCCAAGCAGTGCCCAGCCAAACGCTTCCTTTCCAAATGGGACCATCGTGCAGGCCTGTGTCTTTGCACTGTGCTGGTCAGAAGTCAGCCAGCACTGCTGACAAGGTCAGTGCAAACATCTAGGAGCCACTGTCCCTCCTGTATGCTATTTTAAATAATACCTTCACTTAGGTTCCATTTGTACTTCGTGTTGTAGCTTAAAACCAACAACATTTGCCAATTTTTAGAGAGGCTAACAGTCAACCATTCTGACACTGTTTTCAATACGTTTCACTGTGTATACATACCATAGACCTGCAAGATCCTATCATGAGATTCACATGTAATAAAATGGTTTCTATCCTGCAAGAATTGACACATCCATCCAGTTACCCATCTCCCCCTGTTGCAAAAGCAGCTGTAGGCGACTCACTCCTTAGGGCCCCAGAGCTACTGCTGGCCTCACCTGTGGTTTCAGTGCCATGTGCTAGAAATTTCCAGTTGTCATTCTGCTCTCTTGCTGCTTTGTACCCTTGACCCAGGTCTCCCCCAAACATTGTATTTGTTTATCAGTGGAGTATTCAGATTATGTTTTTTATACTGGTTTTCTCTCTACTTCCCAATTAAAAAGAAAAGTTGGAAATTCTTGTTAAAATGTGATGCAAGTGAATTCAGTAGGAAGACAGATGCCAGCAGCTCACAGGGATATTGGGAACAGTCTCTCTGGGCAGGACCTTCTCATACTATCTTAGCTTCCAGTGTTTTTGACTCTGCTTTCTTTCTGCTGGGGATGTACAAACAATAACATCTCTTGCCCATTATCGTAAGCTTTTATATGACCAGAGTACTAGACTGAGGTCTCCCATTTTTGTTTCCAGTCTTTTTCAGATAGTTGCCTACCTTTTATTACCTTTACAATGTCCAAGGCATTGATATATTTTTATATCTTCACAAGTAACATTTTCCACCCATTTATTCCATTGCTTTTACAGGTATTGTCCAAAGATGTTGTAGATCTTTACTTATATTTCTCAAGTTACTATTAAACTGTTCATTTCCAGTTTTATCTTGGCTTTAACACTGTATAATAAAAGTGAATATCATACTTTTATTTTCCTAAGTAGTTAAACAACTTCCCTGATGCCACTTCTAAAATTAACCGTTTGCAATAAATGAATCTTTTACAGAAGACATAAAGCCAATTATTCCACATGACATTTTCAGAGCTATCCCAGAGACCAGCTTGTACATGCAACAGGTTTGTCTCTGGCTTAATCTTTGTAAGTTCCAGTCATTGCCAAAAGACACCTCACTTTCACTTCTACCAGAGTGGTCCAGTCACAATTCCCTAGCCTGGTAGCCCACCAGAGGTGATGGAGGGTGATGCTTTTCTTGTTCCCTTGACCCATTGGATAGCTTGTTCCTAGGGTTCTCTCAGCCATTGTAGCAAGACTTAACCTGGCCACATAGCTTCCCTGTTGTACCTTTATTCTAGTCTGTCTTATCTTACCAAGTAAGCCCTGGATGGAAAGAAAGGTATTTTATCACTCAGGACTGAGAGGCATCTGCAGGCTTGTGGCATGGCAAGGACTTTGAATGTCACCCTGAGTTCAGCTCCTGCCCTTGTCATTTTGGGGGGTGTCAAAATGGAATCAGTTATTTCCTAAGCCCCATCAGCTTCCTAATCTTTAAAAAGAATTTAACAGTAACCTACCTTAAAAGTTATTTTGCAAAGCCTGGCATGGTAGTGCTTAGGAAGCCAAGAGCTAAGGCAAGATCAAAATTGTTGGCTTGTTTCAAATACATAGCAAGTCCCTGTGTCAGAAAAAGGGGAGGGAGCAGAGATGGCATGCCAGTATCTACTTAGCATTGACTACTGATGGTAATGATAAAACCCTATGGGGGAATATCTTTAGGGAGGAACTAATTCTACATCACAGTGAGCACTCTCCTAATTCAACCGAGTTCTGATGAGAAAGCTTTGTGTGCTCTGTGGACTCTGATAAAGCTCATGTTCAAAACAGGCATCAATTTGCTTCACTGATAACTCACTTAAATACTGCAGTCACTTTCTCAAGAGCTAATTGTTTTGGAAAGAGCAAAAAGGGCAAAGCAAGACAAGGGAATTATGAGGAAACACAAGCTGTGTGTTTCCTTAGATCTGTGACCCCAACTTCTGTAGTACTGTAAGGAAATCTGTAAGGAAAATCATGTCTGTTTCTTTTTGAAGCACAGTAACTCTGTGGGCAGTGTGCTCCTCCTGAGGGAACATACAATAGAAGGAAGCTACTAGGTGCCTATGGTAACCCTGACAGAAGCAGTGCCCGCAGCCAGCACCACTGTAAAGAGCAGTGTGTGATAGTGCTTGCAGCTTGGTCAGGTGTCATGGAAGGAGTGGAAGGAGCTCTCACTCAGGACTGAGAGGGCTTGGCTGAGGTGTGCCCACAGAATAGGCCCTTGTTTCTCAAGTGTCAGTTCAGGCCCAATGTTTACCCCATAGGGACTGCTTAGCACAGAGACCTGCAGGCTCATGGCTCTGTGTAGTCAGATTTGGAATACAGTGAGCAGTTCCTTTGGTGGTGTGAGTGAATGCCAAGGAGTTGCTGCTGTCACTGTTCCTGGGACAAGGTTGTCAATCACTCCTAGGACATGAAACTATTCTGCCATTACCTATTGATGTTCTAAAATATACTTTACAGTGAAGTGATTCCTATAACGGCAACGACTAGCTAGTTCATTTAAAGTAGCATTGCTGTACTGAGTCACAAACAGCAATGCTTTACAATAGGATTTTATGGAAGCATAATGGGTTGGGTGGTTTGGTTTGGTTTGGTTTGGTTTGGTTTGGTTTGGTTTGGTTTGGTTTGGTTTGGTTTGGTTTTGCAACAGACCTTCACCACATAGGCCAGGCTGGCCTGGAACTTAAGGCCCTTTGTGAGCTTCCCTAGAGCTAGGATTATAGGTGTGTATCTTTATACCTGACTATTTCAGCTTTCTGTTTCGTTTTGATTTTCATTTAATGTACTTTTTAAAATTGAACATAGTTTTTTTTTCATACAGTATATTGTGATCATGGCTTCTCATCCCTCATCTCTCATGTCCTCCCACCTCCTGACCATCACAGCTTCACTCCTTCTTTTTCACTTTCTCTCACTTTCGAAAACAAACAAATTAAAAAACAAACAGAATAGGACAAAACAAACAAAAGAAAAAGAAGAAACATTAGAGAAGCACAAACACACTCAGATCATACCCACATAGAAAATCCACAAAAATACAAAATTCGAAACCATACTATAAAAGCAGAAGACCCGGGGGCGGGGGAATACTGCCCAAGCAAAGTATTATGAGACAAAAAATTAAGTCTCCTGAAATACCATTGAGCTTGTTTTGAGCTGACCAGGCCATCTACTGATGGCCATGGGGCCTGCCCTTGAGTGTGGGTTGTATACCCCTTAGACTCCATTGGAGAAAACTAAATTCTCCTTGGCAAATGATTGTCAGTTGGAGATAGCTTCTTAGTTGGGGATGGGAGAGCATGTTCATTTCCCCCTCTCTATGCTGGGACCTCATCTGGCTTAGACCTTTGAAGACCTTTGCATGCTGCCATGTCTATGAGTTCATGTATGCATCAGTCATGGTATTTAAAAGGCCCTGTTTCCTTAGTGTCTTACGTCCCCTCTTCGGCTATGTTTTCTGAGTCCTGAGGGAAGGGATGTTATGGAGATCCTACATTTAAGACTGAGTATCCCAAGCTCTCCCAACCTTTTTCCATTATCCTGTTGTGGATCTCTGCATTTGTTTTCCTATACTGCTGGTGAAAGCTTCTCTGTTGTTAACTGGGAAAGACACTGACATATGGGTAGGTATGACAGAATGTTGTTGGCAGTCATTATATTGCTATATTTCTCTAATAGCATAGCAGTATTCCCATAGGTCCATGACCTGTCTAATCTGAGGTTCTTAGCCACTCAAGCAGTGTCAGGCATGGGTTCCATCTCATGGAGAGGGCCTTAAATCTAATCAGAGAGTTTGGTTACTCCAACAGCTCTTGTGCCACTGCTGTACCAGTATATCCTGTTAGGCTCATCCCCATCGTAGAGCAAAGGTCTCATAGCTGGGTTGGTGTTGCCTTTATCCTCTGGTAACTTGCAGAGTACCTTCCAGTACCATGAACACTATTCATTAAGAGTGAACAACACTCTAGTTCGGCACCAGCTCAATTTCTCTAGGTTCAGTGTGTTATGTTGCTATTGTCTTCAGTGGTCGGACCTTGCCCTCAGTTTGTAGAGAGCAACCAATAGCCTTGGCAGAAGTCTTTTGGAGGTTGTCATGGGGTCTCTTTGATGTCTAATTGGGGCTTTGTTCTCCCTGTTATTTTGGGATTCCATTTAGATTTATTTCCTTCCTTTATATTAAGACACCTACTGTAGTAGTCTTCTATGAGACCCCTCAGGTGGCCCTTAGTATTTTTTCGGACTTTTGAACATTTGAAATTTAAAATAACATATGAATTTAGAATGCTGGATAAAATCCAAGACAATGGCAACGTTTTGTTTGATTTGGTGATCTGCAACAGTGTTTTCCCATGTATTTCAGACTGGCTTGAACTCAAGATTGTCACACCTCCGCTTCCTGATATTCTAGGCTTAAGCTACCACTCCCGACTTAAAAAAAAGATCACATTTGAAAAGAAGATTGGAAGTTCTATCTTTCTTTTTCATACATATGTGTGTCTGTGTAAGCTTATATAGAGGTGGGTATATGGATACAAGTACCTATACATATGCCTGTGTTCCCTCCAAGGCCAGAAAAGGGCATGAGGTTCCTCCTCTGGTGCTGCAACCATTTGTGGGTAGCTTGACTGGTTAGGTGGGGGTTCTAGGATCTTAACTCCAGTTGTGATCACCCAGCAACCTGAGTCATCTCTCCAGATCCTCCGTGTTTCTTTTAATGCAGGTACATTCATTTGTTTGCCTTCTGATGCAACAACGCAGGAGGGCTACCTGAAGAGAATGGGGCGAATTGGTGGAATAGAGAAGGGAGATAGGAGAGTCTAAGCAGCACTCCTGTCCCTTGGGGAGGAGTGATAAGCCTGGATCCATTTCAAGTTCTTACCCCTGGAGTACAGCAGAAACATCCTAGGGTCCTAGTCCCATTTCTGTCTCTGAGACCTTCTTGTTGGTCTGGGTGCATCCCTCAGTCAGCAAGTCCTTGGGTACAGGCTTGCTCTCCTAGGCCTAGCTCAGTGATGATTTTAAACCCACCCACCCAGTGTTTACGCCCTACACTTAGAGAATCCTCTGGGAATCCTCAGACATACTCAGAAAACTCCTGGGAATTTTGGAGAATTAGAAGTCTGCTTCCCTCCCTTGGGTAATTTGCATAAATGCCTTGTGGGAAACTCAGGCTGAGAAAGGCCACATTCTAATTAAGGGACCCACTAGACCAGCTCTCCTGTTTACAAATGGTCAGGTGTGAGCAGCACCTAAGAAGGCTTTTGAAATTATTGTATTCTGCTCACAGACCACCCAACAAGCCAGTTTGAACTCTTCAGACTTAGCACTGTGCCTTGTATCAGGGTATATGTAGCTGTCTGGCTTCTTCCTCAGGGCTAGGCCACCAGCCTGGACTCTGGAGGTCTTTGAAGGGTTACCAGCTCTCTTCTGTCACTTCACAGACGAATGCTCTGAACTTGCTCCTCATGTTCCTCAAGGAGAGTGTTCTCTTTCATAAACTCTAAATAATTTTTAATTTTTCATAATTTTCAAATCAGGCAACATTTCTGAATATTGGCTTCATTATTGAACTTTGAAAAAAATAATCATGTCCGTGTTGCACAAAGGAGCATGTGAGCAACAAGAAGGAAACTCAGGAAAGGAGTCTTTTTTTGCAGAAAGGATGAGCCAGACCCCAGACCTAATGTGGAGCCAAGAAGACTTCTGTCTTTTATCCCTAACATAGGTGATACTCTGTCTCATCCTGTTAGTGGGAGTGCAGCCTCACAACACGACATGGAGGGCCAATCTGCACAAAGGGGGAAGGGTCGAGAATCATTGTGGGCCCTTGTGGGACCTTGTCAGGGTAAACTGCTTTTGATTTAAAACAAAAAATTCCTCAAAGGACCAAGCTGCTTTGGGTTTTGTTGTTGAGACAAAGTCTTAACTATACAGTGAAACTGGCGAACACATGTACTCCTCCCTCAGCTCCAGATGATGGGTGATCTGAGGTTAGGTTAAGTGTTCCTAAAATAGTGCTGAGCATTTCCTTATCTTTAAGACTTTTTACTGATATCATATGATGGAACTTTTCTTAGGAGCGCGCGCGCGTGTGTGTGTGTGTGTGTGTGTGTGTGTGTGTGTGTGTAACACTACATTGTGTACTGTCAACATGGTAGAGCTGTGGCTAGAAATCACTTGCTGGATTAAGACCATCTAGGTAGTAAGTAGATGGCTTTCTCCCAGGTGCACACCCTGCCACTGAGTCGGTTATAAAGCTCAGGCTTAATGGTAGCCTAGGGAGCCAATATGGAAGACGTACCTATGGTTATCTGTCAGTCATCACACTCACCAGCCGAGAGGTGTCAACATGCTCATATACAAAGGCCACTGGACAGATATAACTTGAAGATATAGTCTTTAGAAAACCTACCTGATACCTCTGTCCTCCAAAGAGTCAGCCATCTTTGGTGTTCCTTGCCAGTCTGTAGATCCATGAAATAACCACTGACTCTTGCATACTTATATTTTCAGGTCTCTCCCACTGAGTTATAAATTCCCCACAGACAGGAAATCTCTTAATGTAACTGGACACTTAGTCAATATTTCCTGAATGAATAAAGTTTCTATTCTTACATCAGTATACATATAGAGGTATGTGTGTCTTACGTGTATATGTATTCCTGTTCACTTTGTTCCTTAGCACATATACCATACATATTTTGGTTTAGTTTAGTACATAATTACTATAGACTCTACAGAATATTAGAGACTTATACACAAGTAACAGCTGTAGTTCTTTTAATCCAGGACAGTCCATGGCCAAGTTGCTCTTCTCTGCACTGTAAAATCCCTGGTTGACTTGCTAGTTTAAGTTTCTTGTCCGTTGCTTAAGCTTTCTGGTCGCTTGGTTTAATGACTTATGATAGCTTCCTCCAGGTTAAAGCTGATACTCTAAAAGGAGTCAGGGATGCCTGGAGAGATGACTCAGCTGGTCTTCTAAAGGACTGAAACTCAGTTCCCAACATCCGTATCTGTGGGGAATAACTGCCTATAACTCCAGCTTCCAGGGATATAACACCCTCTTCTGGCCTCCAAGGCATTGCACTCATATGCACAAACCTACACACAGATACACATATACCTACATAATATTAAAATACTTTTTTAAATCTCAACTTAAAGCCTTCTAGGATATCTTGTTTTCTTTGCCATGTAAGACAGGAGCTGAAAGCTGACATTATAGAACATCCTACCTTCCCCTGGAACAGAAGATACTTTTTAAAATATGTATGTGTATAAAATATTGTATATGTTAGTATATAAAATCACAATTTAGACTTTCTCCTGTGTACTGTGCTCCACTTGTGTGGCAGACTGTAGCTCTGCAGTGACCAGTCAGAAGATGTTCAGTGCACACACCTACAGAGAAGGCCCCACGTCAGTGACGCACTGGTATCATCTCTTTAGAGCTCACTCTGCTCTTATAGCAATTATAGCCAACTCACAGGAGCCCCCAAGGCCCCATAGCCTGTGTAAAATCCTAAAGTATTCCCACTGGGACCTGATACTCCGGTTATAAACTTCTCACTGTCTAGATTTTTAAGCTCTGCAACATGCTGAATTTTAACCTGAACACAGGCTCACCCCAGGAAGGAGAGAAAATTGGCAGAATGACAGAAAGGTTCAGAATATGAACGTGAGGAAAAAGCAAGTCCAGAATCTGTTTATTAGAAATATTTGCTGGTGTTTGGAGCCTCTTGGTATGTACTTATAATCCCAGATTTAGGAAGCAGAAGCAGGAGAATGGCCACAAGTCAGTACAGCGGACCTTCGTGTCAGTCAGGACTATTTAGTGATACAGCGGACCTTCGTGTCAGTTAGGACTATTTAATGATACCCTACTCTAACCTCCAAGAGACGGAAGGAAAAAGTATTTACTTGAGATTAAAAAATGGTTCAGATTTGTTGCCATGCCCCTGTAATTCCAACACTTATGAAGTAGCTGCAGCTATGTTGTTAAGATCACTACCTAACAAGACCCTAATCCTAGATGAAAAACTGTAAGCAATTAGCAACTGCAGAGAGAAGGTGATCTGATTGGTGATCTCGTAAGTAGTCAGCCTTAGAAGCGTGCATTCGGATAACACTAACCAGACAGAGCAGGTTGTGTTTATAGGTTTATTAATTTAGGTGTAACGTCTCAATAAGTCATGAAGCAGAGACTGAATTCTGGAAGAGTGCGGTATGAGTAGACATGAGAGGAGACGATCAGATAGGGAGGGAGGAGGATGATATAATTATATGTTAATTAAACAAAATAAAACAAATAGTAAAACAAAAGGGTAGGGACAGAAAGACCATAAATTCAAGGACATCTTCAACAATCTCGACTACAAGAGACTCTGTAGAAGGACCCATGGAGTAGGAGTGGGGACACAGCTCTCATCTGCCCCATGATCTATCTACATAGGCAGGCAGGCAGGCATCCCCCCCCCCTACACACACACACACACACACACACACACACACACATGTTCTTCCAGGAAGAAGCAGCAGATGCACGTGGCTGAGAAAAAGAATCGAAATAATAACCTAGCTTGATCAAAGTTCCTTACTATGGTGCTCACTCTGAAAATTATTTCTAATCAATGAGCAGTACCACAGTACACCGTGGAGTAATTACCTTACACGTGTTTCACTCAGAGCTGTGATTAGAAACAAGATATGAGATCAGAGGGGCATAAAATGGATATAAGAAGGAAAACTCTCAAGCAGGAGCTGAACTGCACAGGCTGCAGGAAAGTTAATGAGCGGGAAGGCTGTTCCACATAGCAATACTGGTGCTCCCGTGTTTACCCAGTAAACATTCCCTGCCTGTCTTGAGCATCATTGATAGCATTTGCAGTCATATCAAGGTAACTTGGCATATGCTGCCCTGATGTCCAAAGGTAGGCATATGAAGGGTCTTAAAGCTGTCCTGAGACACAAGCATACTCCGGGAACAGTAACAGAAGTGGCCTCTTCCCTGTGCTCAGAAGCCAGTGTTCAAGCACAGACTTCCTGGCACAGTTCGCCAGCCCCAACACAGTTGTACCTGTACTCTACTAATCAAAAAGACACCAGAATCCTGGGAAAGACAATGAAAGGCTGGGGCTGATGCTAACACTGTGGTCAAGACCACTTGGTCTCTACAGAGGAGGGCTGAGTGCTCGCTCTGATGTGAATGTCTTTCTATCTCTTGAGAGCAGTGGATAAGAATGCAGTGAGCACACTGCCTTGTCATGTTTACACAAGCACATGCATGTGGGTACACACACACTTGCACACATGTGCGCACATACACTGCACCTGCCATGTTTGAGTAGAGGTGTGACTTCACCAGTCTCCTCCTCCACTGAGCACAGCACAGCCACTCTCACACACACGCTTCTGTCATGTGCAGGCACCTTTGATTCTGTCTCTCAGCAGCTTAGAGAATGCCAGCAGATCTACTCATGTCATCTGAAAGACTCACTTTCACTCAGCACCTTTAGTCCTGAGATTTCCCTTAAAGGGCTCAGCCATGCTCCCCACCCCACCCCCACTGTAATTCAGCATCTCCAACGCCTTACGTTCCCTTCCTACCTTTGTTCCCCCTCCCAGTCAGTAAGAGTACAATTTTCAACTTTCTTACCTTCTTTTAAAAAAAATGAGAAAAGATAGAATGATTGCTAGTTTATTATAGCGGCCTCTCTGAAGATGTTTGCAAATGGGAATAGCTATGCACTCAGAATCATTAAGGACTCCCGTAACAGGACATAGGAAATCTGCTAAATTCCCAGTTTTTCTGAGTCTGAAGAAGCAATACCAAGCCACAGATTGGTATCTCATTGAGCGTCTTCTCTTTAAAGACTGACTGAGCAATGAGGACAATACTACCCTCTCTACCTTCAAGGATGCTTCAATTCCTCTTAGACACTTCATCTGCAGAGCTTTCACTCATTAGTAAATATAAGCTGCCTCTAAAGCAGCAAATGGCAGTCATTGTGCCTCTGGGACAAAATTAGGGACTGGACAGAGTGTGTTTACCTGCATGCAGACAGAATTAAAACAGGCAGAATATGTTCCAAGTGTCCAAGGAGGATTTGGGCAAGGCTGTGAGCCAGGAGTGACACGTCTGTTGCTACTTTTGATATATTCAGTTAGAGTCATAAAGTAAATTGAGCTGTATCTTGATTTAAATATTACCTTGGAAGGAAGTGAGAAGAAATTAACAAACTTGGAAGGACTAGGCACATGGTCAGCCCCTCTAACCCCATGCTTAGACTGGGTTTTTATGGATTTATTTCAGAATGATGATGGCAGAAGCAGAAGAGCAGTATACTCATGGTCTAAGGCCAAAGAGGTGTTTTCCTGCCTCAGCTTCATCCAAAACCCATGTGTGCGTGTGCGCATGTGTGTACACATGAACCAAAGGGCATGAGTATAAAACAGTCTTCAGGATTGGTTCTCTCCTTAGCCCTGGGATCAAGCATTGAACTCAGATGGTCAGGCTTGAGTGGCCACCTAGCAAGCCCCACAGTTTTATTGTTTAATGAAAGACTTTAGCTACCATGATCATGTTCAATATCCGTCTCATCACTTTATGAAGGTGAGAATCTCATCTCTGCTGTCCTTGTTCTATACCCAGAGTGTTGGTGCTGCCCAGTGTTCAGTAGACAGCTAGTAAATAGTTGCTGAATGGACAGATGCTGGCCCAGCTTATTAATCATGTCTGTGGGTCAAGAGTCAAGGCCATGACTGAGGAGTTTCTCACTGTTCTGTGCCAACAAACTGCTTACATAATGACGTCTAAAAGAAAGTCACTGAAGCACCCCATGCCCCAGTTTGTCAGACAGTTCATTTTTATAATTTCATCAGTGCCTGGTAGATCTCCTTGAATTAATGTGTCTTACAAAGTTATGGCTGATGTGAAAAGGTATCTCCTTAGCATCTGTGTGTTCTGCGTGTATCTCTCACCCATGCTGTACATATATTTTAAGGAACATTTCTTCGGGAGCTGTGTTTTTTTCTATTTATGTCTTCACCATAAAAATATAAATAGATCGTTTATCTCCGGTATCCTTAAAGTAGCTTGCTTCATTTCAGTCTTTTAAACTTTTACATAACCAAAGTTTCTGTCTCCAGTATGCATCATGGAAGATAAGTGTCTGGGGGCAATCCTAGAAAGCTTGGGGCCAGCTTCCTTGGACTCCAGAAGGACATGCAATGCTGAGAGCTATGTGTGTATGTGTTCAAGCTCCAGTCCAGGAGTTACCATACAAGACCCCAGTGCTGTTTTCCCTGCCTGGCATCATGCAGCTATTATGCCTGGCACTTGGCATATGATATCTCATTTGAATAGATAGTGCTGTGAGATGAATACCACAGGTGGTATCACCCTGCAAATGAGAACACGAAGGATTAGAACACCAAGAAACTTGGCCAAGGTCCATATAAGCAGCAAAAGACAAAGCTGAAACTTGAACCCTGTGGGTCTGGACCACATTCTTATCTATTAGACTCTACAGGGCAGGGCAGTTCTGGGGCCACCCACAGTACAAGCTGGGCACACATGGTCTAGGTTATTGGTGAATGTTGCCCCAAAACATTCTTCCTATTCACATTTTAGGCAGAAGATACTCAGATGTTTTCCAAGAAGGGCTTTGAGATTTCCAGGTCCTGTGATTGCAGACTGTTTTCAGTTGATAGACATGTCACTGGGCAAGTGTTATGGTTTACATTGTGTTTACATAGCCCCACATTTACATATGGTTTACATAGGGGTTTACATAGCCCCCCATATTTGCTCTGTGTTGAGTACTTGGTTGGAAGCTGATGGCACTGCTTTTGAATATTGTTTAGGAGGTTGAGCTTCACTAGAAGAGGGTTGTTGGAAGCCAACATTGAGGTGGGCTCTTCTTCCTGACCACAGATGCAATGGGGCCTGCTGCCTCATGATCTCGCTACTGTGACTTCTCTACCATGATGGGTGGTCCTCTTGAACTGTGAACCCAAACCAGGCTTTCCTTCAAGTTGCTTTTGTCTGGTATTTTATCAGAGAAAAACAAAAAGAAACTAGTAATATATCTAATACAACAAGCAAGGAAAGGAACCTTGCTTATTGGGCCCACTCATTTCACTCTAGGGACCCCTTCAAACTCATTCCCTGGACATTCACAATGACAGAGGTTGCAGCAGAAGTCTGAGAGGCATTGCCTGTGTCTGGAAGTCTGAAAGTATTTCTCCTGGCATCCAATTTCAAGTGTGATACATTTCTAATACACATGTCTACCTGGAAGGTATGTGTGTGTCCTAGAGAGATGGAAGGGTCTTTAGTAACAGATTCTGTAAACTTCAACCAATCATTCACATTCTCCTTCAGTTCCCTTACTGGAGAAAACTAAGGTTAATAGACTGTTGATTAACAACAGCAGATTGAGCATAGCATTAACCTAAGTTGCCTTTAAGCTGCTGTTATAGAATCAGTTAGGTAATGTGTTCCAGGCATAAATTAGGGACTGAGTGAAAGTCTAGGGAGAATCAGCAGCATCGTTTTGGACGCCAAGACATTAATGGAAAAGTGGTGGCCACCTTAAACAGTTGGATAGTGGAAGAAGCCAAGCTTAGGCTCCAGAACCTCTACCGTCCCCAAAGATCTAGAAATGAACTGGACTTGCTTCCCTTAAAAGATGTACACATAAAGCTGTGTGTGGTAAGTTGCATTTGCAAAGCAAAAGGTCAGATGTTCTCCCCAGTTCTGGGTGGTGCAAGGGCGCCTCAGCACAATGTTAAGCAAGTCTTCATTTGATAGAGCTCTGGAGACTTCTTCTGCAGGGGACTAAGCAGAGTATTCCCTGAGAAGTAAGTCAGCCAGGCTGTGGTCTCTGAAATAGCACACCAAGAGAAGAGAAAAGCAGTAATGGCCTGGTCCAGAGTGTTAACTGCAGACTAGATGCTACAAAGGTCAGAACTACTGAGTAACAAGCCATAGTGTAACCACTTGCACCTACTAAGTACCCTCTGGGTCTTTGTGCCAACAATTCTGTCAGTAGCACTGGAGGTAGACAGTCATTGTTGTGATGTAATGAGTGAGGAAATGGATGCAGTCGGTGCCCATCTGTTTACTGCAGCGTATGTACTGGTAACTAAACAGATTTGCACCTAAGCAGTCCATGTTTACAGCTCCCATACCACAGCCACCAGCCCCTCAACAACCTGAGGAACAAAGCAGACAACACAGTGACAGATGGATAAAAGTAAGGAGGAAGTCAAAGGTGGCACAGAATAGGGAAAGAAACCCTTGGCCACTGTGAGACTTAGTTGTGACCCTGTGGTGGTCTGAGTGGTGAGCTGACAGACTACACCTACCCTGGAAAGGTGGAACAGGATCAGGAAATGATGTGGAAAAGCCAATTCCCAATATTCTAGAATGGAGAAGCTCTGTGGGATGCATACTATCAGCATGTATAACATTACAGCCAATGGTGGTGTGCTTAAAATGGCAAACTATAAGATTATGTCACCTAGTGATGGCAAAACTGCTTGATGACATATTTCTGAATTTTACCTGCATCGTTAAGTAAAACACAATTCTACTGTCTAAATTGGGGAGAAAAAAAACTAGCAATGATACTATATAAAGATAACTTCTAAAATAATCATCTTCAAGGACTAAACCCAGGGTTTTCTGGGGAGCCAACTAGCAAAAGGGAGCAGAACCCAGGGTCTGTCTGTCTATAAATTTCTGAAACTATTCGACCTTTCAAATGTGTACAGATTTAATTTTGATGAAAATGATAAGCAAATTTTGGAAAAGAATAAATTTCTTGCAATCATCTTATAAAACATTTCTTTTTTTTTTTTTTTTCCTTCCTGGGGATTTAGCAAATGTTAATGTCTTTCTTTCCTCTTTCTGGGACAAGTACATGTGCTACACAGGAATTTAGGGTGGACGTGCAGCTGGGCTAACTGACTTATACCTGTTAGAATTTCCGCCTGGTTCTAGCTTTTCCATTTCTTAGCTGCTAATGTCCACTGGAGGGGGAAGAGATAAGGTTTGTGGACAGATGTTGATGAGTGGGCCTTAGCATCTGTGGACTTTGTTAGGTGTGTGGTTGAGACTCAGACAATAGCACCCCTGTGGTGATGGAAAAAGATCAGGAAAGGGACCTGGACACAGGGTCAAGCAGGCAGTGCCCTCTTGATTCATGCTAATGGTGAGCTTCCCCAGGCAATCAGTAGGGAAGATAGTATCCAGGGCCTCAGTGGTGTCCAGATTGGAGCAAGAGGTCAGAACCATGATCCACAGTCTGGGTTTTGGGAATTGAAGGGAAGAGAGAAGATGCAGTGTGCATATTTATAAAGCACGCCATATGCCACATGTTCAATGCAATATGCTATCTTATTTTTACCTCTTTTTCAAAGACAAGAAAAGCATATTAATTAGTAAATCTAGTCATATACGTGCCTATATATGCATGTATTTTAATATAAGTGCTTATGTATTGAGAAATGGAGTTTAAAATGCATTTAATTTCTTGGACCTCAGGCCGTGGTAAACCCAGTCTTCTTGAAGTGCCTCCCAGAATTTGAAAACACAGGTTGAATTAACTCCTTCCTGAAATGCTTAGGATCAAAGGTGGTTTGGATTTCAGAATCTTTTCATATATAGTTGAGAACCTAAAAGCTCATTTTTGCCTTATTTGCACCTTATGTGGAGATCATAGAGGTAATTTTATGTAGTAGTTTTAATTCACCTATATTTTTATTATAATTCATCCTATGAGGTCAAGTGTAGAATTTTCTACTTGTGAAATCACATTGCTACTTTAAATATTTTTAATTTTAAATCATTTCAGATCTTTCAACTTAGAATGGCCAACCTAGTTTTGAAAAAAAGAGTATGCTCATAATCTTCCATTCAACAATTATTTCTTCTTTAACATATAGTACCTTTATTTTCTAAAGATTTGTTGTTTTGTTTGTGAACAGGGTCTCACTAGGAAGCCCATTCTACCCTTAATGCACATGGGTCCTGTGTGTGCAAATCCTACTGTTCCAGAAAAATAATTGGAAAAATAATGCTTTACTCTTTTAAATCCACTACTAGTTATTGCTCATGCACTTCATAGGAGGCTTTGGACCAACTTCCCTTGTTGCAGTGATGAGTGACGCAGGCTCCCTCTTCAGCCATTATGCACTTACTTGGAAGAGGCCAGTCATTAGATCTGAGTGACATAAGTGCAGGTCTCACAAGGATTCCATAGGAAACAAATGAGCAGACTGTCCTGTGGGTGGTGGGAAAGAGATCATTTCAGAGCCACAAAGAGAGACATGAATTGAATCCTAGAGGTTTGTGCTGCTGTATTCACATAATCATTCATTAACTCAACACCAATGCATACTGGGTATGTGCCTGGGGGGTCTCTGGATATTTGCATGTAGTGTGAACAGAACAAAGCCCTGACTTCTCCTAAGCACAGGGAAGTTTGTGGGTGGGAGGGAGTTACATCTCCTTGTTCGGACCTGACCTTGGTTCTAGTGACCATTCAAATGTGTGTTCTATATACACATGTGGCACTTAACTTCTGGCAATGTCTTGGTGGTCTAAGAGGGGGCCAGCATGGACACTGGTGGACTTGAATTCCCTGACATCTTCTGATATTTGAGGAGTGAGTGGTAGTACTAGAAGGTACATCTTCTAGTCCAGACCCTTGACCATGGGATCTAAGTCAGACTTGAGCCAGGCCTTAGCTGAATAACAGATGCACATTTTTCAGAATGCAAGAAACAAAGCCCAGCTGTGTCGAGCAGAATCACCTGTTTGAAGGATTATAGCATCATTCTGACCTGGACCCTTCTACCTGCCACACCTCTCTGATTCCTCCCAACAGATCATGGGTTTCCTGGTGTTTTTCCAGCCTGTCATAGTATTAGCCAATAATGACTTCAGAGACTTAAATTATAATTTAAATGGTTTCTAGAGTTGGTGTTTAATATATCTCTCAAGATGTCACCCTGATAGATTCCCTATGAATAGCAGCCTAATAAACATTTCTTACCCGAGGGTCCTGGTCCTGCTTCCCCCTGAGATCCCCTGAATGTTTGCCAATCACCTTCACAGCCCTAGAGGCTTGTAAGATTTAAAACCTAGAAGTAGGTGAGGATGGACACCCAGGTATGGCCCAGATATAGCTGTAGCTCAACAGCAGGAGGCATTCCATTAGACTGTGTCACAGTTTATCACAAGGTCGCATTTACCCCTCCTTGCTCTTTTCAAATTCATGGCCTCATTTTTTCATTAAGTGTTGTTATATGTGTATATGCCTTTGGCATGCATACATATATCCCTAAATACAACCCTCTCTGTCTGTATAATGGCAGTCATATGTGTGCTTTCAAGGCTGACTGTTTCCCCCTCTCTCAGCATGTCTTAGTTTCTTTGTATAGGGTTGAGGACTTGCATTCCTTCCCGTCTACTTTGGCGTGTGTGTTGTTGATTGCTTTGCTCAGCTCATGTTTAGTATGACTGGCCAAACTTTACGGGTGTAGCTTACGATATTACCAGGAGACACAATCTCACAATGAACTCCTGCCTCTTACGATCTTTCCGCTCTCTTTTTTGCAAAGTTCCCTGAGCTGTAGATACTAGAGTTGTTTTGTACGTGTATCCATTGGAACTAGACTCCACAACACTGCATTTTAATTGGTTGTGATGTACTAATGGTCTCCATCTGCTACAAAGAGAAGATTCCTTGATGAGGGGTGAGAACAACAGTTAATTGTGGCTATAAAGAGAAATATTTAAAAGCAGTCGGAAACTATGCTGGCATAGTAAGTGGTGGTTGATTTTCCTTCATCATATAAGACTTCAGTAGCCTTGGGGATAGTTGGCTAAATGTCCAGTACCAGGCATGAGTTCTCTATTTTTGACTTGGTCTTAAACCAGTTAGAGAGCTGTTGGTTCCTACCCAGGTATGCTTGCTGCTACTGTACACTTAGGGCTGTCGTGCCATTCTGGTCATTGTTGGGGTTCATAGGTGTCATAACTGGACAGGAGTCTTGGTTACTTCTCCCTTTGGAAGCTTGTATGGTGGTACCATGAAAGTCATTCCTCAAGAAGGAGGCGGTTAGGTCAGTTCCAGCTCAGAGGTCTCTGAGCCCTGCCTCTGAAGAGTCTTACATACTAATGGGAAGCAGTAGCGACTTACCTTTCACCTCTGGAGTAGGGGCAACCAAAGAAAATAGCAATAGTCTGTGTATTCAGGGAATAATTTGGACAATCCTCATCAACAACTTCAAAGAGGACTTTTATGCCTGGTGTTATGGTTTAGGTGGTCTTTGGTTCTTAGAAGGAGTATTGTCAGCCCAATAAGAATATTTCATTTATATATATAATATATATGTCATATATATACATTAAATATATACAATATATAATATATAAATTATATATGTATATCATATATATGATACATATGATATATATCATGTATATATGACATATATATGATATACATATATCATATATATATATATATATATATATATATATATGAAATAGTTTATAATGGAAGCCTTTGGCTTAGTAATAAACAACTACCCTAAGCCCTTCTGGACAAATAGAGATTAAAGATGTCTAGTGAAGGCATCTCTCCACTGTCAATAGTTATATGGTCCTGGCAGGCTGTGAATAGGAAACAGCAAGGAAGATCTGCTGTGGGAAGTGATTTAAATATATGTCCCCTAATATGGGACAAGGGTCTTCATCATTAGTGTGTGGGAAGGGGACAACTCTGCAGCTGATCCTGAAACCTGTGCTTCTAGCTTCAGGGGTAAGTTCTGATGGAGCTTAAACTGCTCAGCCAGATGAGGTCAGAATTGCACTGACAGTTCTCGAAAGCAGACAGAGTACTGGCGCAGAAGACAGACCATTTTCAAAAATCAAGTTCAGTTTCATAACTCTTAGTTTCTGTCCTGGCTTCTGTGCTGCTGGGTTGTTTGAGAAGTAGCAGAGCTGACTGGGGCTCAGCATATACATAGGGAGAAGACTGCCTGGGCTTATCTTGTTTTCCACCAACTTGCTGACATGGTTTTGTAGCTAAATTAGTTAACTTCAGTTTCCCCCTCCATGAAATGGGAGCCATAGTATGTATTGTGTTTTTCTCTGGTGTTAAAAGGAGCATGCATGAGATGCACTGAGAACAGTCCATGACACAACAGAGTAGTGTAGTTTATGTTGATGGTCATGATGATAGTCTTGTTATTCTGGCAGAGGTCTGAAACATGATACTCAACTTTTAAAGTGTTAATCTCCATGAGCTGAGTCCCCACTAAATACGGGTGACCATTATTCTATTCTAGTTCACTGAGTCCTAGGGTCTCAGGTGGTGGTGAGAATGTACTGCTGTATGCTCTAGCATGCTCTCATAGTCCATAGTGTATTAACTGTAGCACCCCAGTCCTTTAAGAACACTCAGTAGCCCAGTACTGCATAGTCATGGCCATGATGCTATTATCTCGCTGGACTCAGAGAATGCTACCAAGAATCCATTCAAGAACTGATTTTTTTTCCAGAATGAAAAAGATCATTAGCCAAATATAGAACTCAGTTTCTGTCATAGAAATTTTGAAGGAAAAAAATGTTAGCAGTTTTCCTCAATGATAAAAACCAAGTTATTGGGTAATTGAAATTTTTGCTTAAATGTGTTTAACCGCCCTCTCTGTGGGCAGTGATGGTAAAAGCAGCTAGTGTAGACTCTCAACCACTGTAACATTTTCATTACATTTCATTTGAACCCTTTACAGCCAGGTTAGCCAAGACTGACATTCATTCACTCCAGTGTCTCCTGTCTATTTCCTATAGCACTTTGGAATATTTGGAGATTTCTATGCAAACTGAATTAGTTGTTTCTTTACCATGGTTCATACTAGCAATGTCTGGAGTGACTAATGATCTGGAAGGTTCTGTAGAGTCACATATAACCTATGATGTTGGCTCTGGCTGCTCCATCTCTCTTTCTGTTTATTTGAATGGTGACTTACAGATTCATCAAGCACTAAAACCAAGGGAAAGATCTCTGGACTTAAGTGGTTCTAATGCCTGATAATAAGACACAAGCCTTTTACAGACAAGATTAACTCATATACTTTGTGTAAGAGCTAGGACTAAAGTTTAATTCATTTAATAACTAGAGAGAGAAAAAAGCAAACTAAAATTTTCTTTATTCAAAAAGAAATAAAAAGGTAATGCCTGAGGAACTTCCAGTTACCTGGAGTGACAGGTGAGCAGGTAACAATAACAGAATTGTCCAATGGCCAGCCACTGCCTCTGTTCCTTCATTGGAGTGGAGAGTGTTATAAACACTTGAGAGGTAGTCTCTCAGCTGGATAAGCCACACTGCTTTAAAGTACTCTGGGTTTTGATGTTTGTCTCTGATTATCTATTCATTCATGTTTCTGTCTATGAGTCATTCATCAAAAATATAAGTACCCAAGCTAAGCTAGACCTGAGTTACTTATATAGACCTGAGGGGATAATCCTGGCCTTTGCCTTCAAGTAATTTTTAGTCTAGCTAAAGTAGGCAGGAACATAGAGTATAAGATATAGAAATGTGTTAAACGTTCTATAATATAAATATGGCAAAGATACATGGAAGGCACAGTTTCATTCCTGCCAAATTCTCCTGGGGTCTTCATAGATACTTCCTGTGTTAGAGTTAAGCTTCCACTCTGCCTTCCCCAAAGCATTCACATTTTAAAGGGGATCAGTCAGTCCTGGTGTACACTAGTGTGCACACAAGACACACACACATTGCTACCCCTAGAAGTTGGAGAGTGTGTCTTGAGTGTGTTGCTTCTGAAAATGGTCCTGCTGTAGGACAGTATGGATGAAGCATGACGAAAGGCTGTTCTCTTCTCCTGTGCTTCATAGCTTACAGTCAGCTTCTCACTTCATTCATTGAATCCTTTGTTCATTCATCTCAATGGGTGCTTGGTACCAGGTACTGAATGAAGATAGTACAGAAAGCAAAGACAGACATAGTTGATGTTCTCCAAGAGCCCAGAGTCTTTACCAGCACACAAAACTAAATTTGATCAAACAACAGCCACAAATGTAAAAGAACACCTGAGGAGTGCTGTGGTGCCTTGAGGTGGGGAAGAGAAGGGCAGGCAGCTAAGGAGCAAGGTGGTGTGTCTGGGAGAAACCTGATGCAGCTCAGAGTGAAGGCCAACTGGAGCCAGAGGAAATGGGAGCGTGGTGATGAGGCAGGAGAGGCAGCAAAGACCTTTGACTTCATCCAGGCACAGTCCCCTGACATGTTAAAAGCAAAGGCTATGTGTATTAGCTTTCTGTCATTATTTAAAAACAGTTGAAATAACAAACTTACAAAGAAGAAAAATTTGTTTTGACTCATGGTTTCAGAGCATCTGGTCCCTGGTCACTTGTCTCTATTGCTGTCTCCTCTTTGATGAGGCAATATACCATCACAGAAAAAGCACTTGGTAGAAGTGCTCACCTTGTGGGAAGCAAAGAGAGAGGAAGAGACAAAAGTCCCAAAGAGACCAAAGACAGCTCCACAGACTAGCAACTGACTCTTAACACATGGCCCACTTGGGGCACACTTATCAGGAAGTGATGTGGTCAGCTTTGGTTTTCAAAAGGGATGCTGTAGGACTAGTGGGAGGGCTACGGGTCCATAGATCCTAAGACAGCATGCTACATAAGCAGTTTGGAATCAGGTGGAGTTCAGGGGAACATGAGAGTTGGCATATAAACTGGTGAGCAACCCTCATTTGGAACATGTCTGTTGTAACTGAAGGCATAGGGAAGGCGGTCTGCGAAGCATGGAGAACAAGAAGGGATAGTGAGTGAGTCTTGAACCTGAGCGAGAATAATGAACCTGAATGGAGTATATGAACTGTATGGAAACATGTCAGCTGTATAAGCAAAGGGCAAGTCGACTTACCATGGTGAGAGTATGGGCTGGAGAGGTTGCTCAGTGGTTAAGAGTACCAGATGTTCTTCCATGGGTCCTAAGTTCAATTCCCAGGACCCATATAGCAGTTCACAACTGTCTATAACAAGATCTGATGCCTCAGGCATGCAGACATACATGAAGAAGTGTGTGTGTGTGTGTGTGTGTGTGTGTGTTATACAAATAAATATTTTTTAAAAGATGGTGAGAGTAGCCAACATGTCAAAAAAAAAAAAAAAACCTACCAAAACACTATGAAATGACAGACAGCCATCAATCTTGGCAACATAAGGGTCTTTAGTAGTTATAGTGAGAAAAGTGTTGCTTTAGGGGACAGAAAAAAAAAGCTTAGAGTAGGTAGAGAAAAAGGAGGTGTAGAGGAAATAGGGTTCATATAGTGAACTTGAGAAAGGAGGGAGACAAGATCATAGATGGAGTGAATGGGCAGGTCAAAAGAAGTGTTGTTTTAAAGGGAGAGAGGGAAAAGGACAGAGAGAGAGAGAGAGAGAGAGAGAGAGAGAGAGAGAGAGAGAGAGAGAGAGAG
>NC_034605.1:39524502-39533414 GCF_900095145.1 Mus pahari
CACCACCCACAAGGGGACCTCCCCCCTTGATCACTAATTGAGAAAATGCCTTGCAGTTGGATCTCGTGGAGGCATTTCCCCAACTGAAGCTCCTTTCTCTGTGATAACTCCAGCCTGTGTCAAGTTGACACAAAACTAGCCAGTACATCCTGCATATAGAAGTCATAACCCTGCCCTGGAAGGAGGCATTGCTGTCCAAGGTCACACCCCTTTGCTGGCTTTTGACTAACGCAGGAGCAGGAGTGTGTGTTTCACTCAGGTGTTATAAATGGACTTCTCCTTTGATTGTCAGAGTTTCATATTTAAGAAAGTGATGCTGATGGGTCACATTTGAAGTCCTTGGCTGAGAATCAATTAACACATGCACTGATCAGAGGAAAGACCCTCCAGTCACATGTTCAGGGTTTGGATGTTGGGCAGACAGGCTGGACAATGTATAATGTCACTGTCATCCAGTTTTCTTCTCTGTAAAATACACAGAATACTTGTCCTCTCACCTGGGGGCCATAGGATCAGATGAGTTCATTCTCATGGAGCTCATAGAGCAGTACCTGAAACACAGTGAGCACGTCAGCATCTCCTCTGTGTCAGCTCAGATACAGTGCTGGGCTTCCATCAGCATCTCCTCTGTTCTCAGCTCAGATACAGTGCTGGACTTCCATCAGCATCTCCTCTGTGTCTCAGCTCAGATACAGTGCTGGGCTTCCATCAGCATCTCCTCTGTGTCTCAGCTCAGATACAGTGCTGGACTTCCATCAGCATCTCCTCTGTGTCTTAGTTCAGATACAGTGCTGGGCCTTCCATCAGCATCTCCTCTGTGTCTCAGCTCAGATACAGTGCTGGGCCTTCCATCAGCATCTCCTCTGTGTCAGCTCAGATACAGTGCTGGGGCTTCCCAGTGTCTCATTGTCCTTTCTGACACTTTTTGAGCTTTTCATTTAGGATGCTCCTTGGTTTGATACAAAGAACTCTGAAAGGTAATTAATTACTTTGGACCTTGTTTTTCACAATTTACGTTTAGAGTTCACAGTAAGAGTTTATAGTGTATGGGAGTTTGTGTATTATCTACCAACTATGCAACAACCAATGTCTATTCCTTTAGATTACACAAACACACACATGCTCGCTCTCTCTCTCTCTCTCTCTCTCTCTCTCTCTCTCTCTCTCTCTCTCTCACACACACACACACACACACACACACACACACACGCCTTTGATGCTGGAAGTATTTTTAGCCAGCCTGGCACTGATAAAAGTACCTGTGTTTTAGCCCTTTAAACCATTTAACAATGGAATAAACTGTTTGAATTTCTATAGTGTGTTTGTATATGGAGGGAAATCTTTTATCGGGGGAATGTGACATGTTCAAAGCTACCCTGCTCTTCCTTAATTGGAAGGGCCTGACACTGGCCCTGAGCAGGCCTACCTCCCAGCCATCCCAAAGCCAGCCTTCAGTGGACTCTTTTATCAGTGATAACTTGGGGAATATTTTCCTCTGAAAGCAAAAGCAATCCTCTGAAGAAAGGGTGGGAAGAACTGGAGAGCTTAAAATAGCCAAGAGGAGGATGGTGGGAAACCCTGTGAAGGAAGGCACCGAAGCTGGTGCAAGCAAGGGCACACCTGTCACTCCTCCCAGCCAAGAGCATTTTTCCTGGTGACAGGAGAGAAATCCTGGCCAAAGAGCAGTGAAGATGTCTTTGAAATGATTTCAGGAAAGCCAAAGACAGACATAGAGCTGAACTGAAGCAGGTCCCACCCAGCAAACCTCCACACAGCTTCTCCAGAGCTGGCTTGTACCTGTTTACTCGGGAGGCAGAGGATGGACTGCTCCACCATGTGCATGCCAGTGGGCACCTCACTGTCTCCTGTAGATGGCCATTACAGCCCATATTTCCTATCCTGAGCCCCTCCCTCTTTGGTAATCCCCTTGAGTCTCTCAGTCCTTGTCAGTCCAGCTTCCCTCATCACCTGCCCTCCTTAGCCCTTTTTATCCCTCCCCCTCCCCTCAGCCTTCCTCTCCCTCCCTCCTCTTAGCCTCCCTCTTCTGCCCAGCCCTCCTCCCCTACATTCATCTTCCTCTGCTGCCACTCCTCCCTTCCAGTCCTGCTCTGTATCCTCCTTACCTCCCCCATCCCTTCCTCTTTTATTCCAAACTGGCTTCCCCACATAGGCCCTTCTCCTTTGTCCATTCCTCCTTCCTCTCCCCCTCCCCCTATATCACCCACTCCTTCCTTCCTCCTCCACCACATCCCTTCTTTTTTCCCTCAGCCCTACTCTGCCTTCACTCCCCACCCCCAGCCCTCCTCCTTTGTCCATTTTCCATTCCCCTCTAGCATCCATCTCTACCTCCTCACCCCTCCCTATCCATCCTCCTTAGCTCCTTCCACCCTGATTCCTCCTCATCATCCCCCTTCCATGCTTCTCAGCAACTTCCTCCCTGACTCCTCCTCCTCCTCACCCCTCCCCATCTGGCCTCCTCAGCTCCTTCCTCCCTGACCCCTCCTCCTGCCCTTGCCCCTCCTTTCCTCTTAGTCTTCCTACTTCATCCCATTGCCCTTATCCCTTCATCCCTTCTCCAGCCCCATCCCAGTCCTCCTCTTCATCCTTCCCCAGTGTAGCTCGTTTGTTGACAACTTCACTGAGAAACACGAAATAAGTGGCAGCTGTGGAGTTTCAAAGAAAAGGATTTGTTTGTTTTGTTTTGTTTCGTTTTAGAAATGGAAAACTTTATATGTCTCCTATGTCAGTTCACTCTGAGTTCTCTGGAATACTTTCCATCTCTATGCTAATTTTATGTTGTAAATGGAAATCGCTTACATAGAAAAAACAAAAAAGGCGGTTGGATCAGAGACCATATGAGTGGCTGATAATCTAGCGGACCCTTCCTTTTGTCCCATAGGGGAAATGTCCTCCTAGCAGCCAAGGCTGTCCTGGGGGCCAGAGGCAGGTCAGGAGTAAGGGCTTTCTTTATACCCCCAGGCCTGGGAAGGATGGATGCTTCCTCTTGTAACAACAGTTCCCTGCAGATGTCTATCTCAGTGCTAAATCTGCCTATTGATTCATCAGAGTATCTTGCCAGCAGCACAGAGTGGCCTAGAAGCCATGACTAAGTATGAGTGAGTGGACGGTGGATTGTGCTTGGCTCTCAGTCATGAGATGGATGGAACCCTCACCTAAGTCATGTTTGCCCTCTGGGCACCAGTGAGCTTCATCAGAACAGGCAGTGCATCAGTATACATGAGAGATGCATGGCTGTGCTCTCTGCAGATCTACACGGGTCTGCTCTGCAGAGGCTCGGGACACCTGCACCAAGAAAGGATGCCATGTCGCAATGATTTCTCTCGTTTGTTTTTGTTTAGTCCCGTCACGTGTTATTTCCTGTTTCTTTTTTACACTGTGAAGCATTTGTTGGCTTATTTAAGGAGACAATACATGATGAAAGAGGAGTGTGCTGAAGGCTTCCAGGTCTGGAAGAATAAAATTACAAAAGGTACCTTCCTTTCAACTTTGGAGAAAACTTAGCAAGTTCTATGTGAGAAAGCAAGACCTCTTGACACATAAGCAAAGTCACGGGCTATTGCCTGTGTGTGTCCACCCAGTTCTTAGCTGGTTATGATGCTTATGGCTTCCCTCAGAGTCTCCTTTCAGTGTGATCATCTTATCATCAGCTCGGAATGGCAGATGGGGAGATGAAGTGCACTGGGTACTTAGAGGCTTCTGGGCTAGCATCTCACTGTGGTGTGCACTGCTCGAATGCTAACAGGGCTGGCACAGGGGCTCTGATACCACTTGGTTTCTTAGAGATTCAGTCCACACCTCCCTGAGGGCTTTGACAGGAGCTACAGAGACATGAGTGTGTGTGACTGAGGTGCTTGGCTGCTCCTCAGAAGTCAGCCCACTGAATTCATTTTCTCCTCACTAGGAAATCTGAGCCACAACCACAATGCCATGTTCACAAGCTAGAAAAGAAAGTTCATGAAGCTACTCAGAAAAATAATGGATATGTGTTTTTGTCATTCTTTTAAGTATTTGCCTGCCTGCCTTCCTTCCTTCCTTCCTTCCTTTCTTCCTTCCTTCCTTCCTTTTTCCTTCATACAATGCTCTGATAGAACTCAGAAGGAGTAAATGAAAAGCCAGGCAATAGCCTGCAGGTGGGAGCTTGCTGTCTCCTCTTTCTATGGAGTCTTCTCTTTTTCAAGGTTAGGTACTGGTATAGTTATGTCCTTTGAATTTTGGAGAGGGGCACTAGGGGCATTGGTGATGACGAATATGGGGAAGTGCACAGTGCTCCATGGTAGAGTTGGGAAGAAGGAATGGCAGGTTCATGGACTCCAGAGTGCTATACTTATTTTAAAAAGGCTATGAGTTTGATTGATTGCACTCAGCTAACCCGAAAACACTCTGGAGTCCTCCTGTGTACAATGGTCTGAATTGGGTGGTACAAAGAATTTGGTAACTCCCCTTAACCTCATAAACTTGTCCTAACTGAAAGGGGGCACAATTAAGTCATTAGTCTTCCTTTGTGTGCCTGCTTCACAGTTTACACAGAGCAGAGAATGTAACTGAGTAGACACTTTCTCATCAAGGACCACTGTACCTCCCCAAGTGCACTGTGAGTTGAGACGCCACTACCTAAACACCCTACGAGTTCACTTGAGCAAAGTCAGCAGCTTGGTTGCACAGGGACAGGATTGACTTCTCTCCTGGACAATACTTGAAGTGCCAGGAAACCTGCCAGCTGTAAGGGCCAGTAGCAAGTCAGTCCTTAGACTCATTGGGTTTCTGTGGACCAGGCATGTGCACTTGAGAGAGACAAAGTGAGCAGGGTAAGATTAAGATCATATCTAATAAAATCAAACTTTAAAATGAAAAGGAAGTTTCATTTGACATTAAGAAAAGAAAATCCTATAGAATATCAAATATGGAGCCAGCAGCTAAACTTCACAGAATAACAATATATCAGAGCAAGACAATCTCCTAGAACAGTCCGTCCACATCAGCCACCCACAGGTGGGGCCGCCAGCAGCTCTTGACCACCCTTCTCTTTGGCAGTGTGTGTAAGGTGGAAATGCACCCTAATATTATTTGGTTGGGGAAGACAGAAGCCATTTTCTCTGAAGATGTTTTGGCTGCTGCTTACAGACTCATGGAGCATGAGAAATGCTTTGTAGTGTTGATGTGGAATATGGCTGGTATGGGGATTTCCTGAGCTGCGGGAGATTTCCACACTCTCCCACGTGATGTTTGGCAGCTGGAATTCCTTTAATGCCCACCATCAGAGCGTTTCTCCTTCTGTTCCTCTGCCCAGCCCCTTCAGAAGTCTCTGCACCCTGACAATAAATAGCTCAAAAAGCAGATGAGAGATGTGCAGATTTACCTCTTCCCCCTAGGGACGATCGGAGATTTCGAGGCTCCTGTAGTGCAGAGTTTCTCAACAGTGGTGACTTGCTTTCATGATGCAAGCTTTGTCTTCTGTTTCATACGCATTTTTCTAAGCAACCTCATAAGCAAATATTTAATTTGTTTTTACTCTTGTAGTACTGGATGGAACGTAAATGAAACTGTACCGTTTGGTGACCATCGGAAGCTTGTGGGAAGCCCAGAACAGTTTTGGTTCTGTTCCACTGGCAGTGCAAACAACTAAGGGCTGGCCCACTGACAGTGCAAACAACTAAGGACACAGAGGAAAAGGGATCTTCTGGCAGGTGAACAAACGAGGAGAAGAATCTGAACTGCCTTTAAGAGCCACTTCTAAGTGTACGAGTTCAGATGACTTTACAAGCTCATATAGCTCATGACCTATGAAAGTGATGAGAAAGAAGTGAGTTGGCTCCAGTAAAGTCAGAAACACTCCCTTAAATTGATTCTTTATCATCAAGCATTTTATTATATAT
Source organism: Mus pahari (assembly GCF_900095145.1). Classification (NCBI taxonomy): domain Eukaryota; kingdom Metazoa; phylum Chordata; class Mammalia; order Rodentia; family Muridae; genus Mus; species Mus pahari. The sequence goes on from NC_034605.1 coordinate 39,530,397, forward strand.
TTTCTTTTATTAGTCACTTGAAATCCCTAGTAGAGTGAGACAAAGTATAAATTTATGAAAATCAAACACAACAGATTAATGATATATGCACCCAAGGTTGGGTATTATGCATTAGTACACAAGAAGCATTCAGTGGCCAAAATTGGACATAGGTAGTTTGATCACCAGCCAAGTTATATTTAGGTTTTTCCACTCAATATCAATCAATCACAACCAATTACTTGATATGCAACAGGCAGTATAAACCACTAACCAATGCAGATATTATGCTTTAGAAAATCACATATTCACAGGGCTCTGTACCAACTAAAGTTGTAGTCTCCAGAGAACAGAGCCATGTCTCATCTAAGTCTTTATGCTTACTATATGTGGCACACAACTGATATGCAAGAATATGTAAAAGGTGACTAGGTAAATGCCAGGAGAACAAGTCCCTCTCAATCAACTGAGCAAAGCTCATAAGACCTCACAGACTGAAGCAGCAAGCACAGGGCCTGCACGGGGCTGCACCAGGTCCTCTGCATATGTACTGTAGCTTTCAGTTAGTATTCTTCTGGGCCTCCTGAGTGTTGGAGTGAGTGGGTCTCTGTGTTCTCTTTCTTCTGTTGGGGTGCCTTGTCCAACTTTGATGTGATGGGTTTTATCTTACCTTATTATATTTTATTTTGTTACGTTTTGTTTTGTTTTCTCTCCGAAGCCTGTTCTTTTCTAATGAGAAACAGAAAGGAAATGGATCTGATGAGAGCAGAGGTAGGAGGACTGGAGGGAAGGAAAACTGTGATCAGGATATATTGTGTAAGAAAATAATCTATTTTTCAAAAACAAGGGGAAAAGGATTTTTTGTATTTTAATGGGAATATATGTTAAAAGAATGAGATGTAGACTATCATAGCATTTGTAAGAAGTGCCCTGATGTGTGAGTTGTCAGTACTTCTCAGTGCTTGAGAAGAAGACACTGTGTTAGCCAGTGGCTCCTGAGTCACGCTGCTTCTGTCGGTAGCTAAGCTTGCATGAGTCCTCACTATCAGGCACAGCTGTGAAAGCTGGGTTTTCTATTCAAAAAAAAATTTAGATGTATTTTATTGTTTTATGTGTAGAAGTATTTTGCCTGCATGTATGTCTGTGCACCACGGATAGAAGGCCATAAGAAGACATTAGATCCCTTGACTGGAGCCACAGGCAGCCATGACAGCAACATTGGTACTGGGAATCAAAGTCATGTTCTCTGGACAAGCAGCCTTTGCCCCTAACTGCTGCGACTTCTTTGCAACCCCTCCTTTCTTCCTTAACACACACCCCGTGTTTCCATTCAGTTCATCCTCTCCAGAAGCTTGGCATTGGGTTTTCACAGCCCCTGCTTCTAGCAGTCCCTGCTCTCTTCTCATTGCAAGGCTCAGCTGGGACTCTTCACGTGAGTCTTAGCTGGATTCACAAGTACTTAGAACGGTTTTATTTTCAGTGTCCTGTTAATTCTCATCCAAGTCTCCATACTGAGAAGTCTGCAGTCTGTGCCCAACTGTAATGATTGGAGTGTCCCCACACTATAATAAATAATGAGTGTCAGTGAACTCATTATGGTAAATCCTTGGGTAATTACTCTCTGCCATAGTTAGGGGACTTAGGGTAGCATAAGCTAAAATTATTCCATCTAAAGACAAGCCCGAGGTGGATGCTAGGGTTAAATATAATTCGTTTGCCGTGTGTTTATTGTAGTTAAATTGAACTAATTTAGGGCCTGTTGCTGGCCAGCAGCTAAGGAGGAAAAACTTTTCAGTGCTGTGAGTTCTCAGGAAGGAAAATGAGGTTCTACACCCAAGCTTGCAGAACATGGCACAGGCAAGCCTTCCTCCCACTCAGTCTCCATCCTTCCTGACCCAGTCAGACGCATCTGTTGCTGAAAGTGGATCCACTGCAGTGTTGAGTTGGTATGGTCCAGTGAGAGGACTCTCAGCTTTAGGTTGGGATTCACTTCATTCTTTCTTGTCTTTCACTCAGTCCCCACCAGAGGAACCATGATAGCCAAAGTCAGTGATGTGGGCACATTCTCAGCAGGTTACGGCTCCCTCCCTCCATGACCCCTTCCTTTCAATATGGTAGGGCCCATTCGGATATTAGTTCTTCCTAGGCCTTCCATCTCAGAAAGGGGTTATCCTGGGCCAACTGTGAAAGGGACATGTGCCCTCATAGTGCACACTCTTTGGAACAGCTTTTTACTACCATTCACAAGAAGACAAGAGAGGAAAGGAGAATGTTGACTTCATAAAATCCACAACAAATCTAAATGTCCCCTTCACTTGAAGCCTGGGTATCCAGGGGCAACCCAGAGACTCCAGCTGAGACAGCTGCTGCACTGTACAGTGCCTGGTCAAACCTTGGCAAAGGGTTCTGATTCTTAGAACCCAGGCTCTTCTGAAAACTCCTGTTTTGCACACTTTGGCCACAGAAGTGGTTTCCAACCTTGATAGCAAGTGCAGTATGAATGCTAGACACTATGGGTAATATAACTTAAGGGGTAAAACTGGTTTCAGTGCAGAGAGTTAATTGAGCCTTAAGAAAGCTCAGGGTGAGAAATAAAGCTTTTTGTCTACCACCATCTTATCTCCCTGCAGCTCCCTACCTACCCTTAATAATATCATCTAAAGCAGCGATTCTCATCCTGTGGGTTGCAACCCCTTTGGGGGTTGTATATCAGATATCCTACATGTCAGATATTTAAATTATAATTCATATGAATATCAAAATTACAGTTATGAAGTAGCAAAGAAATAATTCTATGGTTGTGGGTCACCACAGCATAAGGAACTGTATTAAAACATTACAGCATTAGGAAGGTTGAGAGCCACTGCTGTAGAGTTGACCTGTGGCTGAGTGAAGTGGCTCAGTGTGACCCAGGTCTGGACTGCAGCTGAACCTGCCAGAATCAGGCCACAGTAGTTAGTTGTGATGGAAGCTAGAATTGGTTGCCACTACTGACATGTATGTATGTGTGTGTGTGTGTGTGTGTGTGTGTGTGTGTGT
>NC_034605.1:39533434-39535441 GCF_900095145.1 Mus pahari
ATATATATATATATATATATATATATATATATATATATATATAATGTTTCTCTCAGCTATCACCCCAGAATTTGTAAGCACTATATTTTGTCTTTATGACAAATATATCTTTGCATAGTGATCATAATGGAGCAAGATGGGCCACTGCAATTAATGTATGTGTGTGTGTCTAGTGGCTCCCACTGTAACACAGTATTTCTAGCCATTTCTCTGGAGAAGCTATGAGTTAGTATCATAACAAGAGCCGATGACCCTATCACTATGGTGACTCTACCTCTACAGCTTGGAGTCAAGTCCCCACATGTGTACATTTCCCCTGTGTCCTAGAACTGTGTTACACATTGAGGGGGCAAATGCTGAATAATACAAAAAGAATATGAAATATTCCAAATAAAGAATCTCTGTGCAGGTCCCATGTCCATTTCCAAATTCCAGTTCTCCATCATGAACACAGAAGCATATCTGATTTTGCTGGCACATATTTGAGGGGTCCATTTTGGAACTGAAATGAGCTGATATGCATACAGGCTCTGTTTCCCTGTCTCTGTCAACAGCACCTCTCAGTTCAGACAGTTTCAGCTCCTTCTAGGGACCTCAGTGACAAGGGCCTGTCCACTATGGTGCAGGTGCCAGGGGACACAAGAAGTGATCTGTATTAGCAAGGTTACAGTTGTAGTTTTTAATGTCCTAAATGGATCTTGAGCAGCAAAGAATTCTCCCTGACACATGAAGATTTCAGCAAAACTTATGCTGTTTGAATTTTTGCCAGTTCTGAGGAAATGAGGAGCAGAAAGAAGGAGCATGGGGACTTTCCAAGAAATTCAGCTGCTTCACTACTGTGTCGATGATGATGTTTATCGCTGGTGAGCACAGACTTACAGGCAGTAGGCAGATATCCCAACTGGCAATTTAGTACACAGGCTTACATGCATGGCATGCCAACACTATGATCCCCTAACTCTCCCAACAAATGGATTTGTCTGGAGTATGGGGTTCATTTGTGACACAGATACACAGTGTATGTGAGGTACGCATCATCCCAGGAAACTAAAAGTTAGACAGCTCATTTTGGGATGTGTGGACAATAGTCTTCTGAAATTATGTTGATTATTTAACTTTAAATCATCATGTGAATTATTATATAGTTTTTTAGCCCAACTAAACACCAGGTGGGATGTTAAGCTAAAACCAAGAGACAATTCTGCCAAAGATTTATGTATGTGTTGTATTCAAACCCTGACTTTAAAACCAGTGACACTAAGCTATATTCTCCATTTCCTCTTTCCAATTTAAAATGACTTTTAATTCAGTGCATTCTTTTTAGAAATCAGGGAATGAGGGAAGAGAGACAGGCAGATATGGGGGAGTGGAGAAGGTAGGAAGGAAAGCAGGCAGGCAGACAGGCTCAGGTGTTAGTTCAAATAGACCAGCACTTAAAAGACACTGGTGACTGGACACTAGGTGGGTGTGGACCTGTGCGGAAGAAATAGTCTTGGAGCTGGGGATTCCTGTTTCCTGACAGTCAGAGAGCGCTGCTTGTCTTTTACACTAGCAAATGTTCATGGTCACTCAGGATTCTTTTAACTTTCAGTGCTGTGAATACCTGATTTCACTTGCCTAGGCTCACATTCTTAGTGGGGAGAGTGTATATGAAATGGCTTTTGTCTTCTCACATAGGAATGATTATAGCCTACATGAGATCAGTATTGCTCAGTTATTCGGGAAGAACTATTTTTGTCAGCATTATAAAGCATTCCCATATTTGGAGCTGTGGTATTTTGTATTTGGGATTTTTTTTTAAAGATACTGTCTGGTCTAGTTCCTTCATTATGCACATGGAGATTTTGACACCAGCGTGAGTAAGGGAAGGACCCAAGTCAGGTTCCACACAGCTAAGCTAAGCCACTTCTCTTCTACTTCTTTTTTTTTTTCATATTATTATTTTTTTTTCTTTATTTACATTTCAAATGCTATCCTGAAAGTTCCCTATACCCCACCCCCACCCCT
>NC_034605.1:39536752-39556087 GCF_900095145.1 Mus pahari
AGTGTCTTTTGCCTTACAGAAGCTTTGCAATTTTATGAGGTTCCATTTGTCAATTCTTTCACATCAGATTTCCAAATAGTTTGGGGGAATTAAAGGACAAGCTTAAAAGTCTTTGAGGACTGGGAGTTTGAGTCCAAGGTAAAGTAAGTCCCTAACTGGTGTACACAAGACCCTGGACTCAATCCACACCACAAGAAAAAAGAAAAAAAAGTCTCAATGTCTGTGTTCTTAGAAGGAAAAGAAATGAGGATTATAGGACCTATCCACAGCATAAATCATCAGTAAATGTTTTATTTTTACAAGGTATTTTATAAGCTTGCATATATTTTACTACTGGATAAATAAAATGCATTACACAGATAGATGAAAGACATATGTGGATTGATGAAAGAGATGGATGGATGGATAGATAGATAGATAGATAGATAGATAGATAGATAGATAGATAGGAACTTGTTTCTAAGACTTACCTACTAGATGAGATGATAGAACAAAATATATAGTACTAGACTGCCAGACGAGAGAGGTCAGAAGATGGATAGTGAGATAGATTAAATAAAACCACACAGGGAGGTTACAGCCCATGTTCTGTCAGCACGGGGAGTTGGGAAAGAAAGGCACAGTACAATATGCTCCTTCTCAGTGATGATCTACAAGAATAGTTGTGGTGTAAAAAGCCATGCATGTTAGCATGCTTACATTCTGAGAGCAGCATTATCTACAGTGACTGTTTAGTCCTGAGCATGTTCCTTACTCTACCATGCCTACCAAGGAGAGTGTTAAAAAGAGCCCTGCTAGATTAGGATTGGTCATAGAACAAGTGTAAGCACTTCAGCTAGTGATCACCTAATGTGCTAGAGAGAAGGCTCAGTGGTTGAGTACTTGCTGCCCTTCCAAAAGACGCATGTTTAGTTTCCCAGCAGCCACATGGCAGCTCACAACCACAACTACTGTAGCTCCAGGTCCTGAGACATTGATATCCTTTTCTGGCCTCTCTGAGTACTGCTCATGTGTGGTGCCCCTATATACATGCAGGCAAAACACTCATACATAAAAAAAGAAGGAAAAAAAAAAAGAATGGATAGATAGAGCAGTGGTTCCATGCTTCTCATATCATATTTCATGTGGAAAGGCCACATTGGGAAACAGTAAGAGTAGCACACTGTAAACAGCTGGGAAAGCTGGTCATCAGCACAACAGAGTGAAGCGGGCAGGGAAGACAGAAACATGAACCAGAACTCCTCCATAGGTGAGCTCTAAATGGTGAGCTCTTCCCATGGTGCTTTCATTGGTTAGCACCAGTGGAGTACATGGTTTGATTTTTTTTTTTTTTCATGTCACAAAAAGTGTTTTCCTGCTCACCTTCTCTATGCACTGTGCAGCATCCTGGTCACCATTGATGTCACAATGTACCTCTGGTGAGAACTATGCCTCTCCTCCCACCGATGGGAAATTTCACTTTATTGGGTAAAATGGCATTTAAAAACATGAATTAAAATAAAGACAGATGATGCTAAGCCTGGTTAGACTCATATAAAATGTAATAGAGTAGCCACCAACTCAACCTGACTCGTGCTTATGACATTCTTAGTTCAACATGGTACCTTGAAGCATGCAAGAAGCCTTTCTTGGTGACACTTAAAGATGATGGCTTCATTGTCTGAGAAATTCGCTTCATTTGACATTAGGTGAGTGTCTTTTTGCAATAATTTTATTATTTTGGTTCTTTCTCTCTTATATTCTCAGATTAGGCACTAGACTTCTAGTGCCTAAAAGTTGGCATTTTGCACTTGCTATATGCAGTAGTCCTATTGAGCTGGATGTACATTGAAAAGTTCAGATTTATTTAATCTCCCATTTTTAAATCGTGGCACTAACAATATATTTCATTGCACATGCCTCTGGTATCCTAATTTGAGATCTGCTTTAATTCTCCATAACACTTTAATAAGACCATGGCAGACAGTAGAGCTAGCCATAGGGACATTTACAATGTCATATTAAGGTAGTATGTGCCCCTTGCCTTGTGACAATTCATTAAATCATTCCAATAGGATTTTATAGAGAAGAGTCCCAGAACCTTGGAATACTTTAGAAATTATATTGAGTCATATTTCTTAATGCAAAAGTTCCATTTTAGTTAATTATCTATTAAATGCTCTCAGACTTAATAGCACTTGGTTTGTTCTTTTGTTCTGAATTAGAAGAAGAAAATCTCATAGGCCACCTTAAATTTTAGCCTCTACCCTCTGACTGCAATCTCCCCTTCCTTGCTCCAGGGATTGCCCTGGTGTTTGCTCACTCTTCCAGTCCATATAGACAGACTTGAGTAAGTACAATTCTGTTTGAGGATGCCAGAGTATGGGCATACCTGGAACATCCAAGAGCTGGTTGTTGCTCTCAAATTCATAGCTAGATATATATTTAAGTTGCCTGCATATCTAATCATGGTCTCAATTAGTTTTACAAAATGTTACTTTTTCATTTAAAATATTTTTAAATATTCTCAATCTTAAGTAAGCCAAGGATGATTAATTTGTATCTAACAAGAGAATAAAACTTGTAAATCAAAGCAAATGCTTTATCAGATCTTGTATCTGTCTTTATATGTCTGTTGTGCTATATATTCCGTGGATCCCACAGCCTCAGTCTCTCTCAGAAACACCAGTATACATCCAAGAAGATACACTTGGATGGCTCATGCTATGCCCTGAGTTTGTTGTGAAGGGCTGTTTGTTTAGGTACCATTTTTGTCTCCTGTGACCGCTGGGGCTTCTTATACCTTTCTGAAGACCCAAGTAGTCTTGGCTAAGTATCATGTAAATGAGGAGGGAACAACTCTGGCTATGATCCTTAAGTCTGTGAGTGCACTGGCTAATTTCATGTCTGCTTGACACAAACCATAGTCATCAGAGAGAAGGGAACCTCAACTGAGAAATGACCTCCCTTAAGAGAGGGCTATAGGCCAGGCACGGTGGCGCACGCCTTTAATCCCAGCACTTGGGAGGCAGAGGCAGGTGGATTTCTGAGTTCGAAGCCAGCCTGGTCTACAGAGTGAGTTCCAGGACAGCCAGGGCTACACAGAGAAACCCTGTCTCGAAAAACCAAAAAATAAAAAAATAAATAAATAAGGGAGGGCTATAGGCAAGCCCATAGGCATTTTCTTAATTCGTGATGTGGGAGGGCCCTGATATGACCCACTGCAGTGTAATCAGGACTGATGTGGGTCACTGCATTGTGAGTGGCGCCACCTGTCACTGATGTTTCTGGTTTCTATAAGTAAGCAGGAGGAGCTAGCCAGGAGGAAGCAACACTCATCTATGGCTCCTGTGACAGCCCTTAACTCCAGATTCCTACCCTGAACAGTGTGTAGAAATGTAAGTGAGATTAACCCTTTCCTCCCCGAGTATCTTTTAGTCATGATGTCTCATCACTGCAATGGTAACCCTAATTAATAGATTGAGTTACAGGAGAATATGTAAATAATTGATATGATCATTTCAGCCCTCTGTTGTCCAGAGTTTTCTAATGAGCTTTGTGAATATCTGTGAAAGTTCTACTAGAGACAGGAAGCAGAATCTTGACCATGAATTTCCCTGAAGTCTTGCCCACTATGGTTAATAACCCAGTGACTGAGGCCCACACCCTGGCTCCACCCAGAAGTAGCACCTCTCAGGGCCAAAGGAATGTCTAAAACACATTAATCCATGGTCAGAATCACAAGCTAAGCTCTAGGTGCACTCTGTCAGAGGCCTATCCTTAGGAAATGGCCTCACAGATTTATTTTTCTAGTAGAGCTATGGCATGCTGCCCCTTAATTTCCGAAGTCCGGAAAACTGAGGTGACAACGTGATTTCTTTTCTCATGCTTCCTTTAGACAATGTTCTTAGGAGGAATACTATTCCTCTCTTTGGAGACCACATGTCTACAGGAGATAAAAACAAGATCTTCACAGGACTTAATACTGCCCACTGCAGTGTAATCAGGACTGATGTGGCCCACTGCAGTGTAATCAGGACTGATGTGGCCCACTGCAGTGTAATCAGGACTGATGTGGCCCACTACAGTGTAATCAGGACTGATATGACCCACTGCAGTATAATCAGGACTGATATGACCCACTGCACTGTAATCAGGTCTGATCCTGGCCACTGTGGTGTAATCAGTGACAGCAGTGTACACCAGAGTCACCAGCCTTTTTTCTTTCCTTTAAAATCAGACACAAATAGTAAGACTTCCTTCGCCAGCATGCCCTGCTGAGTATTTCCAAATTGCCTGTGGTTGCTTTCATTCTGCTTCTCCAGCTCTCATTCTTGCCTCTGGACCCCTCATCTGTTAATCCCCCAAGTGTCAGCCCTCCCTGCCTTGGCATTAACTTCACAACGTGTGCTGATCGCCTCAGCTTCCCACTTCCCCAGAGCCCTTCAGAAGTGCAGTGGCTTCCAGAAGTTAGCAATAATAGAGACACCATTTACAGTTGAGTTTCTGTAGATCAGTCTCCCAGCTTTTCAGTGGTTTGTCACCAGGGACACTCAGACCATCTTTGACCTGCAGCTAGGAAAATGCTATGACACAGCCTCATTTAGAACAAAGATTCTCAAATTTCCTGCCCCCCAACTGACTGCCCAGTCTTCCCTAAGACTCTTGTGTCTTTTACCTGGCTCGGAGACCTTAATACTCCCTTTCCTGCACAACAGTCTACCCCAGTGATACCTGTACTCAGATATATAGCTCAGTTAGCATCATTTGAAGTGCCCAGCTAGCTCTGCAGAGACCTTCCTCCTCGCCTAATGAAGAAACTGCAGAATTTTGCAAAACTAAAGGGAAGCTCTCCCTCCACAACTGAATTCATCCTCCAGCCTAATGGGGAGGCAGATGTAGCAGATTTTAATATTTAGCAATGTTTCCTCCTTGCTACATAAGAAAAAGTTGATTGCAGCACAGCAGTGTAGCTCTCATGCAGTTGGACATTGATTAAATCCTCAGACCTGTTGGACTATGCTCTGAAGACTAGTGTGTTGAGTAACAATGAAAAGTTGTTTCAATCCCAGTGACAAGGCTGGCCTAGCCTTCATCAGTGACCCATGATGGAGGTGTGGTGGGTCATGTAGCTGTCTGTGCCACCAGCCTGTCCAGCAGCAGCCATCATCCTGGGGTGTTGCAGAATATTTGATCACATTGTGAACCCCAAGATTTTGAACTGGAAAAAAACCTTGTTGTGGTATGGCCCAGCCCTAGCACACACCTTTAATCCAAGAGCTTTCTGTAAATAAGAGCTAAATAAAGTTCAGGGTAGGCCAAGAGGCTGAGCACACAGCTAGCTGACAGGGTATGAACAGAAGAAAATCCAGGAAGGAAGGAGGGTCTTTGAGTGGAAGGGCATTTAACAGAGTATGGAGAAGAAGGGCCTTTTGGGACTTCTGGAGTAGGAGAGTCACCTGGTACTTTCTCTGCCTCTCTGAGCCAGCAGGCTTTCACCACAGCATCTGACTCCCAAATCTTTATTTGGTAAATCAAATGCTTGGGATTTTTTAAAAAATCAACATTGGGTCCACAGGCAAAGTGAAGAGGATCTCTGCAGAGGCAGACACAGAGAAAGCTTGACTAAGGAGATGGTAGGATAGGCAAAGAAATCCTGCTACACTGTCTTCCACGGGCTGCTCTCCATCTCACCTGCACCTAGCACCGTGTGACACTCCCCTGTCAGTCATGGTTACCTTTTAAACTACACTTCCAGAAAATCCAAGTATATACTCTCATCACTAACCCATAATTAACACTTGAGAGTGGTTCCTCTGATCTTGTTTCCATTTCTTTGTTTATGCCTGAATGTGTGCTGTTTTCCTTCTTCAAAGTAGTGTTACAGTAGTTCAAATAACCAATGAAAGCATACTTCATTCTAATAGGAAAATGAGCAATAGACTAAGAATACTTCACCAAACTGTTTATCTAAATGTAAAACAAAACCTAAAAGTTCAACCTTATCCCTAATGGCAAAAGTGTAGGTGAGCAGACCTTGAGAGCTGGTCCCTCCCCTTTCCCCCTGCAGCATTGGGTGAGCTAACCTGGGGCAGTGCTGAAGAGCTCTCCCTGGTGATGTGGCTTTAAGAGAGCTGACAGGCTGACCAGCTTAGCTACCACCCAGGCCCAGATCCAAGGCTTTGAGGTGGCCCACCCCAACATCTACCCCATCTATATACTGCTGGAGCAAGTAAAAGGGCCAGTCCTAAAGATCCAAAGCCAAAGGAGCTCCATAACAGGGCAACAACAGGATAGCCAAGAGGAGTCCTGGTAAGACTCCTCCAGTATTGAGCATGTAGCAGAAGCCTTGAACCAGACCAGGAACTCATTGCAGTGAACATATGCATGTAAAGACCTGTGAACAAAAGAGTTTATACTGTGGGGCACACTGTGACACAATACAGCTTCCATGACAAGATGGGTTTTGCTGTTGTTGTTTTTTGATTGGGTTTTTTGGTTTTATTTTTGTTTTTTAATTTTTTGGGGGGGATAGGTTGTAAGAGTGGAGAGTAGATACAAAGAGTTGGGGAAATGAGTGGTATTGGGATGCATGATGTGAAGCTCACAAAGAATCAATGAAAAGGTTTTTGAAAAGTTCAACCTGCCTAGTGATCATAAAAATGCAGTTTAAAATAGTAGTGATTTCATTTTCAATCCATAAATAAAATATGAAAGGGCAAAGAAGACTTGGGCGGTGGCACATACCTACACTCCCACACTTGGGAGGTAGAGGCAGGGAGAACCAGGAGATGGAGAGCAGCCTCCTTGAGTCCATGGAGACTGAGGCCATCCTGAGCTACATGAAATCCTCTCCTGAGAAATGAACAAAGAACTGCAGCCACTTATGAACCATCTCCATATCTCCATAGGATAAGATGGAAACCGCAGGACACCCAGTCCCCTCCTCCCCTCTGACTTTGCTTAGCCCATCAGCAACCAAACTGTGACTGTGTTCTCAAGATCCAGAAAGGAAAACAGGCTCTGGCCTGGGTCTCGGCAAAGTTGCCTCAGCTTCCCCTGACTCCCTCTGTAGCTTCCTTCTGCTCTTCCCTCCTCCATTGGTGCCTTTTCCTCAGTCTGTGACTCCATTCAGTCAGCAATTGAAGTCATTCTTTCATTAATAATTTGTGAAGTGATTTAGAGCTTCCAGACAAAAGTCTACCATTTGTTCTCATAAACCAGCAAGAAGAAGAGTAGGAGTTAAGGCTGCCAGTGACAGACTGTGTGCATTTGCTCTGTCCCTGGTCAAATATGGTGTGAGATCTATTAAAAGGATAATTCCCATACTGCCTGGACTTATGCAGCACTTTTATTCTCCATGAACCTTCAGTACCTAAGTTAGTGAAATGCCCCAAAGAGAAGAATACTTGAGTAACTTACAGTACATCACCTTGTTGGAATTCCACGTGGCCATTAAGGATTGTAAGAAGTGGTTTACAGTGTCAAAGTGTTATAAATGAAAAATGAAAAGCACTGTGTCTGGCTGTGGTTGCAACAATGTAAAATGTCCATTTGTATTGAAAGGTTATAGAGGAAGCCTGAGAAATGAAAATAATTTAATAGAAGAGGAAAATATTAGCAATATAATAATAAGCACTGAATACTCTCCTTATCTCAAAATTTCATAGACAGTGTGTTTTTCTAACAAAATTGCTTAATGTACTGAATGTTAAAGCAAGGTAAGGCGTGGTGGTAGAATTCCTGCCCAAAGATGTTCCCAAGGGCAGCTGTGACTCTAACCAAGGAGGACCTGAAATATATCACTACTGTGCACTGGATCAGACTCAGGGAGGGAGGGTCAGCTAGCACCTGTTAGCAGTGGAGGTCACTGCAGGACCTGGCCTGGCAGGAGCTACAAGGGTGGGAGTAGGTGCCATGCTGAAGTCTGAGGAGAAAGGATATGCTGAGGAGGGACCAAGGAATCAGGGGACAAGGTAGATGCCCACTTGGAGTAGGTGGCCAGGGCAATGGTAAAGTCCTTCTGAGACAGAGGAGCAGTTTTTGTTATCTCTGGCTCCACCTGGAATTAGTTGCTAGTTCCCTGATCTAAGTTACTGTATATTCAGGGTAGGGAAGAGAGTCCCCAGGAAGCAGAAAGACAGCAACTTAAGATCCGCCACTCAAGTCTAGCTTATCTCTACTAATCACAGCAGTGTGACCAAAGACACCCTCTCAAGCCTCCCCCATGCAGTTTCAGTGCAAGTTTGCCAGATTCATGATGAGATCACTGTTACTGCTGTCCCAGCAGTGGCTACTGTGTTTTAGAAAGCATCCTATATGGTGAGCTGACTCTGATCTATGAATAAAGCCCCCAACTCACTCCAGCTCTAACTGGCTCAGGCTGTATTCCCAGCGCTCTGCTGAAACCAGCAGCAGGGGAAGACTCCTCCAAGAGTAAAGCCACCAGTGGTGTGGTAAGTCCCCAAGAATCCAGAGCATCAGACTTGGGTGTCACATTTTTGACAAATGTGTTGGTCTCTGTAAGCAGCTCAGTTCATGATCAAGGCCTGTGCTTTGTTTTCTATTCCTTACCATGGTGAAGCTGACCACGTTAAGGACAAGAATTAGGGCTGAACATTAGGCTGCTTTGTAACATGGTGAGAGTGATACCTGGTCTGAACACACAGAGCCAGAAGTCCACCCTAGGAAACTGCTGCGCACTGAGGTTGCTGTTCACCTTCTCTGATTGTTTAAAACTTGCCCCAGCCTTGGCTTTGGATGTAATAAATAGCCTTGGGTCTGTCTTCTGTCATACCACACACTCTCTTGGCTTCTAAGTACCCTTCCTGGCCATCAGAAATACTATCAAAGTACTCAGCCAGTACCACACATGGGCTGGGTACAGGCAATTCTAAGTTGACTTTCATAATGGGATTTTTGAAAACTTGGAAGTACAAACTTGTGTAGAAGCTAATGGACTTAAACAGTGTCCCATTTAATTTGGGGATTCGCAGTAGTTTATTCCTAAACAACATTAGTAGGGGAGTAATAAAATATTTTTACTCTATAGTAGGTTATGGCATGAGCTACATTATTCTCATACTATACTAATATATTGAATTTGCCAACTATGATTAAGTGGGGTATGATACATATGTGCATTCGTATCCTTATATGTTGGTACTGATACACAAACTGTCATAATTGGCCACATCAATGGCATTGTCACCAGGCCACCAGATTGCCACCCATCTTCTCAAATCTAGAAGTTAGTCTCCCACTTCTATATTTCCCCTTTCTGGCGTGTGTGGGTGCCTGTGCCTGTGTCTGTGTCTGTGTGTGTGTGTGCGTGTGCGTGTGTGTGTATGTGTTTCTGCCATCAGAAATGAATATCCTCACAAATGCAGGTTAATTAGTATTATAGTTTGTCCCTATCCTGCTGTTTTGTGTTAGGTCTTACGTTAGAGAACTTATATTTCATCTTCTTTGCAAAATAAATATTAACACAAAGTTATAGTTGTGCTGTTTTGACATAGTAACATCCCATTAGTTTACTCTTACACATAGAAAACCATGCCTGACAGTTGCACAGTCTCTGGAAAGGTATTTTCTTTCCTTATAGGAAGGACTCTGTGCCCTTCACCCTCAGTGCTGATCCTGGGCTGCTTGATGACTTGTGGGGAATCCACTACTTAGCTCTGACAGAGTATGGGAGAGATGGAAGCCTGCTTCCCACAGAGTGAGCCTGAACTGGGTATTAATGGGCAGGGCAGCTAATGTGTTTACACTGTCCCCATGGAAGTTTTGGAGCACCTACGGAGATGATTTATCCTCACCTGTTGCAAGGTAGTCATTCTCAAATCAGCCTACTATGAAAGTCCATGTCTGTTGCTATAAATCACCCCCAAATTGGAGATCCCCAGTGCTGACTTCACTGTGTTCAAGATCCTTGCCTCAGTTCTGTAGTGTGGGGACTTCTCTGAAGAGATGTAGAGTCCAGGAGTGTTGATGGCAGGGCTACAATGAGGACCATCAATTACATGCCACCAGTGAACACCAGATATCACCTAGGACTCATGGGAATTGGACAGGAAAACACATAACCTCTCCTCTATGCGCCCAGTGTGTCTCGCTCCAGAGTGCTCTGAGTTGGTAGAACCTTCATTTACTGGTCAGTAGTTTCAAGAGAGGAAAGGGAACAGTGCTTGTGATCAGGCTTTGGTGGTCTCACTGCAGCATTCTGTCCTTAGGACCACCATTTTCCAGAAGGCGGGACTGCAGCCTGGACCTCTCCAAGGGGTTGTTGAGTAAGGTGTATAAGAAGAAAGTGAGGTAACCTGGGAGATTTTGTGGTCACTGTACTTTAGAGTTTTCTGTAGGAGATGGACAGGATGGATGCCCAAGCTCAGTTGCATCCGAATATGGCCACGGTTCAATAGCTAAGCCTGTAGCTGTGTTCGAGGGGTAAAGGTCAATGGAAACTGAACAGTAGACCTACATGCTAGTTTCCAGTGTGCCAGTGTTACCTAAATTGAAATTTAACCTACAAAGTAGCTGCCGCTTTGGGTCAGTCACCTGAGATCTGAGATGTCTTTTTATCTGAATAAGTATGTTTCTGTGGTTAAAGGCTGTACAGAAAGAATGGCCACCCTTTCAGCTGTTGGCAAAGGCTTAAAGGATTGATAATGCACTTGGCATTCCTTACCCTTGGCTGGACTGAGCCAACATCAAAATAGCTGAAGATCAAAAATATCTGAAGAGAAATTGCACCTTCACCAAGCATGTGCATACTTTCCCTGTTGTTCTCTGTAAACAGTACAGTTGCTACCTACGTAGCACTTACAGTGGTTGGTAGGTAATATAAGCCATCCAGACCTGAAGTATGTGGGAAGCTATACATAGGTCCTATGCAAATACTGTTCAATTCTATATAGGAGACATGGCTATTTGTGTGTTTGGATGTCTGTGGACAGAGTCACAAAAGCTCTCCTCCATTGACACTAAGGGACTGTACCTCAGTGAGATCAGTGCGGAATCATGGAGGCTACTCACCTATTTATTTATAGAAGTCAGGATCTATAGGAAACTAATGACAAGCCATTTCATATATACATATATTATCAAATTAACTCTAGAGCGTATGTATATGTGTGTGTGTGTGTGTGTGTGTGTGTGTGTGTATATATATATATATATATATACATACATACATACATACATATAGAGTTAATTTGATAATATATATACATACTCTAGAGTTAATTTACTTTGATTTCTTTTGAGACAGGGTTTCCTCATGTCACCCAGATTAGCCTTGAAGTCAACATCCTCCTGTGCCTCGGCTTCTAGAGTGCTGACATTACAGGCGTGTGTCACCACGCCTGCTTCCCACTAATCTTAACACAGACCTTCAAAAGAAAGTGTGCATGCAAACATTGATTACAGTGATGTATACAATACCAGAATGGTTTGACAATGGGAGACTGAATACATCATAGGGTGTTTATAGTATGGGATCCTAGCAGTCAGTAAGATGTTTTCTCTATACCAATAAATGGGAAAGACAAAGACATTGAAACAGAAACAATGGTCTATAGACTGTTATCAAATTTTGTGCTTGTCAGAACATAAAATATACAAAGAATAAGTTTAATAATTATCCCTAAAAATGAGAACTGTTTACAATTTAAATATTTTACTATTATGTGCTTATATTACAGTGTATAAAAAGCACTCATGTTCAAAGGAAGTATGGAAGACATCATTTATGAGGACCCTGGGTGCAGGAAGCAGCCTGCATAAATGAATCACTGCATGCCAACAGACAGAATCCACCGACCATGGAAAACAGACAGTCAGTAGTGACTTAATACAGAAGAGAAAAAAAAATAGCAAAGCCAACTGGCTTTGATTACTTTTTCAGCCTAGTAGATATTAGAAAAACACAAGAGTTTTGGCAGGATGTTTTATGAGCTCTTGGTTTTCCTACTTACCTAAGTGAAGTTGGAAAATCACACTACATTCATATAGGCGTTCTAACCACTGCAGAGGCAGGCGCAGATAGCAAGAGTGCCTAGCCAAAGTAAAGAGACATATGGCTGAGTTGATGATGGATTGCGGGGGGGGGGGGACTTTTTTTTTTTTTTACCTGAGTTATAGAAGACATAAAAAGGATGGGAATAGAAGGAAGTAGAGGGCACAGGGAGGGCATGAGAGACGGTGCCATGGCTAAGGGGCTTTGCTGCCGAGACCGATTGGTGATCTGAGACCCACATGGTGGAAGGAGAGAACTGATTTCACATTGTCCTCTGACTTCCACGTGAGCACAGGCACGATGAATAAATAAATGTAATTTAAGAATTTGTTAGGAGTGTGGGAGAAGTGAAGTCATTCTTTCACATTTCTTTGAGAAGGAATCCTAACTCAGCATTGCATAGGAATCTGGAAACAAAAAGACTTCTGGTTCCTTTGTTTTATCAAAGAGAAATGTGGATCCAGTTCATGAACTCCACTTAAGAACAGCAAGTATTCTGCAGTCTTCTTCCCACACCCGGACACTGTATGATATGACTCTGTTTTCCCAGAGCATTGTTCATTGCTCACTGGAGGCACGGGTCTGCCTTCAACAGAGACAAGCCCTGAGATAAGACCAGAACTGAAGATTCACCTTTGAAATGGCTTTAGTTGATTATTTTAGTACTCAGCTTAAAGAGAACCTGTTTTGCACTCATTTGCAAACTTCAAATATCTCATTTTAGGGTGCAGTTGAGCTGAGTGATATTAGAGCCCTCTGACCTGTCTGTGGTTTGGTGTGAAGTGAAAGGTCTGAAGAGAGTATCAAGCTGTATTTTCAACTTAAAAGCACTTGCTTTTGTAATCAAAACTACGATCTGAAAGTATTTGAATCTTAACAGTCTTGTGATGTGCCAGTTAGGTAGGACTCTGCCTGTAGACAGTGGAGTCTGGACTGATGTGGAAGGTGGAAGCAAAAGCCCCATAGAAAAGTTGTGGATACAGGGGACAAGAAAGAGAAGGACAGTACCATGGCCAAGAGTACAGACTTCTGAAGTGTCTTACTGTTGGGAAAAGCATCTGTAGTTGAACAGTCCTTTGGAAGCTTTGGCCTTGCCAAGTTCCCCAAGGCCTGGAGGTGAAGGGGCCCCGGGGGCAGGGGGGGGCACACTGCCAGGATCTTCAATCATTTTCCCATATAAATGAATATCTTAGGACTAGGAGCCACAGATGATATCTTCTGAGATAAATACTGTATTTGTTTTTACTAATTAACTTTGAGAAGCTTCTTTAGATAGATAGATAGATAGATAGATAGATAGATAGATAGATAGATAGATAGATAGATAGATAGATAGATAGATAGATTAGCATAGTCATTGTCATTTAATTTCTTTCACTGTTAGTGATCAGTGACACATATTTGAGAGACATTCAGATCTGAGAGACAGACAAGTGTAAATGACCTCATTAAAACGTTCCATACTATAATAAGGTTGTCACGTGCAAGGTCCCCTTCTTTCTGGAAAGGTCCCCCTCTGTCACCACAGCACCTGTTGTGCTAGACTGTGTCTCACAAGGATATTGTTTGCTTTCCCATATAACCTCAGAAGAGAATTAATGCCTTCCTTCATGTTTCCATCCCTATATGCTATTAATTTTCTATAAGGCTTTTACGGTCACACCCTGCACAGTTGTTTTTCCATGTGAACATTAAGTAAGAGTCAAGATATAAAGAGCTTATTGCAGAAGGCTCAGAAGGATTTAAAGGATTTGGTGGGCTCTGGCAGAAAAATGGCCTGCCAGCCTGTGACAAGTGTGCATTGTGACATACCCAGTCCCAAGGGACAGGATCCATTCACTTTTCTAGATTATCTGGCCTGCAGAGTCAAAGTCCTGTGTGCTTTCTCTGCAGAGGCTGTTGGTCACCTGCAGAAAGCTGATATTAGTGATGTGCCTGAGAACCACATTGTCATCTCTCCCTCAGGGCTGTCACTGTGCATTGCCTGTGAGCATCCTGGAGGTGTTGGGCCTGTGCCTGTGATAAAAGCATGGAGGGTAAATAAGGCCGTGCTGCACTTCTGGGCTGGGCGTTCACTGGGGACAGAGATTCTGCATACATCTCTGGACAGGTGCAGAACTGTGGACTCTAATGACGCCTCAGAAGCTAGACACAGGCTGTCTCACAGACATGTTCCCATGACACCCAGGACCCCAGGGTCTGTGGCACAACCCATTTGGGGTTTTGTTTGTTTGTTTGTTGTTTTTATAATCTCTGGTTTAATCCCTAAAAGAATGCCAGAGACAAAGGAGAAGTAGTTATTAACATGAAATAAATAAAAGGCAGCGTAAAGTGGGTAGCTCAAATCATGTAAATCAAAAGGCCCATTGGAATTCACTGTTCTCTACTACAAAGTTTTTATTATACTCCCCTTTAATGGGTTGCAGGTCCCCTCATTACCCACTGTTAGTAACATGGTATTAGAATAGACCCTGGGAGTAGTAATATACATGGAAATGGATGGATGTCTTGTCCAATACACATACAGCAGTCTGCATATATATGTGTGTTTTGTGCCATTTTCAGATTTATAGTGGCTATTTTCAAGCCCGTCTAGCCTTTCTCTGCCTTCTGCTTTATTGTACTGTTGCTCTTGACATAACTCCAGATTGGAATTGTGGTTAACATGTTGTCTAAACAGTGAGAGCTTTGAAGGCCAGTGCTATGGATAGTTTTTAAATGTTTCATTGAGGGCAAGCACACAAGCAAAACCAAAGTCAAACATCAGTAGCATTTTTCTCACTGTTAGCAGTTGTTTTGTGCTTTTTGACTGAAATGGCAGAACGTGAAAAGTGTATACTCAGCCAGATTTCTGGTAATCCTCTGCTGTTTTGTTTTGTTTTTCGTAAAACAAACAAACAAACAGACACACACACCTTGGCAGGGGCAGTGACTACAGAGGTAAAAATGTCATCTCTGACCCACCCTAGTTAATGCGAGCGAACTAAAAGCTAAACTTCTGTCCTTCCCTCGCTGGGCTCAAATGCTGGAGTCTAACTCTGACCCAGGGCCTTGGGCATGGCAGCAAGTGCCCACTGATGAACTGCATGCCACCCAGTTCTGCTCTTGCTGTTGCTGCCTATAGTGATGTATGCTTCTTGCCTTTGAAAGGACTGGTGGTAGGAATCACTCTAAACATCAGTGTGTTCGGGATTGATGAAAAGGACAATTCATTAGTCGACTGACATAGGTCAATAAATACAGGAGAATTTTAGAAGCTAAGGAGATTGGGCCATACTGCCCCTCGTACCATATTTGGGAAGTTGTCACTTAGGTAAAAATACTCAGTCTGACATAAAAAAGCAGTACCAGGCACATATAGCTTTTCTGAGGATGGTTTGCTTAGGTTTCATGGTTAATTAAGATTTTTTGGTAGATTTGCTTTGAGTTTCCCTTCTCCATGCACTGCCAGGTTCCCATGCATACTAACCTGACACTGTGAAGGGGCTCAGGATAGAGGACTCTGGACAAGTCTGGGGTACATCAGCAGTTGAGAAATGACCACCCAAACCTGCCTTTCTGTAAACTCTGAGCTGATACCCATCTCCCAGTCTCCCTTGGGATAGCAGGAAAATCCCCCATGGTAGAATTTCAGTAGAGCTCCTACACTCTGGCTTTGATTTAAAGACTTTGGCTTTTCTGCATCCCTGTTGCTTCAAAAGAAAATAGTTCTGCTCACACTTAAACATTTCCACAAGCAAGATTTCATGAAAGTTAAGTATTTTCTTTCAAATTCCTATCAAACAAAATGGAGTTAGTTGTCAAAACCTGACACTGTGGAGTCCTTTGGGTTTTGTGTCATGACACTGTCATTACATCAGTGATAAGCCTCACAGAGTGCCATGACTCTGAATCAAACATTATGGGTCTGCCTCTCACTGTGTTGCATGCCCAGTGTTTATTAGGCCTGATTAGCCCTTTTCTGTTGGTGACTAGATCAGGGCTTCAGAAATATTTGTAGAGATCTAAAAGAACATGAGATTGATACTCAAATCCTAGAACTGGATCTAGCATACAAGCAGACTTAACAAGCTTTTTGCTGGTTAATTTTTAACTTGTCTCAATCTACAACACCTGGAAAGAGTATGAGTCAGAGACTGTCTAGATCAGGTAGGGCTGTGGTCATTGCTGTGGGGAGCTATTATTATTACATTAATTGTATTGGGAAGTCCTGCCTACCATGAGAGGCACCATTCCCCAGGCAAGAATTCCTGGACTATAGGGGAGCTGAACAGGTAAACCGAACACAAGCACATGCATTAATTCATTCCCCTATGCTCTTTGATTATGGATGGGATAAGGCCAATTGCTTCTGTTCCTGCCACCTAACTCCCCCATAGTTATGGACTGTAACCTGAAACTTCTCTATTGTTTTTGTCAGAGTATTTTTTCACGGAAATAGAGTATGAAATGAAAACAAGCTTCTTATGTGACTTGAGTTGCGGATCTGCCAGGGTGGTCACTTTGCAAAAGTAGCCAAGAAAGAAAAGCATAAATAGGGAATGTATTCAAGAACTTCTGACTTAAACTGGAGAGCCATCACTCTAGCCATCGGCAATTATCTGTTAGGGAACTCTGTTATTATTTTAATCCAAAAATGGAGCCTGTGTTCAGAATACTGTGAATACTAAGTGAAGTACATTTAGGTGAGAGGCTGTGCACACATCTGTGTGTTGTCTATGCTATTAACAGCTAACTCTATAAACCCTTTGGCTTTGTTCTAGAGCAGTTGAAAACGGTGTTCTCCATGCACAAGAGACAAATATCATAGTTAATGCTTGAAATGAACAAAGCTATAGCAGTGCCCCTCACAGTTGCAGAAGCTGGCTTGTCTGGCAACATGTATAAGTAAGAAATATAGTTCAGAACATAAAATTGCCACTTGAAAAATCCAAAATGGTTAAATATTGGAAAATCCCTATGTTTTGACAGCATTATGCTCAGAGAAAAAGCAGAGTGAGCTGCTGGCAGTACTCCTGTTCTAAGAGATAACATAGAGGCCACACAATGCAGACTGTAAACTGAGCAAGCGCAGTAAGTGATGATCGAAGACAGTCTGTTTTGGTGTCTGATGGCGCACTTCTCCAGAGAGCCAGTGCCTTGGGTGAGGTGCTCAGGAACTTCCTGTTATATTCCTCCCAAGCCCAAACTGTGACAAGCCTTCTTCCCAGGCCTGCTATAGCTTGAGCTTGAAAGGAATACAGGGGTCATCCCAGTGGTCACACTACATGACCAGAAGGAAGGAGAGAAGGAAGGCTGTGCCCAAAAGATTGGGGAGACCTGTAGGGAGGAGCAACCAGACATTGTTTGACTCTGTTCAGGTGCTAAAATACAAAGCGTGACAGTGGGTTGGACTTATAGATATAATGCAGAGAGGACAGTGGATCCTACACTTTCTTGTTCTACACCTGGATCCAGGCATATGAAAGGGCAGGATACCCCCCATGGACTTTCTTTATTTTTAGATGTTTTAACCTTTGTGGGAATAGAATTTATATAAAAGAAGCATTTTACACCAATTTTTTTAATTAAATATTTTCTTTATTTACATTTCAAATGTTATCCCCTTTCCTGGTTTCCCCTCTGAAAAACCCCTATCCCTGTCCCCTCCCCCTGCTCACCAACCCACCCTCTCCTGCTTCCTGGCCCTAGCAGTCCCCTATACTGGGGCATAGAACCTTCACAGGACCAAGGGCCTCTTCTCCCATTGATGACCGACTAGGCCATCCTCTGCTACATATGCAGCTAGAGCCATGAGTCCCACCATGTGGGTTTTTTTTCCAATTTTTATTAGGTGTTTACTTCATTTACATTTTAGATGCTATCCCCAAAGTTCCCTATACCCCCCCCCCCCCTCNCCTACCCACCCACTCCCCCTTCTTGGTCCTGGCGTTCCCCTGTATGGGGCATATAAAGTTTACAAGACCAAGAGGCCTTTCTTCCCAATGATGGCTGACTAGGCCATCTTCTGCTACATATGCAGCTAGAGACACGAGCTCTGGGGGTATTGGTTAGTTCATATTGTTGTTCCTCCTATGGGGCTGCAAACCCCTTCAGCTCCTTGGGTACTTTCTCTAGCTCCTTTATTGGGGGGCCCTGTACTCCGTCCAAGGGATGGCTGTGAGCCTCCACTTCTGTATTTATCAGGCACTGGCAGAGCCTCTCAGGAGACAGCTATATCAGGCTCCTGTCAGCAGGCTCTTGTTGGCATCCACAATACTGTCTGGATTTGGGGGTTGTATGTGGGATGGATCCCCAAGTGGGGCAGTCTCTGGATGGTCATTCCTTCAGTCTCTGCTCTATACTTTGTCTCTGTAACTCCTTCCATGGGCGTTTTGTTCTCCCCTTCTAAGAAGGATCAAAGTATTCACACTTTGATCTTCCTTCTTCTTGAGTTTCATGTCTTTTGCGAATTGTGTCTTGGGTATTCCGAGCTTCTGGGCTAATATCCACTTATCAGTAAGTGCATATTATAAACACACCAATCTTATTTGTTTAGTTGTATGAACTCAAAAGTTACACTCCCTTAGGTAGTCTCCCTAGAAAATTCCTTTATGCCCTTTTCTCCTAAAGGCCTCTTCTCATGCCACCCCATACTGCAAAGCAACAAACATCCTGATGTATGCTCTTTCTCTTTGTCTTAACTTGTTCTTGAGCTCTGGGGAACTGGAGTTACATTTATTATCTTCGTGAGCTTGAAGTAAGGTAGTGTCCTTTGGACACTGTGCCAGTAGAGACTCATTTATATGAGTTCAAGAACCCACTTAATAAGACAAAGAATTGAATTTGTCTGAACTTAGCCCAGAAACATTGCACTCCACCTTAGAGGGTAGGACCAAGGACTTCATCCACATCAGCCAGACAGCTGAACCCAAGTGCACATAGCTGGGTCCCTGAGAGTTTCATCTTCCCTTGGGGTTTCCTTTTGCTCATTTGAGAGGAAATCGGGAAACATTAAAGGCCAGAAGTGCTCACCACCTGCAGGACATGAAGAAGTGCTGTAGATTTCAACAAAGCCATAAGGGGAGAATGAAGAATCCACCCTCCCCTGACTTCCTCAGAGGCAGCTCCTTCTTTCCCTAAGGAATAGGGCAACGTCTGCTCTGCTCTTAAGATCTGTCTTCTTCCAGTGTAGTTTCCTCTGAGGAGTCCCACTCTGACCTGTCTCTGGATTACTGTGACTACTGCTAGCCTGCTAAAGCCACCAAAATTGGCAGTATCTGCTTTTTACAGTATTACTGGAGTTTCTCTCAGTGGGAATCACTGTGATAGCTAACATTGCATACCCTTCTCACTATATA
>NC_034605.1:39557346-39570068 GCF_900095145.1 Mus pahari
TACACCCTTCTCACTACATATACACCCTTCTCACTACATATACACTCTTCTTACTACATATACACTCTTCTCACTACATACATACCTTTCTCACTACATATACACCCTTCTCACCACATATATACCCTTCTCTCATGCTCAATGTATTTCCCATTTCTTGAGAACACTCCAGGTAACCCTGTGACAGTGGGCATACTTATCTCTGTTACATTCATTGAGAAGATAGAAGCATGGAGAGAGATGTTGATGAATTACCCAAGGTAACAAGGCCATGACATAAAGCAAGACAGACTTTAGGGTCTCTGGCTGTTTCCTGGTAATGAATCCAGTAACCAAAAATAGCTGTGCCATAAGACAGCTCACTGCAAGGTCCTTGCTGATGGCAGCCAAAGGTAACAGTTTTTCATAAATGCCTGCATTTTTCTTATCCAATGTGTATTCACCTATTTAAAAGGTCACTAAATAACACCAGCTCATGTGTGTGCCAGATGTCCTTCAACTGATCCTTAGAAGCCAAGGACTCTGGCCTGGACACAAACAACATGATTCACAGGAGCTGGCAAATGGTTATCATAGAAAGTAGTTTACTTCTATTAGAGTTGTAGCTTGGTGTGGTACATGCCTGACCTCCTGGCTTCTGGAAAACCAAGATGGGAGGGTCATGAGTTTGAAGCCAACATAGACTTCCTAGTAAAACCCTGTCTCAAAAAAACAATGAAGTGGAAGAAGCCCTTGAGGAACAGCCCTTCCGGAGCCCATGTGCTCTCATTCTCCTTACCCACCCCCTCTGTTTATCGGATCCCCAGCACACAAGACCTGTCACGATATAGCTTCTCTCCTCCCTGGTAGGTATGTGTTCCTCACTCCTGCCTACCACCTCCTGAGTGTGAACTTCCTTGGGATGCTTGTCTTATTTCCCTCCCCTCGTCCCTCATTCTCCATCATATCTACAAGGGTACTTCCTAGATCTCTTTCTGAAGACATCTTATCTTCTAACCCTAGAGCCACATCCCCAGCTGCTTGCTGCCCACTCTGACCCAGGTGACCTGCTGACACCTTGGGCTACGTGTGGATCATACAGGGTTACCTAGTGCTACCTGCGTTAACTCTAACCTGGGGGCATGGGGAGACTCTCCATCACCTTCCCACTGCCCCCTATGCTGTCCACTTACTTGCCCCTCGTCTTCCATGATCAAGGTAGCCAGCCAGCCCAGAGCTGAGGGAGTTCCTCCCTGTGTGAGCCACTCTGTGCTCTGCTGGGCCTTTGCTGTCTAATCCTTTCTGTAAGTGATGCCCAGCTAGTCTTCCTTGATGCTAGCCTGGTGCCTCCTGCTGCTTATTCTCTGTATTAAACCAGGTTCCCAGGACCCTGGTGGTCCCATAATGCTTCTACGCATATGTCCCTCCTTGACAGGTTCAGAGTATTCCCATGTCATGTGTGCCTGTCATGCTCCCCAAATCTGAGCTCTCCCATCCCCTACCTCTCCATTTGGAGTTCTTGCCCATCCTGAGTGTCCCTGCCCCAGCCACTCTGTTTTACACTTGTTTGTTCTAGCCATCAGTAGCCCTGTGCCATATACTCCATTGTCATTACCTTTATCTTCTGTGTTCAACAGTGACTTTCGGTCTTCTGTCTGTGTTAGATGACAGCTCTCTGACAGGCAGGGACTATGTCTTGATCATCATCACATCCCTCTGATATAGCTGGCCACTAGTCATTGCTGCCATGGTCACCTCAGGATTTGTCCCATCCCATGTCAAGTGATGTTGACCTCTTAGGGACTTGAAGGTTGTAAGGCTGGCTGGCTGGCAGCTTACTAGGACCCTGCCAGGAGTCCTAACAGTATCTTCCCAAGGACATTCTTTTAACTCCAAGGCAGCACACATAGCTGACTTTCCAAATAGGAAGACGTTCAGCTTGCATCTGCATGAGTCCTTCAGCTGCAAACAAACTGGTGAGCATGGGCTGTATTTAACTGTCTGTGTTGTCCTGCATGCTGAACAGAAAAATGCTGTTCAGTGTCTCCGGTTAGTTCTTCTGTGCCTTGTCTCCAGCCTTGCCATTTACCAGATGTCACTAGGTAAAATCACCAGTAGCGAAGGCCTCTAGAGAAGAGTTTTATTTGACTTGGTAGCTTCTGAGTTTGTACTCTTTGCATCCTTCAGGACACTCGTGTTTCCAGGAGCAGAGCCATCTTTCTGTCCCAAGCAGATGCAGTGCAGCCTTCTCCAGTGTGCCCTGATAAACCAAAATGTCTTGGTTTTGTTTTGGCAGAGGCCCAGTCAGCCCCATCCTGTGCGCGTCTGCTTCCTCGACTTGTCCCTCTTCTGCTGTCCTTTCTCCACTCCCTTTGATTAGAGGCAGGCTGGAGATCATCACCCCGTTGCCTTGTTTGCTGAAAGAAACAAGTGTGTCCATGCAGTTTCCTGTGGACCTTGCCTGCAGTTCCCAGCATGGGCTGCCCCACACTATGCTGGCAACCCATGAATCACTCATAAAAGCATATTCTCATTGCCACCTGGGCAGTAACCAGTATTCCAATACTGCACAGATTTGAAAAACAGATTCAGCATCTGAGAATAAGGTGGCTTCTGGGCCTTCAATGAGGGTTAGGGTTAGGGTTAGGGTTAGGGTCAGACTAGATCAGACTTTACCACCAGACCACATGGCCCAAGGAGAAGTAGAGGCAAGTACTGCATGGTTAGAAGCAGCCGTCACATGCAGCCAGGCCTGCAGATATGCTCCAAGTTACTGAGACCATGAAATGGGATGGCCAAGGCCAGAACCCAGGCTTTGGACATCACAGTCTCCCTATTGCGTAGCATGGCCAGATACTGATACCCTTGTAATTGAACCCTGAGGATACTTCTCCTGCCTCCCATGTAATGGTGTGCAAGACAGCATCTGCCAGTTTCCCTTGAAACATGAATCTGCCAACAGAGGAGCATATTCTTCTTCATGTCCTGTCTATCCCCAGTGCACATCAGAGGGTCCAGAGATTTATGGACCACAGTTGCTGCCCTAGTACTTCACATTCCAAAGCAGAGTAGTAGAGATGCTTCTGTCCTTACTGTGACAGCTCCCATTGGAAATTAGAGTAAAGCTCAAGTGGCAGCAGATGTCATGCCCCTGCCTCCAGTGAAACGTAAGCCTTCAGTGACTGTGGCAGTGACTGTGACAGTGTGCTGTAATGGGGGTGGGGGTTGGGGGATTACAGGGGGGACAGACTGCGAGGTTGTATTTTTTCCACCTCTGTCTCTACCTTTGGTGCACAGGAAGGGATGCTATATTATAGTCTCCACAAGGATCCACTGTACACTTGGAAATGCATTTCAGTTACAAACATCAGTGCTGATGTTGTCTCTGAAAAGCAACACAGTACACAGTTCTATTTCAATTACCAAACCAGAGGGAGCCAAGGAGATTATCCAGGCAAATGGGAAGAACATTGTTCATTTTGGCAAGTGATAGAAATGTGTACATTATCACTATTATCGCAGTGAAATCAAATGCATTTTGTTCTGTTCTTTGGTAGGATATACTTGCTTACCCTGTAAATTGGAGTGGATGTCTACTGAACAACCACCACATTTACTTCTCACTTTAAATAATAATCCGTGTCCTAGTCATATGTCAGGTGCACACATGCACTAAACTCTGAGCTTACCAATTGCCACTCCCATCTCGAATGTCTTATAGAAAGGTCTTGTGAGGGAGCATTCCTAAGGACTGGCCAGTACTCCTTGAACAGCCTTCACAGGGTTGTATCCCTATCCCTGAGCTCCCACCCCCACCCCCACCCCCACCCCCACCCCCACCCACAGGATACTGCATGTTTAAGCAAACCATTGCTATGAACTTGGGCCAGGTGAGTAGCATTCTCAGGGAGCAGAGCTGAAGAACATAGTGCTGCCCGGTCTCTTGTGTTTTTAGAAACCATGAAATTTAGTTCATATGCTTACATCTGTCATTGGCTGATTGCCCTGTGCAGTTAATACATATAGAGCAACAATTTTTTAAGAAGTCTGTTTTGGAGAAAATTTGAATAATATGAAATAGTGCTGTTCTGTTTTGAGAACATAATGTGTGTATGCGTGTGTATATGCCTGTGTATGCGTGTGTATGTGCCTGTGTATGCAAATACATGTGTACACACTCTTCATTCAGAATTCCATTTATAAAATATTAGTTGTAGTTTCACTGGCTAGGTTTATGTAGTACCTTTGTTATTGAGGAGTCGGAGATCTTTGATAACTTAGGAGGCCACTGGTGATGTACCAGTGAAATGCAAGGCAAGTGACCAAGTTAGAGTCCAGGCAGGCCTGTCGATGATAATAACAGCACACCAGCACCTCTGGGTTGAGCTGGTCTCCTAAGGTCTCTATCCAAAGAGAGAGTCTGGGTTCACTAGAGGTCATTGGGTGAGATGGCCAAACCTACTGGTGGAGAGATTTTTTTGTATTACTACTCAGGGACTCCTTACATCTCTTACTGCTC
Source organism: Mus pahari (assembly GCF_900095145.1). Taxonomy (NCBI): domain Eukaryota; kingdom Metazoa; phylum Chordata; class Mammalia; order Rodentia; family Muridae; genus Mus; species Mus pahari. The sequence continues at coordinate 39,561,845 of NC_034605.1, forward strand.
CCTAAATCTCCATCTGTATCCTAAAGCTCAAAAGAAAACTCAGTCACAAAACTTGAGAACTTCTTGGAGCTAGAACCCTGGTAAAGAGCAGCACAGCAAATGTAAACCCACCCAGGGCAAGGCTTCAGGGAGCTTTTCATGAGCCTCCATGTGTGTCTACGGAGGCAGTGGGCCCTGCAGGAGTCAGTTGACAAAGCAGACATAACTTGTTGTGTTCTATGAGCACCTCTCTCATGTGCCACAGGCTGAATCAGGCTTCCCTACAATCTGTTATGCTCCCCCATTTTATAATTAAAGAAACTGAAGTTCAAACTGCCTGTTCTCAAGGTCACACAGTTGGTCAGGATTGGAGCCAGGTTTGAGCAAGAGGTCCTGATATAGATAGAGGCTTCCACATTTAAACAAATTTCTGTGTGCTCCATTGTATCTCACCTGTGTTTTTACCTACATTTCTTCAGTACTTCATGTTCCCTAGATAAATTTACCATTTCATGCTTTTCAGTACCAATCACAGAGTGCATGCCACCGCCATCACTTTTAGAACACAGGCACTGCCTCTCAGAAATCCTAGGAACCCTTAGACTAGTCACCCCCCTCCAGTAACCGCTGCCCTACTTCCTGTTGCTATAGCTTTGCCTACTCTGGATACCTCATGTATGCGGAGTTATAGCACATGAGGCCACTTCTAAGTATCTGCTCTCAAGGGTTGTCTATTTTATGGCATCTATCCATGTGCCATTTTTAAAATAAATATTAAAGCATTTTGATAGCTCGTCATGTATATACTTTTATGATGAAGTTTTATGTAAGGCTGTTTTTCATGCAAGTATATACTGTACTTCAGGCATATTTCCCCTGACTTACTCCATCTACCCCCCCCTTTCCATATTCTTTTAATGGTAAAATGTTTCATTGTATGACTTTCTAATGATTGATCCATAATTTAATGAATGCTGGGTTTGCTTCTATATGTCATCTCTCATGATAATACTGCTATAAACATTTGTGTCACATTTCTCTGCGGTCACATTACTCTCATTACTCTTGGGTGTAGACTCCTGGGTCACCAGGTCATTCCATGTTTAACATCTTGAGACCTGCCACTGCACATTCTCACTGAGACATGTAAAGGTTCACAGTCCTCTGCATTAGCTTTACTTTAGCTGTCCTAGTACAGAAAAGCATTGTCTCATTCTGACACTGATTAGTGCCCCTCTGACAGGGTATGGTATGGGGCACGTCATATGCTTTCCCCAGCATTCTTTTTCATTTTTGTGGTATTTTTTTCTTACATTTGCTGATTTATTAAATCATGGCTTCTCTGGGAAAGTCAGAGGACAACTTGGAGTCAGTTCTTTCCATCAGCCATGTGAGAATGGAATTCAGGTTGTCACACCAGCAAGCACCCTCACTCACTGAGCCATCTTGCTGACCCACCCTTTGCTGTCTTTTATTATTTTAAACTACTTAATAGCCCAAGTTGGCCTGGAGCTTATAGCCTTCCTGCGTTGGACTCTTTTTTGGTTGAGAAAGTGTCTCTCTATGTAGCCCTGACTGTCCTGGGGATCCATATGTAGACTCAATTTCACAGAAATCCACCTGCTTCTACCTCCCAAGTCCTATGATTAAAGTCGTTCACTACCATGCCTGGCTACTGCCTTGGCCTCTTGAGTGTGGGGATTTTTATGTAAGGTACAGTCACACCTAACTGCTCACCAATCTTTTAACATTAGCTACAGGTCTTTTTCCACAGACACTTATATGTATACCTAGCAGGAAAAAAAAAACCACATTTGAAAAAGATGACCATAATTTCAATTGTTTTGAGAATTTTCACATATGAGTATATCACTTCCATCCTCCCTCTTCCCTCCAACCCCCATATACTGTCTTCCCACTCCTCCTGAATTCGTGATCGCTTCTTCTATAGTTACCATAGATAGATAGATAGATAGATAGATAGATAGATAGATAGATAGATAGATAGATAGATTTATATAGGTATATACAGACATTTAATTAATTAATGTTGTCCACAGGAGCCTGTATTTGGGGCTGCCTACTGGGTTTTATAAAACTGATTAGATTCTTATCCCTGGAGAAAGCTGATTCCCCCTTCCCTGGTTAATCCTGTCATGGCCATCTGCAGGCTAGGGGGCCAGGGAAAGTATTAACTGCTTAATCCAAGAAGGTGGAAGTATCAGAAGAGAACCATTAACTCAGCCCCAGCCCGAGGAAGAAGACTTGGAAGATCCCTGTGTTGATTTGAAGAAGACAGTCTCCCATGAACTTGGATATTTGAATACTTAGTTTCCAGTTGGTAGGGCTATTTCAGAAGGTTTAAGTGATCCAGCCTTGCTGGAGGAATATATCACTGGGGCAGACTCTGAGGTTAGAAAGCTTATCCTACTTCCAATTCACTCTGTTTGATTTGTGCCTGAAATTGAGGATCTGAGCTTTCTGCTCCAGCTGCAGCGCCTGCCACTTGACGCCATCATTAGTCACTCTGATGGATTCTTATTCCTCTGAAAATTAAGCCAAAATAAAATATTGCTTCCATAAGTTGCCTTTGGTCATAGTGTTTTATCACAGCAGCAGAAAAGTAATTAATAGAAACCCTGAGGAGCCCATGATGCACATCTAAATTCACAGGCTAAGGAACCTGGAACATGATGTCCAGAAGAAACAGAAAAATGTTTCTCATTTTTCTCATTGTCCCACTCAAAGGGGAGAAGCACAAGCAAGAGAAAGTGTCTATCATGAGCTTTTTGGTCCAACAAAAATCCTAGCCTATTAGATGACATCTTTGTTTCTTCCCCTGTTGCTGTGATAAAATACTCTGACCAAAGCAACTTAAGGGAGAAAGAGTTTGTGTAGCTCATGATTCCATATTACAGTCCTTGGTGTTGGGAAAGAGAAGGGATCAATAACCTCTTCCTTGATGTCCACAGTCAGAAGCAGAGAGCAGCATATGCTAGTACTAACTAGCTTTCTCCACCCTTACTTGATCTGAGGTTCTCAGCCTAGGGAATAGTGCCACCCAGAGTGAGCCATCCCACCTCCATCAAAATAATCTAGATAATCTCCGACAAACCTTCCCAGAGGCCCACCTTCCAGGTAACTCATTTTTCAAGTTCCTAGTCAACAGTAGATAGTGCGATCTACATTGGCGATGGTCTTCCCAATTCATCCCTGGCCTACATGCTAGTTCCATCTGTAAACTCTCAAAGATATAACCCAAAAGTGCACCTGGCCAATTCTCTAGGCATGCAAGCCTCTGTGTAGCCTGTTTTACAACCAAAACTAGCCACCACATCCTTCCACCATCTTTTTGCATTAATAATTTTTGCAGTCATCCAGAAGCATTACCTAGACCTGCTGTTTGAGAGGGGAGCTCGCTTTCCTAATCAGTCTCACCAGATGCCCTCTGAGAATGCAGCTGTGATCTCTCAACCATACTGCTGTTTCCCTTGAATTGCAAGGATAGTGAAGGATTGATAATTAAAGGAATAGTGTCCTTTGTATGCTAATCATACAATAATTTTACTCAGCTTGTCTATGCTAGACTGAGAACTTTTGAGAGCCAGCATGAGATCTAATGTACTCTTGGACCCCGATACACACCTACTGCCCAGTCTGGCCTGTGGGGGGGGGAGGGGGGCTCACTAAGTGGAGGCTGCTGAATGAGCTTGGGGACTCCTTCCTATACCTGCTCCCTAACTTGGCAGCCTTTTGCTAGAACTTGTTTAGTTCTCTGGATGTTTTGCCAGTGCCCTGTAAACATTTATCCAGGTGAGAGGGACCAGGACTCACTAATTTACAGAGTGACATTTATAACATCAAATCCAAGGCTGCGATTCAGAATTCAAGTTGCATATTTTTTTCTTTTTAACCAAAACTTTTTTATCTAATTAAACCAGAAAACGTGTGGGCTACACACCTACCAGGAAGTAGAATCTATTCAACTTCAGGCTGGGGAATCCGACTCTCTATCTAAGGTGGTTGCTCATTGTTTTGAATCTAAAATAAAGATTTTTATTAAATTCTGTTTATTAACTTCAGGCCAGTGTGTTTTTAAAACAAACCGCATCTGTTGACTCTACTTGATAATGCTGAGTCTTTGCTTTTCCTGAACCACTCCCTGTCTCACTCATCTTCATAGGTACACTCCTGGTGCTTACAACCTGTGCAAAGCGAATTAGTGTTTGCCTCTTAGTGTCTGAGATCTGTTCCCATCTCACACCCTTCACTACTGACTCTGTTAGACTTCTTGGAGGACAGAGCTCCCTGTGCCTTAAAGGCCAAGATGCTAACATAGCATTGGGAAACAGGGACCCTGTTCTGCAAACCACAGGCAAGACCGTGTGAGTGCATTCTCCATACATTCCCTTAGGCTTCAGCACAAAGCTACCCTTTATGCGGAATCTACCAGAAGTTCTGATGATGCAACCGCCAAGAATTGTGGTTACCAATAGTTCATCATGTATGGCTCAATAATAGAGAGGACACATTTCCACAAGACCAGGTAACTCAAAGTTAAGTTTCTGAAAGCTACTCTCATATAATCTTGTAAATCTCAGTGTTCACTTTTCTGGAAGTGTGCGTCCTTGTAGAATTACACTGTGTAGACTCTATTTTGCACAGAAATTGCTACAATCACAGTGTCTCTTCCTGAAAGGAGCTTAAGACTTGCTTTTTAAAATTGGCATGTCCTGCCCCTCAGAGAAGAAATGTTTAAATGATACTGTCACTTTGTGTTGTTTTTTTTTTAACCATCTATTCATAATGCAGAAAGAAAAAAAAATACTTTAAGACCAGTGATTAACAGTAAAGCCATACTTTGTTTTTAGAAAAACTATCTTTAAAATTGTTGTCTTGGTATAGACACTTAAGAAAAAGACAAGGATTTAAAAACAAAACAAACAAACAAACAAAAAACAGTAGCTGCAAACATTGATGATAATCCTGAGATGTTCATCTGCACGAGTGAAGAAGGGGTCTCCTTTACATTTGTAAGCTATTATTAAAACTGCAGGACTCACTCATGAAGAAGGGGGCCAAGCAAAGAATAGTTTTCCCAGATGTTAACTGGAGATGTTTTCAAAAAAAAAGAAGCTTCAGAAAGGAGACCTTTTTGTCAGAGAGAATGCCTTTAGTATGTGGCCCTGCATTACGCAGTAACTAGTATGGAAAACATACAACTGTGGTTCCCAAGCCAGGAGAGCTCTAGGTGCCCTGTGCGTTCTTTTTTTTCCTTCATGCATGCTTGCATGTCTGTGCCTGTGCCTGTGCCTGTGCCTGTGCCTGTGCCTGTGCCTGTGCCTGTGCCTATCTCTGTCTCTGTCTCTGCCTGTGTCAGTTTTCATATATAGCTCTTACTATGCCAGTTTGGCCTCAAACTTACAACTCTCCTACCTTAGCCCCACAACTCCTGGATTATACCCAGCCCTCTTTCTCATCCTTGAAAATTAATTGAAAACTCTAAAGAACTGCAGGTAATGGCCATCTGAAAAAGTACAATCATAGCAGTTTACTAAGCACTTTATTAATTCATTTAAACTTAACAATGAAGCTTTGAATAATTAAAATACACAGCCATGAAAAGTAACTATGAAATTTTCATAAAGAGTGGCAATGATTTGTACTTTCTTTTATTTATTTTAATTTGCCCTAAGATAAATTGTCTCCATTCTAACCATCCAGTGGTAAGGCCAGAGCCTACATCTTTAAGTATTCCTTTAGGCTAAGGTAGGTGTCAGCAGGCCTGCCCTGTGGCCATAGGGTGGTTGCAAGAAATGCAGTCTTAAAGTTGCGTTGTTTTGGAGCCAGTGATGGAACAAGATGCTGCCTCAAGTGGTTCTATGACATTCTCAGTTGCCAAGATAGGAGAACAAAACTTTATGAATAAAAATGTGCCTTGTCTTCCTTCCATGGACCTTTCTATTGTTTGCCTAGAACCATATGGGGGTGGGGGGAGGGGAGAGGTGATGTACCTTCCTGTTGATTGTGACATTTAGTTAATACAGTTTCTACACACGGCCTGTGGCACTTGTCTTCAGTAGCACTGCCCTGTCTATGACGAAGCTCCTCTAGTCTGTGTTTCTGTGAGTAGTTGTGCAGCTTGTTGGTGTTGTCATATTAATGTGAGAAGTGGCAATTCAGTGGCACCATGGAATGGAGGGGTTTGTAATGTTCTTTCCACCTATCACATGAAGAGCCTCTTATCCTGGCTTGGGACAGAAAAGCCATTTGATGGTTTAATCAAGTCTTTAATCATGATAAAATGCACTGTAATTTTTCCCAACTTTAGAATTCACTCTCTCAGTTTTCTGTTTCCTGCTTGCTTCTAAGGATTTCTTTCTCTGCAACATTTCTTGGTTTTCCTTCTGTAGTAATTGGTGGCCATCATAAGTCCATCAATAATCAGGCAACCCTGATGGCTTCTCTGCTTCTTGTCTTTAGTTGAGAGCATCCTGTATGGGATGGCATAGATGCTTTAAGTATCATTTCAAGGACTATGCTCCCATTCTAAGAAGCCCTGGGCACTTTGCCAGCCTATCCACTTGGATACCTCAGTCCCAGTATCTAAGTCCATACCTACTTGGTGCTTGCTGACTTCATCAAGTACCCTGAGAGCTTTGAATACCCCATCTCTCCTGCTCAGGATGTCTCTCCCCTCATTTTGCCAGAAAAGCAATTGATCTGATTCAGCTCTTTGTTTCTCAAGACTTTTCGCTGTGGGATCATTTTCCTCACAGGTAGCTGTAGAAGAACCAGATAGTTTCTGTCATCTTTTTGCCCTACCCTTGGCTCTCCTCCATTGTTCTCTGTGTCTTGTCAGGGAGTCAGGCCTACACATATCAAACCATATCAACAGGATTTCTCTGATCTATGTTTCAGCTTGGCTAAGCTGTGGTACTCAACTCTTGAACTAAAAGCATTGCTGCATCTGTCAGCATACAAGTGTTTTGTGGACAGAATTAATATCTACAATTAGTATGTTCTGAGATAATTACCCTCCATAATATAGCTGAGCCACTTCCTACCATGTTTAGACTTTAAGAGCAGAAGGTAAAGTTTACTGAAGAAATTCTGGCTCAAGAAGCAACATCAGCTTCCACCTGTTTCCAGCTGGCTGGTCTTCCCTGTGCACTTTCCTGCCACCTCCTTCTTGCTTACCCAGGATTTATCTTTTTTTGTTTGTTTGTTTGTTTTGTTTTGTTTTGTTTTTTCAGACCTCTTTAATGTCTGCCTCAAAAAAAACTGTCATCATTTTTCTTCCTTCTTGCTTTTCATTTTTGGGTGGTTGGGGGCACCAACTCAATATAATTTTGTATTGTATTCTGAGCCAAACTGAAACTACATAGCCGAGCCTGCTCTTGGACCTATGGCAATCCTTTTTCCTTGGCCTCCAGAGTGCTGAGGTGTGAACCACTAGGCCTAGCTGGCCCCAGCCATCACAGCTGCTTCTGTGTTCAGGCTGGTGCTCTTGGTCACTCAGTCCCAGCAAATGAAGAAGCTCCAGCTGTGGTGCCAACATGCTGTTTAGAAGGAGAAAAAGTGCCCAGTGGCTTTTGAGAACACTGTGGTTATACTTCACTGATAGGATACTTAAATTGACAAGTAGGTCTTTAGAAAGCTCACTGCACTAGGAGATCTGAATCAGCATCAGTGATTTTCTTTTTTTGCCTTAATTGAAATTTAAACCAATCTTTTACAACTGTGTGATTTTGTGACATAATACATCAGTTGAAAATGCTGGTTCCCTTCATTATGTGTCTCTTCCACATGCTAACAGATTCCATTATACAAGATCAACTAAATGTGTTCAGTATCCACACCACCACCCTCACCAGGGATGTCTTAACTATTGGTAGATACATGTATTCCAAAATTCCCATTTTCACTTGAGCATTAATAGCAGGCTCATTGTACTCATAATTAGTAATCTCAGCCATCCTGGGTCTTGGATACCTACATCAAATAAAAATTAGTATTCTATAAAATAGTTGCTCGCTCAACTTGTTTTTCTTTGATACAACTTGAGATGTCATTGTTTAGACATGTGCACAAGTATTTCCCATCTAGTTACATAGACTATTAAGAAAATTGGATGCTGACCTGGTAGTGGTGGCGCACGCCTTTAATCCCAGCACTTGGGAGGCAGAGGCAGGTGAATTTCTGAGTTCGAGGCCAGCCTGGTCTACAGAGTGAGTTCCAGGAC
>NC_034605.1:39570203-39591212 GCF_900095145.1 Mus pahari
AGGAGGAGGAGGAGGAGGAGGAGGAGGAGGAGGAGAAGAAGAAGAAAAAAAGAAAAAAAGAAAAAAAGAAAATTGGATGCCAAAGACTTGAGATCTAACAAAGATAATTTTTACTGCTTTTAAAACAAATTTTTAAAAATCCTTTCCCCTTGGATTTTTTGGATGAAACTTAAGTTATACTTTTCTCCCCACAACTATGAAGAGGGCAAAAGGGAAATCTAGTAACTGCATGTCCCCGTTGCCTTGGTCTGAAGAGTCATACGGTGAGTCTTATCCACTTGTTGCCTCTGTATCAATCGCATGTCAATATAGAGAAGCATGTGGAACACTGTGAACTGGTTTGACTTTAGGGGGATACCTAAGGAAGAGGTCTGGGCCTCCACAGATGCCTGTGGAGCATCCTCTGGCACTAGATACATCCACTGGCCTTTCTTCTCTTGTAAAGTAAGAAAGCTAAAATCCAGTATATGCTGGGCATTCTGTTAGCAGAGTAAAGTGGGATGCATTGTCTGGGCAGTGCTTCTAGTTCCATGCTTCTCAGGGGGTGGGGTGGAGATTGACAGTTCATCTGAATGTAAGAGCAGCAGTGTGAATAGCTAGCTTAGGTGCCAAGGAAACAGGATACTTGGGATGTTCTCAACACAGAAAAGAGTCCTTGGTTCTGAAGCCAGTGAGGATAGTGTGATAAGAGGGAAGGCTAGAGAGGTGCCGTGCTCCACATGATCTACCTCAGAAACCAAGGTCAAGGCCTGGTGTTATTGCGGGTACCCCTAAGATGCTCCAGGGAAGATTTGTGACAACAGGACAACAGCCCCCCTCCCCCCAATAATACACTGCATCTATCCCCCAATATTATATATGGCGCAATGTTTTATAAAATACAAACCAAGTCATAAGCTATTGTGATTGTGGTAGGGGTATAAAGTCAACAAGTCAACAGTATTAATGTTCAGAGAGAGGCACCCAGACGTTGGCTTGGGGAGACTCCAGAGGGCAGGAAGGTCAACATTCTGATGTATGCGTTGGCTTTGTGGGATTTTTGTATCTCATGAGAAACAATGAAGGAAAGCAGACAGCTTTCTGTTGAGGCTGTGTGTCATGACAGGCAAAGTGTGGAGTGAAGGGTGGAGGGTGGGGCTCGCTGACAGAGCATGTTCTTGGCAGGGACAGTGCTGAGATTATCCACAACACCACGACCACTGAAACAAAGGAGAGGAGAGGAGAGAACAGTCGAAATGCCGCATGTCTTATGTTTTATTCACCAAGGGTTAACTCCCTAGCTTGTTTGGACCATAGCCGCATGCAGATACCAAGTGTAGCATTGTGGGTAAGAACGTGGGTCCTAGGAGAAAGCTACTTGGGTTTGAAACTTTAAGACAAACTGTGCAACCCAGGGCACATTGCTGATACTGCTAGGCCTCCATGTCACCTGCGGTGGACTAGTGACAGTCCCCCCTTGCCGGGCTGCTGAGACTGGTTACTGGGATATGTGTACCCGCTGTCACTCCGAAGTCTCTCAGAAAGTCTCTCTTCTGAATCCCCTTCTCGCCATTCTTTTCTTTCTTTGTTAGGGTAACTAGGGACCAGAAATGAAGCAGCTTTGTGGTTCTGTTTTGTTTTGTTTTGTTTTGTTTTGTTTTGTTTTGTTTTGTTTTGTTTTGTTTTGTTTGTGAGGGAAAAGTTGTTGAATCTGTTCTTAAGAATGTCTGAATTCAATTCTTGTTGCCTGAGGATGATATTTTTATCTTAGATGATTGTTCTTTGAACAAGCAGTAAGGAAGCAAAATGAAATTGGGAGGCTGTGTGCTCTCTTCCTGAAAAGAAGCTTCGGGGCTTTGGGCCAAAATGTGGCTGGAAATGAATTTGAGAAAGCATCCATAGCGGGCAGCCTCTGCCGAGCAGCTGCTGACAGGCACACCCCCAGGGCTGCAGAAGCAGTACAGTCAGTCCACAGTACAGTCAGGCTGGAATGCGCCCTGTGCGGGGCTGATGGAGAGAGGGATCAGTGGGAACTGCAGGGCTGCTCCAGGAAGGGCTTCCTTAGTGCACTTCCTCCCCAGCCTGCACGTGCTAATTCTCATGAGCAGGTTTGGAATGTACCTGATTCATCTGTTTCCATAATTATATTGGCTATTTTTCTTATCACTGTTTCCAAATACCTGGCAAGAAACAATTTATGGGAGGTTCAAAGGTAAGTTTTGATTCAGACCCTCAGTCCAGAATGGTGGGGACAGCACATCCAGTTAATGGTGGCAGGAACATGTGGCTGGGACTTATTTCTCAGCAAGCCAGAATGCAGAAGAGCACCAGAAACAGGAAAAGCTGTAACCCTCTGGGGTTCCAGACCCAGATCCCAAGGTTCCACAGCCTCCTGAAACAGCACCAACATCCAGGTACCAAGTAGTAAAAGGAATGTGTCCGTGAGGAACGGCTCCACATCTAGACCCTAAGGGTAGTTTAGACCCTTTTTCCTAAAGCAGGATTGACCCAGGCCTGTCAGTTAGCAGGGACCAACATGGCAGAGATTAGTGGCTTCCATGCCACTCTTGAGAACTGTAAACTGATTTCAGGTCCCACTGATGAAGAGGAACTAGTAGAGCAAGCAGCAGTAACAGGGAACTCCATTGCTATAGCTGCTATTAATATTATCAGCATCAGTGCTGTTATTCTGGGAATGTTAATTGGAAGGCAGGTGGGTAAACTTCAGCAGGTAAGTGACTGTCGCAGTGGGGCACACTGGCACTTCAAGACCTGACTTGAAAAGACTGTGTGCTGCCACACCTGCACCCCTACTGAGGCACCTGCTCTATGCCTCCTCTCACAAATAGAAACTCTATTTTTCTTTCATTCTGAAACCTTTTTTTTAAATCCTCACTTGGAATTAATCACATGCCGCAACCCTTCCTCAGAATGTGCAACAAACATGCACATGTTTAGTGAAGCCCTTCCCACAGGTGACTCTGGGCAGCAGTTCTCAAGCCCTGGCAAGTCTCGATGCTACATGGTGCACATTTCATGGCTTTGGCCCAACAAGATGTTGACAGTGGTGACAGCTATATCAACAGGGGAAATATTTAGGCTATAATGTTAAGTCAAATATAACCTAAAGCTGTATGGTTGTAAAAAAAACGTGAGTATACGCTGTCCTTGGTGGTTGACCCATAAAGAAACAAACACATGGAGGTAGACTCGCCACAGTCATGTTTTTGTTTATGTAATGAAATAGGGGTAGACAGGATTAAGGAGAGGGTGTTGCCAGAGGAGACTCTGGACCTCACGGAGTGTCTGCTGAGCAGCTGTGCTTTCTTTATATGTGGGAGAACCAACATGGCATGCAGAGCCAAGCACCTCTGCGTCCTCTGTGAACTCTGAGATGCACCGTCTTCTGATAGACATCCCTAGCCAGAGACTGGGAGTCCTTTCCTCCCACATGGACAACCCTTCCAGGGAGCATGGAATGACAACAGCATCCTTTGGCTGTTGGTTGATGGCTCAATTAAACGAGCCTAATTGTAGGACCAGCTATACTCCTGTCAGGCACAAAGGATGGACCCTCGGAAGGTTGTGCAACCTCACTGAGCCTTGCTTTTGCCATCTGTAAAGTGGACTGACAGTTTCTGCTTCTTGAGTCTTTCCAAGTACGAAAGACAAAAATGTGTTGCTTGGCACCCAGGAAGCTGCTCAGTGCACAGGGAGGCTGCAGCAGCTGCTACTGTGGAGGGAGTGGGGTTATTGCCACAGTGCTATTGCTAGAGCACCATCATTCTGTTCAGCTCTAATTCACTCTCCTTAAGGTGGGGTCCCACTCCTCCTCTTGTCTCATCTGGGCTCTAGAGACCTCATACCCATGCCTCTTCAATTGAGCTTCCATTTATACTTGTTACTACTTTCTGAGGTAGAGGGGGATTGCTGAATCGTCAGAACATACAAAGGCTAGGTCAGGGTCTCACATAAGAATAAAGCATGTGCTTCCACCCGAATCTGTATACTGAGAACTTGGCCCTAGACTCAGCTCTGCTCAGCACTTGCTGCCTGAACCTCTCATTTGTTTGTCCTGTATCCGTGCCTTCCACCTTCCTGCCTCCCAGAGAAGGGGTGCTAGGTACCATGTGGGGGCTTGTTCTATATTTGATAAGTTCCCCAGTGAATTACTTAAGTGCAGATTCAGTGAATCTGAAGAGCTCCAGACTTAGGGACACTGAGATCTTAGCATCTTTCTCTCTGGTGCATGTGGCAGCTATGAACACTTCTAGGGGTTCCTGTCACACATACAGCCCTTTATTGTTGCCATGTGTCCTCAGTACTTGAGAACTTGGTACAAGGGGCTTCCAACAGAAAGTTCTTTCTAAATGAGATGCCTGTCTGGGGGCAGATATCTATTTGCTTAGACTATTAAGAGGGCCACCCCAGGAATGAAATTGTTAGAGGGACAGCAGCAGAAGTAATGGTGGCTCAGAGCTAGGTCTACTGTGGCACTTAATGGATGCTAAATAATTGAATCAAGTGAGAGATGGGCAAGTGTTGCCTTGATGAACCTGCAGTGAGCCACAGGGACTGGGAACACTTGCAGATTGGCCATTTCAGCAGTGGGGCTGCATCCTTGGTTCATTGCCAGTGGTGGACAGAGTTTCCAGTCACAAGGACAATTCCGTGAGCAACATAAATGGAGGAATTATGCCTGGCTTGTAGGTCTGCCTATTAATTTGAATGTATTTCAGAATAATCCAACAGCTGGGAATGGCCCAAAATGGCTTGCAAATGTGCTTAGAAGGAACTTGGTGTTTTCGTACTGTGACATTTGGAGGGAAATTATGGATTTCAGAACATTACAGCTTTATTGGGTTTTTGTTTGTTTTGTTTTATTCTTTTGTTTTGGGCTTTGCTTATTCTGAAGTGAGGTTTGCTGAAGCCGAAATGACTGTTTATTCACGACAGGCAAGGGGCAAGGAGGTACAGGGAATAATTCTGCTCATCTAGGAAGAATGACTTCTTCAAAATGATTTTTGCTGTTGGCAAAGCTGAGAATACATTCACAGGAATCCCTGCCCGCAATAAGTGACAGGAAAAACACATTGTGCTCTGTGGATCGCTATAACTGGTAGTGAATGGGCTTAAATCACAGTGCAAGCTGCATGGATACAGCTAGCCCTACTTTTGGAGGACTTCCCTGCAGGAGAAAGCTAGAAGCTTGATGTAGAGGACTAGAAACAGCAGGCTGAGCTAGAGGCCCCTCAAGCACATTTGGGTTTTCTCCTGGGGAGGGGGGGGGAGGCAAGCATGTGCCCAGGGTCAACAGTTCTTGAGGCAGATGGCCCCACCCTTTCTACCCTGTGCATACCTTGCTGTTCTCCCTGCCCCCACTGACTCTGGAGAGTGTGGGAGGAAATGTCCCCTGTTCCTGTCAGTGCCTGATGTACTTAGAACAGTGGACTGCCCAGCAGCCTGGCAGCCCATCACACTCCCCAGAAAGAGTCCCAGGCAGCTTTAGTCTTCCTGCTCCCAGAAAGAGCCCTGCCCCGCGCAGCTGTCGCTCCTGTTGGTTTTAAAGCCTGCACTGACTGTCCTTTTCCTAAGTAACTGTGCTGAAGAGTTTTTGCTAATAAATGACCCCCCAGAGCCTGATGGGACCAAAAGAGTGTCCCATGAAGCTGGGACAGGGACTCCTAGGGTGAGACTGGGGACAGTGGAGAAGGTCTAGGGAGGGGCAGCAGGGTAGCAGGGTACAGACAGATACCAAAGCTGGGAGCTGGCTCAGAAAGGTATCATACATTGGTGGTATGGGTGGTCAGGGGTGAGCTTTGCACTCATGTTGCTCTGCTCTTGGAGGGATTTCTTGGCTAATTCATAAAATGCTGTGGACTTTTATATTCAGAGTTCAGTTTCTGTTTTTCCCACACTCTTTCCTCCTGAATGTTAAACATCACTTAAACACAAGTGCCTGTGCCCTCATTTCGTAACATGAGTATCTGTGCTTTTGATGTTCTTTTGAGTTTATTTGCTTTTGAGGTTTCCAAATGTATGTTCCTTCACTTACCCAAACCCATGCCTGTTTCCCAGGGATGACTTCTGAGTCCTTCTAACCTAGCACAACTGCCATGTTGGAAATCATTCATTATGCAGAGTGCTCCTGTGTGTTGCTGTGTGTTCACCAATCACTCTGGTCCCTAACAACTGCATGCCAGAAGCAGCATCCCCTCTCCTCGCACACACACACATACACACACACACACACACACACACACACACACACACAAATGCCACTCAAATGTCACTGGAGGAAAACATTTCCTTCTGTTAAGAATCACTTGTCTGTAGAAGCCCCCCCCCCCCCAAAGTAGCCCAGCCTTTGAAATGAGACAACCTGAATGAGGTAGGTAGGCTGTTCCTAACTCATCTGTGGTACCAGTCAGCTTTTCATCTGTGGAAAAATAACTGATATGAACAGCCTAAAGCTGGAAGGGTTTAATCAACCACTTTGAGCGCACACTTTCAGAAGCTGTAGTGCGATCTCTTGGCCCTACATTGAGACTGTATCAGCACCATGCATTATGCTGAGTGCATGTCAGAGGAAGTCTGTTCCTCTGTAGATGATGAGAAGTGAAAAGAGAGGTAAGAACAGATCAGGATCCCTAGTTGTACTTTGAGGTCGCCCCTAGTGACTTGACTTGGTCAACTAGCCCACCTCCTAATGGTTTTAGCATCTTTCCATAGTATAACCGGGTGAGGACCAAACCTTACCCATGCTCCTTGGGGATCATCCCAGACCTACATCATCTCTTCAATTATTGTCTCCTTTACACCTACAGATCCACCCATCTGGCTCTGGAACTAACCAGCCAGCTACAGGACAGTGGTAATATATCAGACTTAGACACTTACATTTGAATTCTCCCTCTGATCAACTACTCTGATACGTCTGTCTTAATTAGTTAGGACTTCCATTGCTATGAAGAGACATCATGACCAAGGCAACTCTTACAAGGGCTCTAAGTGGCTGGCTTACAGTTTGAGAGGTTTAGTCCATTATCATCATGGCAGGAGGTGTGCACGCAGACATGGTGCTGGAAAAGGAACTGAATATACTACATCTTGTTCTGAATGCAATCAGGAGAAGACTGGCTTCTAAGCAGCTAGGAGGAGGATCTTAGAACCCACCCCCACAATGACACACTTCCTCCAACAAGGCCACACCTCCTAATAGTGCCACTTCCTGGGCCAACCATGTTCAAACCACCACACCTTATTTTGACCTTTTATGGACAAGGAGAAAGCAATGTCCACTAAGTAGAAAATGGAGCAAGGGTACATTGGACTGGACTTTGTGAACACAAGATGGAATAAAGGGGAAGATCAAAATCAGGCTGTTATTCAGTGACAGAGTACTTATCTAGCTTGTTCAAGAAGCAGGGTTCAACCTCAATGTCATAGAAAACCACAAACAAAAGAAAACCCAGATCCTGGAAAGTGAAGGCCAAAGGCAAGCCAAGAACCAGCACTACGCATGTGTTTACCAACACTAGGCATGTGTTTACCAGCGCTAGACATGTGATTAATAAGGACTAGGGAGTGGACAAGGGCTGGAAGATTCACATCCAGAGGCTGTAAAGCATAATGAACACAAGATCATCTAAGAGGCCTGGGAAAGTCCATGCTGTGATCAAATAAGAGAACCAGGGAACACAGTAGGCAAGAGACAAGGAAGTTGGTTGAGGTTGAGCCAGGTTGCTCTGAGTCCTGTAGGCAGGAAGTCTGTAGAGGCATTTTTGCCACATTTAGAAATGTAGGCTCTGGAGATATTCAGTGTAGCATGTTCCTTTCCACGGCTGCTGGAACCAGGCACACGCACAGAGCAAAGGGTGGAGGAAAGAAAGAGTCAGAGACAAGGTCTGGCAGAGCCCACATCCAGATAGGTATGGCTGTGCAGAGGAACGGAGTAGAAGCTGGAAACAAAGTAGATGCTGAGCCCAGAAACCATAGGAGGCTGAGAGACAGGGGTTCAGAAGAGGAAGTTAGGGTCACTACACATAGTCACAAAGGTCTAGACAGGAGGTATAGTAATGAGAATATTTGTTTCTTTGAAAAACAAAAATACCATATATGTTTTTGTTTTAATCCCAGGTGTGGGATATGGCACTGCTTCAGATTGTCCACAGCAGCTGACTATGATTTGACTCATACTTCAGCAGGGGTGTCATTTTACCAGCTGCAGATAATTTTTGTGAGTGTGCGACATTTGGAATTCTGGGAACTTTTCAGAGGATATATAAATGCTAGAGCCCCAAGAGGCTGTTGTTGGTTGGTTGTTGTTTATTGTGGTTTGTTTAGTAGTTGTATGCAAAGAAGAAACCAAAAGAAATGAGATATCCTGACAGTGAAGATCAAACTTGCCCCAAGGACCTGGACACATCTAATTATCAGAAAATAGTCTAGCAATGACCGCTCCCTTTCCCCTCTATCCATTTTCCTTTCATATCTAGTGTTAGGGTGTAGAAAAGGGTCAAAGGGGGGTGGAGAAGAGCGGAAGAAAGAAGAACTCAAAACCACATCACTGACGGTTTACAGAAGGTCTTAGTCTGTGGTTGTAGGAAACATGCAAAGGCCCACCCTCAGCTACTAATGGTAGAGATAAGAGGGGCCTTTTAAAGTGGCTTAGAAGAGGTGAAAAACCGAACAGAAGCCTTCAAATGTGTTTATAAGTATATATTTATAAGACTTGTGAGTTTCCTTCAGAGAAGTAGAGATTGAATCCATTTCCAGAGCAAAAGACAGGAGTCAGTATCCAGGGGAAACTCAGGAAGGAGTATCTGCTGCTTCTAAGAGCCGAGGAGAAGGAGGGTGGAAAAGAGAGAGAACAGGTCGGGTGGAGATGGTGACTTCATTTAACACAGTCCTAGCTCTCTGTATGAGTCTCTAGATTATCAGTGGGTCTTTTGTTCAACTAGAACTGGGGTTTGGTAGAAAAGTCTTTTCTGAAAACATTAAAGGGTGGTGATCTGCTTTCATCAGTGACTGTGTCCAAGCCCAGGACAAGAGAGGAATTCAGCCTTCTTCCAAGATCCTCTAGCCCAAGCGACAAAAATATTTATCACCCGGGGACAGATTATGCAAGAGTTGGCAGCCTTTCAGAGGCCACTGGTGTAGCTTCAGCTTTTCGCTCCTCTGAATGTTTCTCCTGTTAGCAGTGATCCTAACTCCTCCCATTGCTGGGAATTGGTAATGACAATCACTAGTTTTAGGATGTGTAAATTGTGTCCCAAGTTCTGTACTAAGAGCTTAACTTGGATCAACTCTTTTGATCCTCTGTGTCCTGAGTGGCCATTTGACGATGAGGAAATAGAAGCCCAATAAAGTGAAGTAGCTCAGCAGACATCCCACAATTACCAAGTGATATAGCAGGGTTGCAAGCCTACACCACTGGCTCTGAAAGCCTCAGCTCAAATGATCAGATGCTAATGTATCTGGAGAGTGACTGAGAGCTGGGATGTGCATTTGGTGACCTTGCTACCATGGCCTGGAGAGCCTCGGAAAGTTAGCTCATGTGAATAGCAAACCTGGAGCTTTTCAGAGAACCTAGAGATTGGCTTGTAAGGTAGGAAGGGACTGGAGAAAGGGTGCTTTAATTGGACAGCCTCCTAGGAACCACCACCTGGAAGATTAAACGCCTTCCCTCTTCTCTACCAGCTTCCTTGTTGTCTTCTCACTCCCCTCCTCTGTCTCTTATCTTTTCTTTTCTATCAGTGTAGCCCTCAAGATCCACAGCTTCTGTTGGGCTGTAGCTCAGCCCTGGGAGACTCAGATACTAGACCCCCATGTTGCTTGCTACATGGGCTCATTAAAAGCCTAAAGGCCCAAAGCTGAGCCTTTAAATGCATGGGGGCATAAAAGTTTTAATAAACAGTATTTGCTATCTTAGCCTGTGATCTCTCAAGCATCCCTCATTGAGCCACCAGTGCCATGATGCCATGGAAGGCAGAAGCTGGGCCAACTGTGAACCTGGAGCTCAAAGCCCCTTTGCACTGAAATTCTGTCCTACACTGTGGCCACTCTCTGATCTTGCTTTGTCTTCTCCAACATCCTCTCTCATTAAAAATGGAAGAGCATAAAAATAGTCCCCTTGGTCCCTTCCAGGGACTCAAAGAATATTACCTGAAGCTGTAGCCTTTCCTTCATCAGTGTCTCAAGGTGATTTACCCCATTAAATATCACCACAGTCATATATGCCCAGGCCACACAGAATCTCAGGCTGATGTGGAAGAACCACACAAACATACACACACACACACACACACACACACACACACAAACATGCAGATTGTAGATTCTGGGCCTGCCTTCCCCAATTCTACCTTCTCATTTCCTTCTCATATCCTGTGGGGTCCTGTCAAAGAAATGGGATCGCAACAGTTCCCCCATTTGGGATTTGTGTTTCCATCATTCTGTCTCTTGCCCCAAATTCTGTCCTCTGAGCTCCCTTAAGTGAAGCTTTATATTGCTTCTTCCAGGTGTGCCCATCCTTGCTGGACTAAAGATCACTTAAATAATAAAGCAAACTTTGCCTTAGTCGTGCCATATGCCAGCCACCATGCTGTGCTGTGGCTACAAAGGTCGATGGTCAGTGGAAGTGATAGAGCAGTGGCTGGAGCTGGGCACACACACTTAGGTGCTCAGCTTCATAGGAAGTCAGTGACTCCATGATTAACGCTTGGGAAACAGTTACACATGGCACACAGAAGGCACTTACAGTGGCTAGCTCTTCTCCCTGCAAATTCCAGCATTAGGCCATTTCTGCGGTCATGTGTTCCAAAAGCATTTTAACAAAAATACAACAGAGAGCTAGTAAAATGTCTCATGTCTCTGGGTAAAAACACTTGTCATGTGTCTTAATTCGGTTTCTTACTGAGATCAATCACCATGACCAAAAACAACTTAGGAAGGATAGGATTTATTTGGTGTTTATGTCCACATCATCAAAGGAATTTGGAGCAGAAATTCAGTAGGTACTGAAGCAGAAGCTATGGAGGAATGCTGCTTAGTGGCTTGCTCCCCATGGCTCTCTCAAACACTTGTTTATGCCTTTCAGGATCACCTGGGCAGGGGTGGCACCACTCCCAGTGAACTGGGCCCTCCCACATCAATTGACAATCAAGAAATTACTCTACAGACATTCCTACAGGCCACACCACACAAATCTGATAACCTGAATTCAGTCCCTGAAACCCACAGTGAAAGGACAGAATCAACTCCTAAAAGTTGTCCTCTGACTTCCATGTGCTACACACACACACACACACACACACACACACACACACACACACACACGAGAAAGGGGCTATTGAATGAAATGCAAGTAAATGACTGTTCTGCTTATCACAAGAGGATTTGAGAAGATAGAAAGTAGAAAGATGAGCCCACAGACATTCTTGATTTAGGGGTACTGCTGTCAGGAGGACAATGTATAGAGGAATAGGCCAGGTTCTAGAACAGTGATTCTCATCCTGTGGTCACAACCCCTTTAGAGGTCACATATTGGATATCCTGCATATTTACATAACTATTCATAACTGTAACAACATTGCAGTTAGGAAGTAGCAAGGAAATGATTTTGTGGCTGGAGGTTACCACACCATGAGGAACTGTATTAAAGGCCTTCGGCATTAGGAAAGCTGAGAAGCACTGTCCTATGACATCTAAGGCCCTTCCAATGGAACAGCATATTTCTCCAGCAACTGTAAGGAATCGGCTGTATCATGGCCCCTGGTAAGCCTCCCTGTTGCTTTCTTCTTTCCTTCTCCCTCTCCAAAATAGGAATTTGTCGTATATGAATTTGTCATATACATATCTTCTTTTTTTTGTTTCCTTTTCTTTTTTTATTATTAGATATTTTCTTCATTTAAATTTCAAATGCTATCCCCAAAGCCCCCTATACCCTCCCCCTGCCCTGCTCCCCAACCCCCCACTCCCACTTCCCCCACCCCCACCCCCACCCTGCACCAAGAGCCCTCTGAGTTAGTGCCACTCCTATACTTTAAATTTACACCAAGTGCTATACTAGGTTCTCAAAACTACAGCCACAAGCTACACAGGCCTGTCCCCTCACCCAGTCCTGCAGGACAGATAAGGACCTTGCAGAGTGACTGCCCAGCCCACCCTGCCCCCCTGCTGCCACCATCAGAGGACAAGCTACAGGAAGCCTTGGGCTAGATGACTTCTCTTCTCCCAGAATGAGGGTTTGTGTGATTTTAACTTATTTGCAGATAATTAACCTCAGGGTCAAAACAGTCCGCCCTTCTGCCTGGGCAGAGATTGAATTGGAGTTGGGAAAAGAAGCAATTGCTGTGGAGAATTAAAGGCTTCTTGATGAGTGCCACCATCATGACATGGAGAGGAAATTACAGTCACACTTCTGCAATGTAATTAAAAAAAAAACAAAAATGAAAAGATGAATGAAACGCCCACAAGTGAAAATGGGATTTGGTTTTTGGTAAAGGAGATTGGAATTCTGCTGCTCCCATTCGGGGTAGGGCCTGAGTCACTTCAGATGCAGCTGGGGCCCTCACAGCACGTGCATCTCTGCAAGAAAGGACATTTGTGCTTTAAGTGATGGGGGCCCCCTCTTCCCTCTTTCTAACATGCCAGAAATCTCTCACTGACCAAGGAAGGATCCACCTGCTTGCCATTGCCCCGCCCTGACTTTAAGAGTCACACGACTCTCTAGTCTTTCACCAACACTGCCCAAGAGCACCATAGCTGCCCAGAGCTGGGTGTGTCAGATGGTGGAGCCTTTGATGTTTCCTCCACCAGATTTTACTTCAATTATGAGATGGAGTAGAGAAGCCCATATCTGTCCTGCATTGCAGTCCCTACCACAATTTGGAATATAACTTTGAAACAAGGGAGCCTCTGGATGCCCTGTGTCATGATCCCTACCATGGTGTAGGGGAGTATGTAGCTATGGAACCAAAGTACTGGGCCCTGACCCCTGCCTGCCTCTAGATTGTATAACTCTATGAAGAAATCTTTCTTATTGCTGTGTTCATAGGAGTCTGAATAGCTTTGTCATCAGTTCTATTCTTAGAATTAAATAACCTGGTCTAATTAAGACCACAAGAAAAGGCAAATACTGTAATCACCAGTAAGTTTGGGGTTTCAAAAACAGATGAGGGCCTTGGTATTGCAGCAGCTTGTTATAGACAATGGCCATTACCTCTTGCCAAGTTCTAGCACCTGATTTGTCACTAATAGCAACACGTGACTTTTCCGGTCACATTGCAGCTGCACTAAGGAAGCAGAAAGGGAAAACTGCTGGTGCTCAGCTCTCTTTTCCCTTCAAATTCCATCCTGGACCCCACCCATAGAATGGTGCCACTCACATCGGAAGCTGACCTTCCCACCTGAGTTAACACAAACTGAAAGCTTCCTCACAGACTTGGCCAGAGGTGTGTCTCCCAGGTGATTCTAGACTGTTCTGGGTAACAACCTCAGCAATCACACTTTTAATAACATGGGGGCGTTGCTTCTCCCATCTATGTATGAATGACCTACTCAAGGTCATAGAGCTAGTTAGTTATGAAACTGTAATATTTCTAACCATTTGGATCTATCAACTCCCATTTCTAGGTGTTTCTCCCATGATCCTCCACTTGATATGGGGTGATCACCAGATTCTGACAGTAGATTATACCAAGGGATCCATGAAAAGTTCATTAGTAAATGCATATGGCTCCAACAATTCCATGGCACAGGCAGGACCGTGAGGCTGTGACTGGTAGCACGTGTACACTCCTAGCCGTGTTCTCCCAGGAGCAGTTATTCATTGACTACAACAGGTTGAAAAGCCCTTATTTCAAATGCTTGATATGGGAAATATTTCATATCTAGGATAGTTTTTAAGTTAGGACCATTTGCTAATGGATATTTGGAGGATGGGTAGGACTGAAGTCATAGTAGTTACACATCTTACCCACATAGCCTGAAGAACATTTTATGCATTTTTGTTTGTAGTTTTGAGAAAGAACCTCTTTGCCTCCCACTGGTTTTAACTGCAGACCATTCTTCCTCAGACATCCTGGTACTGGTTTTACCAAGATGTACTACCACATTCAGCATACAGTATTGTGTGTGCATTTGTGTCTGTGTTGTGTAGAGATGTGTATGTGCATGTGTATGGAAGCCAAGAGGTCAATGGTGGATATCTTCACCAGTAACTCTCCATGTTGTTTTGTTGCTGTTGTTGTTGTTGTTTTGAGGCAGGGTCTCTAACTGAATTTGAATTGTCTCATCAATTTGATTAAACTGGTTGGCTAAGAGCCTCCAAACTACCCAGTTGCTCCCCCAGCACTGAAATTACAAGCTTGTATCACTCCCGCACTTGTTTTCTAGGCAGGGTTAGGGATCCAGATTCAGGCCTACAAGCTCTCCTGGCATCTGCTTTTCCAACTGGTCCATCTTTCCTGATTCCTGTGTTCTTAGTCACTGTGTGCATGAAACAAAGGCTTTACATTGAATCATCAGATTTATGGAATTATGTCACTATCAAATGTTTCTGAGTTTAGAGCATTTTATAATTTGGTTTTTGGATTAAGTGTGTTCAACGTAGTGTGACAGTGTAACATCTGGAAATGCTATTGTATAACTCCAAATCTTTTCACTGTCAGTGACTATAATCAGTAGTAGTGCTAAATAAAGTTTCAACTAAACAAGCAGCATCCTCTACCCCAGGCTATAGAGGAGTACCATTTGTACCTGTACTGTCTTGGGACCCTTTAGCTTCACATTAACTTTGCAAAAATTTCCAGGAAGGGTGGATGTCCTGATAGCTGTTGAGAATCCTTTGGTAGGAAACTATTCTCAGGAAGACTTGAATGCCATCTTGAACCACTGGGAAAAGGGAATGTGGCTAGTTACCTGTCATGATGGAAAGGTGTTGTTGGGAAGTACCCAGCACACCCTGACCCTTCAAACCCTCATAGCTGAGAACTGGTATATATTTCATCTGGGTGGGCTAGTTCTGCCTCTGGTCTCAGAAAGACAATTAGTCTGTCAGCAAGGGCAGCAAGGTACCTGACAGCTCACCTGGGGCCAAAGAAGCCAGTTCCAACTTCTCACACTCACACGTTCAGGGAAAGCTCAGCTCCTCACCATGAGCTCTCACAGAGCAGGTAGCCACTGGCTTCCTAAAGGAGCCACCAAAGAGAGAGCACAGTGCAGAAGTCACCTAGATTGAAGGTCTTTTCTGCCCTGTTGTGCTGTCCACACAGCAGCCCTCGTGCAGTGTGGGAGAGATGGAACAAAGCAGGAATCCCAAGAGGTGGAGATCTTCAGGAACTTCCGGGAGGAAGGCGTTCTCATCTCAGCAAAGCTGTCCTAGCCCTCGCCCTCCTCCCACTGTTTCTCCTCCTCCTCTTCTCAACCTGTTGCTCTGGAAAGAATCACCCAGCAGGCTCTAATACCTCTGAGAGGGTTCAGTCCTCCTCCCGGGTCAGCTGCACGGTTTCGTGTGTAGAGTCATGAGTGACAATCTCATCTAATAATATTAACTTTAAAACCAAAGCTGGAGACACAAGTGTGTGGTTTAACCTTGAGGGATCTTTTTCTCTTGCCTGTCCCCTCACTGTTTACCATAGAAGTGGCTACAGATCTTTAAATAGACCAGCAGAATTCAGTTCTCTTTTAAATGTAAAACCATCCTAGGTGCTAGAACACTTCTTTTTTTAATCCAGAAGGACGAGTTATCTAAGCAGCTGAATACTAGCAAGCTAGTCTGTGTTAGCTGCTTGAGGAACTGTAGCCCACAGCCCACGTCTCTTAGCTGTCCCTCCACCCCATTCACAAGGGGATCTCCACCTACCTGCCTGTCTGCCCTCCGTACTGACTCCGAGGACCATAGGTGAAGACAGTGACTTAAACGTACTCTGTCACCACACTCTCATCTGCCAGGAAAGGGAATGAAACATAACATCATCTGACCCAGGCATCAGCAACATAGTTGAGGGGCATATAGGGAGTCCGCATGATCGCTTCCCACAGAGGCAAACCAACGCAGCCAAAACCTCATATAAACTCAGAACCTCATGCCAAGCAGTAGGGCAGTAGGGAACAAATGAGAAAGTATCTTCAAAAGCCACATTACAGGGATGCAAGGGAGCCCACCTGTTCCCTTTTAGAGTAGGTTAAAGCAGGACATTATCAGTTGACTGACTTGACTTCATCCATCTCTTCCTTTCCCTCATCCTAGACATAGTCTGGAGACTCAGCTTTGGCTAACAAGAATGAGTCCAAGTTTCTGTGAGATTCCTAGGGCAGTGACTCTCAACCTGTAGGTAGTGACCCATTTGGGGTCAAATAATCCTTTCACAGGGATCACCAAAGATCATCCTTCATGTCAGAAATTTATCTTATTATTCTTCACAGTAGCAAAATTACAGATATGACATAGCAACAACAGTAATTTTATGGTTGGAGAAACATGCGGTTCCCCCACTGTTACCCATATCAAAAAGTCACAGCATTGGTAGGGTTGGGAGCCCCTGCCCTAGAGACTTTTGACCTGGCCAGCCCCTGTGACCTTTTCCGTGCAGCCTCATCTCTTATCTGTGCAGTGCTGATTTGTGGCTCTGTGGCCTTCTGTAACCCAATAGGGACCTTACGTGCATGATCAGGATGGCTGAAGGGAAAGAGGAAAGGGTCTAGATCCCCCATTACAACATGGACATCTTTGGTCTGTACACCTCCAGGCTGGTTTTTTGTTTTTGTTTTGTTGTTTGTTTTTTTCTGTGTTTAAGCTGGGTCTGTTTTGAGTCTGTGTTGTTTGAACATCGTTGAACTGATGAGAAATGATTCGGCGTGCCAAGGCTGTGTAGAACTGGGGTTTCATGCTACTGAAAGCCATCAAAGTGGGATCCTGAGCAGTGCCGGAGTTTTGAGCTTACACGGTGCAGTCTATAGTGAGGTCAGTGAACAAGAGTCAGAACACCACCAAAGATGAATGACAGACACACGAGTGAGTGCCGATTGTGTCAGAGAAAGTAGCCAAGAGAGCAGAGGTTTTTTCCAGTTTTCCAGATATACAGCTATCTACATGATTAAAGGGGTGCTTTTATCAGCACAAACCTCAAACTTTTATACAAGTTTAAAGTAATTTTTTATCATTATTTCTGCAAAATGTTTTTATTAAAGGAAACACCATATGGTAACAGCAAGAAGAGCTGGTTACAAGTCACGAAGCTAGTCAGATTCCTTTCCAACAGTTAGATCCAAAATACTTATCACAGACCCTACATTTAGAAGAAAAAAGTCGAAGCTTCAGGACTCCCAAAAGAAAACTTCCATGAACAATTGGTACATTGTTGTTTTCATTTTCTAGATACAAAACGAAAGCTTATAAAGTGAGAAGTTAAGTTCAAAGTATTTAACATCCAGTGGCTGCTGGCCCTGATTCTCCACAGCATACATGTCGGGCACCAGGGCGTTCCATCAGATGGTCACACCCACCCTCCTTCTCTCATTGTACCGAGTCTGCACCCACTACTACTTTCTATCTCTGTAACTGTTGTCTTATGTGCATGTCATCGTACTCCGTGTGACTTTCCCAGTGGGTTTTCTACACTGCAGAATTCCCCTGAAATCTCTTCAAGATGTGTCATATATCAAACAAGAATCCTCCCTGCTGGCTGTTCAAACAGCATTTTCACATGACAGCTGGACACCCTCTGTCCCTCTCCTCAAATCCCTAGTCCCAACCCTCTGTTAAATGTGTTCTTTCCCTCATTTGATTTGATGGTCTCAGTATCTCTATAAATAGATATTCTCATTCATGCCAATTGGCAAGAGCAATGATTAAGGCTTAGAAAAATAAACTTTACCAAGATCAGATACCAAAGCCAAATTTAACACAAGGTTTAAAAGTACCTAGAGCCTGTAGTCCAAAGTGAAAAACAGACCCAAGCCCCTGGATATGCAAGCACTTGTTCCATCCTCTGAGCACGTCCTTATCCCAAGATACTTGGTTCATTCACTCCTCTCTGCTATGGCCAGGGTTCACAGAATCTCTTCCAACATTCTCTCTTCCACTTGCCCTGGGCTACCCTCCAAGTGAGCGGAGTTGCTCCTTGCTGCTGTGGGGGATGTGAGCTCCGTGTGTAATGGAATAGTCAGCCCTGATACACCAGTCGGAGCTGTTGTGCACCACCTCCCCTCAGCCTTCTACACATTCTACTTGTGTCTGTGTCTCCTGATTCATTCCCACTGTGCTCATAATTACGATTCCAAACAGCTAAGAACATCTCTAGCATCAAGGCTTAGCTCAGGGGCATTTGTGACTATCCAATAGCATCCAGGGTCTCTACCACAGCTTCCTTGCCTGGTTGTTCCAGATGACTTCTCTCTACATGTCAAGAGTCTCCAAGTTCATCAGGCTCCTGGGCTCTATTCTAGATAAACTCAACTACCATAACCTTTGTTTATTCTGCTTCAGACAGAAAGAGTATATATATATATATATATATATATATATATATATATATATATATTAAATAAAATATTATATTGGCTTTGGGAAACACAGTCCCAAGTCTTTTAGGACTAGTGAGTAACTGCAGCCAGTATTGTCCCCCAAGTTTCCTCGGGGGGTGGGGCGGATATCTCACTAGGTTTGCGGCTTCCTAAATCATGTCCTAGCATTTGTTACAAGAATGCTCGTGCACAGTGAGCTCCCAGGGCATGTGTCAGTGTCTCCTTCCCATGGATCCAATTTGACATGCAGGTCACCCTCTCAAGGCTCTGCATTTATTCATCTCGTTTTCTTCCCGTCCTCTATTTCATCACCTTCTTCCTGTACTGCAGCTCTTCCCAGATTATCCTGCTCATTCTAAACATAGTTTGTACAGAACAACAATGTCTAAGGAATGAAAGTAAGAGGGGGAATAGACATTATTATGGGATAAGAGTTCCACTAGGTTGTTAACTGTTTTATTTCCCCCATGGCACTTGGTGCCTTCAAGTCTCTGGCTTCGATGAGAATTTTGCTGGTCAAATGTCTTTGCTTCAGAACAAAGCTTCCCTTTTTTCCCTCTGTGGGGATATTTTTCTTAGTTTGGTAAGCTCCTTGCTTTCCTCTACCTGCCTACATACTCACCACTACTTCGCTCCCCTACAGGCCTCCTGCATTTCTCAGTGTCTGCAAAGAGGAAGATGTGTTAAAGAGTATTACAGCCAAGGGAAGAGAAGCAGGCAAACGTCTTATCCTATAGTAGTTACTTTACAATAGAAAACCAATCTTAAAGGAACTCTTGAACATAGAAACAAAGCAAATACCCACATTTCTGCTGACAAATGGGAGTCAGCACTGTTGGGAGAATTTGTGCTTTTGTCCAATGGCCAACCAGTGGCCTTCAAGATGTGTATGTGTTTGAATGGGGCAAGTATAAGATTCTTTCTTTAGGAAGACATTCATTCTATAAACTGTGTAGATATCTGGGCTGTAAGTCACACTGAGCCCTTTTCATTCAGGCTGTGTTTGTTCCTTTCTCTGCATATCAGTGGAAAAGTTAATTGCTTAAGTCAGGCATAGTAAGAGATTAATAATGCAAATAGAATAATTAGAATGATATATTATAATGAAACTTAATCAAAATTCATAAATTATTTATTTCTAGAATTTTCCACTTACTATTTCAGTCATCAGTTGACTGTATTAACTCCATCCCTGTGAAGTATATCAGAAAAGACTGTAAGAGGATCATGAGGCAGATGCCGGATACGTGGGCCTAGTGGATCAATGATAGCATCAATCTTTGGTGCCTTATAGGTTACATCTTGTGATGTGAATTTTGCAATCCTCTCCCAGCAGTAATCCCAAGCCCTGTCAAGAGCCTTGAGAGGAGCCCTTCAAGGATTCCAGCATCATAGGAAATGACAGCTGAAGCTCATTTCAAACATTTCACTGTTCTCACCCTGTGTTGAGACAGCTTCAAGTTAGGGACTTTTGTCCTTCAAAATGCCACACTGGAAAACATAGAGAGCTTCCTTCCTCCACCTTAGCTCTAAGCACTGGCACCTGCAGTCCTAAAGAACACCATGTCAGCCTGAAACTTGCATGACCTTTCTTGTGGTGGCTGAAAGGTCATTGTGTTTGTTATGGTCTCCTGAGTACTTCATCGGTGCTTCCAGTTTTGTTGTTCACAGTATAAAGCATTGGCTTGGAACATTAGAAGGTGAAATCCATGCCTCTTCATGACCTTCTGAAAGGTTCACGGTCGGTCTCAAGCCACACAGATTAGAGCAAAACTGTGTTCCCTCTAGTGCTCATCCTCATACTGAGAATTGCTTTCACATTTCAGGGAGCTTCCCAAGGGAGGTCACTATTGGTAGGTACCTAGAAAGGGTATTCATTGAGAATATGCTGAGTCTGAAGTTAGCTGTGATAACAAAACACCTAAGATCTGGTTCATGGTCTCTGAGGTTTCAGTTGATGCTCTACTTAGCGCCGCTGCTTTTAGAACTACAACATGACAGACAGCATCATGTTGGGAACACATTGATGGTCAAAGACATTCACCTAATTAATATCTTTCCCCTAGAAAAGAAAGGAAAAATCCCTGTGCCCAATTCATCCCCATTCTTTCAAGTTTCCATCATCTCCTAGTAGCACCTTTGTCTGGTGACCAACCTGTATGCTTAGGCATGTGAAAAATCCAGATGTAACACTGTTCCTTGAAGGAAATAAAAACAAGTGGTGGTGCGTGCCTTTAATCCTAGCACTCAGGAGGCAGAGGCAGGTGGATTTCTGAGTTCAAGGCCAGCCTGGTCTACAAAGTGAGTTCCAGGACAGCCAGGCTACACAGAGAAACCCTGTCTTGAAAAAACAAAAACAAGTTTTTCTGTCAACAAGTATTTAAGAAATGTCAATTACTTACACTATCACACACTAATAGGTTTCCATCCATTATTAAGATATTTCTCTCTCTCTCTCTCTCTCTCTCTCTCTCTCTCTCTCTCTCTCTCTCTCTCTCT
>NC_034605.1:39591302-39609260 GCF_900095145.1 Mus pahari
TCTGTGTGTGTGTGTGTGTGTGTGTGTGTGTGTGTGTGTGTGTGTGTGTGTGTAACTCTCACTGTCTATTCTCCCTCAGCATCCTCCCTAGGAACTGGCTCAGGAATGAGTGATGACCCAAGACATTAGCTGTTGGTAGGGAGAAGTTGAGCTAGGCCTGCGTCCTCCTCTAGGGAGTACTCAGGGAATGTGTTTTTCTATGGGTGAGAACCAGGGTTCACTGGTACAAATCTGAGAGCCATGCCACAGTGTGTGAAGGAGCAAGCCTAAAAAGGCAGTAGAAAGGCCAAACAGGGCCTCCACTGTGGGACCGTGTCCTCCCGGCCGACTCAGCAGAATAAGTATGATCCAACAGAGCCTGTAGTCTTAGAGGCTGTCATACTTGGGGATTCTGTTGGGACCAACAGTACATCTGAGTGGCAGTGATTGGTGTATGAGCATTCTGCCCATCGATGAGGCTCTTCTGAGATCAGTTCTATATAGCCTCTACCTGGGGGAGGGGAACCAGAAGCTCTAGAAAGCTCAGTAGCTTTCCTGAGTCCAGAACTAGTAGTTTGCAGAGCTGAGTATAAACCCATTCTGCCTTATTCCTACATAACCTTCCTTTAGAAACGTCTCCGTCCATCTCTGTATCCTGACCAGCATGCACCCAGAAAGCACACAATTTTCTGAGAAGCAAGAGGAAAGTGTAGCACCACTCTTCCTTGGAGCCTAAGTACTGGAAGAGTTTAGAGCAAGAGCTCATCTGCTTCTGCGCTGAGCCTCCCAGCTCAGGGCAGTCCTGTAGTTGGTATGTAGCCACGAGAACTGCACTGAATGCGGCCTGTTAAATCTTAAGTCCTTTTTATTATCACATATAACACACCTACAGAAAAAGGTCATAAAACATAAATACGCAGTATAATGAACACTATAAACACAATGCCCCAGTCAAAATCTGTTCAGATTTGGCAGTTATACCATCAGTGACAATGATCGTCCTGGGTGTTTTCCCCCAGCCTGGTCATGACCTATATCTACAGCATTTGTACTCTCTAGAGAAAGTCATAATATTTATACCATAGACAAAACCATGCCTGGCTCCCAGGATGCCACAACTCTAATTCTAGCACTGGAAAGGCAGAGGTGAGGAAATCAGCTGTTCAAGGCCAGCCTTGACTACATCGTGAGTTCAGTGCCAACCAAAACAAAAACAAAAGGGGTGTTCTACAAAGAAGCTATTAAAAACCTAAAACTACTTTCTGGGTCAGGGCGACAGCAGTAGCAGAGCCCTAATTAGCTTTTCCTACACTCTGGCTCTTGCTATGGTAAGTACTTGGGGGTAATGGGCTCTGAAGAGATTTCAGAAAATAAAACATTTGAATGGTTAAGAAAGAGATAGCTGTCCTTCTCAATGGGGTCTTGCCTTTTGCCCTTCTCCTCTGCCTGCAATATAATCCTGGCCTTTGTATGAGGGCCAGGGCACACCCAAATTTGTGGAGCATCCATCTTCATTAGACACACTTCTCTGTGTGCCTGGACTTTCAAAATCCTTTCTTTTTTCATAAGCATCCCATGTTGGTAAGTGCCAATTTCTATCTGTGAATGTCTCTTGTCAATGAGTCTTTATTGGCTCTTTTCAAAGATAGCAGAATAAAAGGATCCTTTTGAAGATAACATGCAATGTCCGTACTGCAAGGCAGAGAAACGATGAATCAGGAGCCTGTAGAGGCACCTTTGTACCAAAGTGAGTCCTCTGTGGCCTGCATGGGACACGCAGGCCCCTGGGGAAAGTTCACCAGTAACAGAAACCTGAATTCCCTCGATGTAGGAGAAGGTGTCCCCAGCTGCTGCTACCTATGAGAAAGGCTAATAAGGATGTCCCCTCCTGCTCAGGTTAGCCCTTCCTTTGGGTCTTCAATTTCAGAGACAAAGCATATCTTCTAGCCCAGACGACTCCTTTCATTATTTTAATTACTAAGGTAGTCTGTATGATCCCAAGCATTCCCAGGCAACGATCACATAATTAGTTTTGTACACTGCTGAGACTAGCCCAAAGCCAAGCTTTCTGTTAAGCACCTGCTCTTGTGAACAAAAACTATGACATTAAATGGAAGAGGAAAGTTAAAAGGGTGTATGTAGGCTCACACATATACACATGTACACACACACACAGACTCATCTTCAGTTTTGATGATGTCTAATTCCACGTGTTTGACACTGGCAGTTTGTCTGGTTGCTATAGTCCCTGAGCACTTTGAGGATTTCACCCCCATATCATTGAGATCTTGCTCTTCAGTCCCCCCAGCCACAGAGGTTGGCCTAGTATTTACAAACCAAAGTTCTTCGCAACTAGCACCGCTTAGACCAGCAGCTTCAGAGAAAAGTGGCCCAGCTTTTGAGCAGTAGCAGGATTTAGTGAAAACACAAGGGCCAACCAGAATAGAGCTAAACAGATGGGACCGGGAAGTGGTGTCGGTTCTTACTCACTTCGTCCAGTAAGTACCAGTAGTGATCAATGGCTGTCTGTCACTGCTTATCCCCTGCCGTTGGCCAGGCTCAAAGAGACTGCCATGGTCAAGAGCCAAGGAGAAAACATCACATTGCACCCAGCTAACAACCCAGTGTGAAGAGGCCAGGCATAAAATCAATGAGCAGCACACATACACACAGAAAGTTTAGAGTTTG
This sequence comes from Mus pahari, assembly GCF_900095145.1. Taxonomy (NCBI): domain Eukaryota; kingdom Metazoa; phylum Chordata; class Mammalia; order Rodentia; family Muridae; genus Mus; species Mus pahari. The sequence goes on from NC_034605.1 coordinate 39,593,970, forward strand.
ATGGGGAATAGTGTGGGTTCTATCAGGCATCAGGGAGGACTGCACAAAGATGGGACCCATTGAGTAAATGCAGGAGATGAAGGAATGACTCCTAGAGTGACCCTGGAAAAGTCATCCCCAGCAGAGGAAAGAGCAGTTAGAAAGATTCAAAGGCCAAGAGCCCCAGTTTGAATGGATAGATAATGGGAACCAAGCCCCTGCCTGCATTAGTCAGAGCAGGTCAGTTGGGCCTGTTTACTAGAGATAGTCAGAAACTGCAGGTAAGGTCTAGATCACACAGATCCTGTAGGCCTTTGAAAGACTGACTCTTACTCTGAACAGCTAGAGAACACTTTGCACATGGAGAAGAAATGGGGAAGCTTGACTTAGAACTCTGCCTACTCAGAATGCAAAGGTGGATGCAAGGCACATAGACCATTGTGGAAACTGAAATGAAGATGGTGAAAGCTTAGGGGTGTGTGTGTGTGTGTGTGTGTGTGTGTGTCCACATGCCACAGTATGTGTGGATATCACTACTTGTGGGATTCACTACCACTTCTCCCAAGGTCCTGGGATCACACTCAGGCTCTCTAACCCAGCAGCAGGCACCTTCACCCTCTAAGCCTTCTTGCCAGGCCTGTGCCCACTTTTCTTATTCTGTATGTGTGAGCATGAATGTGTACACCTTGATACGGATGCTTAGAGGCCAATCTTGGCTGTCATTCTTCAGACACCGTCTCTCTTGTTTTCTAAAGGATGGACTCAACAGACTGGACCTTGCTGGCTAGAAAGCCTCAGGTATCCATCTGTCCCTGTCCCCCTGACACTGGAATTAGAAGTATGTGCCACCACTCCCAGTGCTTTATAGATAAGTTCTGGGGGTCAAACTCAGATCCTTGTAAGGCAAGCACCACTTTACTGACCCAGCCATCTCTCCAATCCCCGTGCGCATTTAAATTGTCCTCATCCATACACCGTCTAAGGATCAACGGTGATTATGCCAATTCTATGACTGCCTGTCCCTGTTGGATATAAACAAGTAGCTTACTGTCATGTCTGCAATATCCCATGGTCACATAGGCCAGGGCCATGGTGCAGCATGGAAAGGAATCATTCAAGAGCATCAATACCACATGACAGGAGTCATAGGCCAGATACCGTGAAGGACAAGTGGAATGGACACTTGAGCAGCCACCAGTGTCCTATATGTAGCCTCAGAGAGGGTAAGTCACCTGCTGAAGCCACACAACATCCTGAGATGTCATAAGTCGAAGTCAGCAGAAAACCATTTGCTCACCATCTCTGTGCTGTTAAACAATCCTTTCTGATTACTAAAATAGTCATCACCCATTGTTAGCTCCTAAAGACACCTTGTGTTCTCATTATCGAGTTTAGATATCAGTTTATTTTTAGAAGTCTATATTCAAGCTCTCCATTTTCTCTAATTCTAAGCTCATCCTTTTTTATTTTTAATTTATTTCATTTATTCTACACCCGTCCATTACATCCTGACTGCGGTTGTTGCTCCCTCCTCTCCCCCGGCGGACTCCTTTTCTGAAATAAAATGGAGGAGGAGTGAATGGGGGTGAGGCTGGGAGGAGAGAAGGGAGGAGAAGCTACAGTTAAGATGTAAAATTCATTCATTCATTCATTTTAAAAAGAGCAGGCCTCCCAGGGATAGCAACCCAAAAACTGTATAACAAGTTACAATAAGACTAGACACAAACCCTCATCTCAAGGCTGGGAGGGCAGCCTAGGGGGAGCAGTGGGACCTCAGAGGAGGAGCCAGGCAGTGGTAGCTTATTCTTATATTTCCTGTGCTTCATGTTAGACCACTTAAGATTAAACCTTTCTATGATACAGATTCAACAAAAATTGTTCAAATTCTGTCTGTCTGTCAGTCTGGTCCTGAGAAAGGTCCCAACTTCACTGTCCCTACCCATTCCTGCCTTCGTCTTCCAGACTCCATCTGACACCCGATGCTCTGGCCTCCTTTGCCATTCTTGTCCACCAATGTCTGGACCCCTCTGTTCATGTTTGACTAAGGGAGAAAACAGCACCTCCTGTTTAGGCAAAAGCTAAAACAAACAACAACAAAGGAATCATACATAATAGAGATACAAAAGACACAGCCCCCTCAAATGCAGAAAGTGTGACAAGGAGTAGTGTCAAACTCAGCACCTCACCCCTGGCCCAGCTCCAGCTACTGTGCTGGAGGATCGTGACCATTTCCCTCACCAAGAATATTGAAGGCAAGGGACTGGGCCAGCCAGGTGTCATGGCCACAGGCATGAATGAGAAGCAAGAGTAAAAAGTGCTAATAAAAAGGGCAAGCATTGATTTCCATTGGATGTCAGTGTGCCGAACACTCGTTTTGTCCCAACATGACCGAAGCTCAGACACAGCACAGGGTACTGACAGAGCCTGGAACAGTAGCAGGCTAGAACTAAGTCAGCTATCACCAGCTAGTCCTCAGCACTTCCCATTCGTGCATTCAACAGCTACAACGGAAGTGATGACTTCAGGAAATGCCGTGGATTCTGACAGTTTGCTTTCTGATTTACATATGGTCAGTCTGAAACTGCAACAGGTTGGGTCTGCTACTGTTTTAAGAGGTCCATTACAAATCTCCCTTCGTCTGGCAAGTTCAGGTATAACTGAGAAACAGATATAGCAATCAGACAGGTGATGACCACAGTAGACCTTTATTTCTAACAAGGCTGCATAAATCCGCTGGCTCCTGAGGCCACCTCCCTGGGAATCCACACCCAGCCAACCTTCAGGGATAGATGTCCATCTAAAGCCCGGCTCCTCCTCGGGGAGTTGCCATGAAGGTGGCGCCATGTATTCTCTCTTCTTCCTCCCTTTCCCCAGACTAACCTTCCTCCCCAGAAGCAGCTCTGGCCGGGGAGGGCAGCGTGAGGAAGACCTGAGGAGCCCAGGAGAGACTGTTGATTGCAGGTGGTAGAAACACAGGAAGGTAGCATCTGCGTGCTACACAGAGGGCGGGGGCCAGCTGCAGAGCCTCTCTTTATGTGAAGTGGAGGCAGCCTAACTAAGCTCCTTAAGCAAGGATGTGGCATTGCCAGGTTTTTTTTTTTTTTTTCAAGGATTCCACTAGCAGTGGGGTAGAGTGGGTTGGGAAAGGCCAACTGCAGGGATGGGAGCATCATAAAAAGGAAGACTATAATTGCTCATCAAACAGCTGGCCAGGCTGGATGGAAGGCTCTGGAGGAGGCTGGTGAGGGCCTGTGTGTGGCCTGCTGTCAGCTCCTCTTCAGGACAAGTCCTAACCTGGGTTGAAATGGACACAGCTATGGAGGAGATTAAGGAGACAACTGTAGCAAGCATGTCAGATACCCTGCATGCTGCACCAAGAGCCCCAACCGTGGCCTGAGCCTTCAGAGCTCAAAGCTCAGGAACATCGCGTTCTGAGTTACATCCCCAGTGTGGAAAGCCTTTCTTTCAGTATCTTAACAGTTTACTAAGCATCTCACAGCTGTGACAGCAGTGCAGGCTGCTTCTGCCTCCCGCCTCTGCAGAAGTGCAGGTGTGATTGACAGGATAAGAAACACATATGAGTATTGATGGAAGAGTTTCTGGGCCTTCCATGGGATAAGAAGGTCTGCATTCATCTGTCATCCAGCACACATCAGCCCAGACCCTTGGGGAAAGCATCATGATGGACCCTGAGAACAAAACAGTGCAGGAGGGGTGCAGTCTCCAGTCTCTGAGCAGAAGGTGGGGAAGTGCAGGGGCACATATGGAAGAGAGCAGTGTTCTCAAGATGTGGAATCTGCCCAGAAGCCTTGCATCAGATGATGGGCAAAGACAATGTGTGCATATGCACAGTGGGGCTTAACTCAGCCATAAAGAAGAATGAAATTCTGTCATTTGTAGGAAAGTAAATGGAACTAGAGATCATCAAACTGAATGAGGTAAGTCAAACATGGAAAGATAGAGCATGCGTGTTCTCTCATATGTGCAATCTTGATGTTATACATAATGTGTGCATGCACACATACACAAACACACACACACACACACACACACACACACACAATGTGAGAGTAGAAGAAGTCCAGCAACAAGAGAGTATTAGAGAAAAGAAGAGCATGTCAGAATCTCTTTTATGTGGATGTAGATTTATATACATATTTAAATGTATACAGAAGACATGAAAGCATTAGAGTAACAATGGTGGGGGAGACCAGGGAAGGGAGTGGTGGGTATGAAGTAAGTATGATGACATACATAATAACAATGGTAATGAAACCCATTGCTTTGTACAACTAAAAGTAAGCAAAAGCATAGCATTCTTGCCAGGTGTGGTGGCGCATGCCTTTAATCCCAGCACTCGGGAGGCAGAGGCAGGTGGAATTCTGAGTTCGAGGCCAGCCTGGTCTACAAAGTGAGTGCCAGGACAGCCAGGGCTACACAGAGAAACCCTGTCTCGAAAAACCAAAAAAAAAAAAAAAAGCATAGCATTCTCGGCAGCTCTGAACTAGCCCTCACGGGAGCACTGACAGAGCAACCCTTCTGTGGAATGCAGACTACCCTGTACCAACACAGTACCAACTAGACTGTATCCCTTTCTTGCCCCCTCAGTTGGGATTATGGTATACAGGGCAGTGATCACAATGAAGAGGCACATTTTCATGAAGCTTGGGTGTGGAAGAGGTGAATGACAAAAATGTCACCAAGTGTTGAAGCCCAGTGGAGAGCAAGCTGCTTTAAGACAGACTCAATTTCAGCTCATGAAAATACCATTGAGAAGAGGAAAGGTCCCAGGAGTGACAAGGAGGCAGGCACAAGGAGAGTACAGATGCTGTAAGACAAGGTCCCAAAGATCTGAGGCATGATGAAGGATGCTGATGGCCAAATGAACTTAAAAGGATACGATTATAGAGCCAGTGGCAAGTTTGCCGGCAGGAAGGTGATGAAATTTCTAGGCAGCTTCTCCTTGCTCCAGCACGAAAGAAGGTCTCCTTCAAGGATGTCTATCTACAATGGGCTCCCTTTACCTTCCAGGTTATCTCAAAGCCCCTTGTTGGCAAACCTACCTTGTTTTCTTGGTTGGTTGGTTGGTTAGTTGGTTGGTCGGCTGGCTGGTTGGTTGATTGGTTGGTTGGTTAGTTGGTTAGTTAGTTGGTTGGTTAGTTGGCTGGCGGTTGGTTGGTTGGTTAGTTGGTTAGTTGGCTGGTAGGTTGGTTGGTTGGTTGGTTAGTTTGCTGGCTGGTTGGTTGATTGGTTTTCTGGTTGATTGGTTGGTTGGTTGGTCGGCTGGCTGGCTGGTTGGTTGATTGGTTTGTTGGTTGGTTGATTGGTTGGTTGTTTAGGGTCTTGTGTTAGCATTTCCTGCCCTTTCTCTGCCCCCGCTTTGGACAATGCTTTGCTGTGCACCCAGCTGACTCAGTCAAGAATTTTGCTTCATTTTCAACACCAGGGTGGCTGCCATAAACATTTGAAGTTGGATGTATTTTGAGGGGCTGCAGCAGGATCCTGACACCATATATGTTTCTGGATTTGAGCATGTGCTGTGGCCCAAACTCAAGTCTCACAAATTGTATTTGGAAACTGTTTTTCCATAAAGTACCCTCCTTGGGTGATGAGTTATTTGGAGAAATTGTAGAGGTTGTCAGTCTAGGGAAAGCAGCCAGTGGTGGCCAGTGTCAGCTCCATCAAATATACTTGGACCTGTGCAGCTTTTAGCTTGCCAAACAGTGACATCACGCAACCTAGGCATAGGATACTGTTGTCCTGGACACTTGTTAGTTGGTCCAGAAATAAAACTGTAGCACTTCCCATAAAGTAACAAACAAGTTTCTGGTGAGCAGACAGCAAGCTCAACAGTGAGCCATCATCTTGACCTCCTCCACCTCTGTCCTCACGGAGCGTGTGTTTTCATGTGAAAGCCTTTAAATCCAATTCTAAGGATGGAGCCTTTATAACCTTCCAGAATGGATTATCTTTCCCATTTCCCAACCTTAAATAATAAAGTAGGTGAATGCATACCTCTCCTCTGTCTGCCTCAGGTCCCTAGTGGGCCTAGAGGGAGCCTGCACTCCTAAAGCATTCCCAAGTTGTGCTGAGGGAGACAGACCCTCCTCCTGTAAGACCATAACTCCTTTCCCTCAAGTATCCTGTCTGTAATCCCATAGTGCCCCTGGACATGCAAGCACTAGGTCATTCCTCACTTATGATAATAAGCCCTTGATAACGTGGGAGGGGACTCTCAATCTCTTTACACTTAGACATTATTCCCTCCACCCTAGTTTACCGGAGAGTGTCCTCCTAAATGTTTCTTGTTTATAGCATAATGGTACCTTTCCCCCACTTATCACCTTGTCAGTGTTAGCAAATTAAAAACCTTCCTTCAATTGGCTTTGTCCTAGCTCTGCTTTTAGGGTTCCCCTGGGTGCATCCCCTGCCCCTTCTTTTATCATGAAGGGCCAGCCTCACTGTCTCCTTGTGATGTACAGAGATTCCCAAGACAGGAAAGATCAGTGATTTAAAGGAAACACTTAGGTGTCTCTCTCAGCTCCTCCCCCTTCAAAATGCTACAACCAATACATCAGGGCTCTGGCCCCACATGCAGCGCTCCAGCTAAATCATAGGAAACGTTTAATTAAAAGACAAATGGCAAAATAAGGCTGTGGCGGGTGCTTTCTAATTGTGGTTTGTTAGACTTTAATTACTCGTCATAAATTGTGAAAGCTAATCCACAGTGTGCCTCTGTGCACCCCGTTCTCCTTCATCACAGAGACGTGTTCTCGGCTGCTGACAGCATGGGCTTCATCTTCAGCATGCAGCGATCTGATCTCACACGACAGTGACTCAGCAGCTTGCCAAATCCAATTAGCAGCTTTGTGGCTGCTTATTCCGAGCAGCTAGAGCAAAGTCTGGCTGTGAAACCCTCTTAGCCGGGTCTTCCGGTCCGTGGCCCACTTGTTTGTTACCATCAGTGACCCTTGCCAAGGAGGGACAGAACAAATGTAGGGTCCCTTGGTGAGTTAGAAAGGTACTTTGTCTGGCTTACCGACTTTTAGTCAGTACTTACTTACCAGAGATTGAGAGAGAATTGATGATTCTGGAACTAGGCAGGCATGGTTTCAGGGATTGGCCATCTAATTCCAGTACAGAATTGAGACCCAGGATGTTCGGCACTTGCTCAGAATGACATAGGTGGAGTTTTCATGCCACCGCAACACCAACCTCCTGACCGCAGGCATTGCTCCTTCTTTGGGCCCCATGTCTACCACCAAGAGCCAGAGCCATTAGGAAGGGTAAGTATGGTAAGGGAAGGGCCTCAGGAGTGCCTGTTCTACCTAGCAGGGCAAAGTGCGTAAATCGGATACGATTTCTGATTATGTTTGTGTAGTGAATGAGATAGCTGTGTAGAAGTGCTCCCAAATGAAGTAGGGGCTCATGTTTTCATCAGCTAAAGATCCCTTCATAGTTCACATGCATTGAAGCACAGGAGAAAGAAGTAGACAGGAGAACATATGTTATGGAGGAAGTAATACAAGTCAAAGTCCTTCCTCCAAACATTGAACAGTGTGGGCAGAAGCATCTCTAGGCTGTCAGGGTATTGATTGAGAAGAAGGAGAAAGGGCGACTTCTTGGATAATTTTACTTGGGTGCCTAGGATTGTTATTTAAGTCACTATTCCAGAGGTAGAGCTCTGTTAGCTGCCTCCTCGGACACATGCCTGTGCTTTGCAAGTTGCTGCTTTTGTTGTTGGAACCCTCTGTCTATCCCCAGAAGCCACTGTAAATGCTGGGCTTCACTGAACTGTAGAAGTGATCAGGGCGGCATGGAGCTGGCAGCAGTCCTGTCTCTCTTCTCCACCAAGCAGCTCCCCATGTGACAGGAGCTGATTTTATGATTGCATCCTGTCTCTTAAAAAAGAAACTACAGGGCTGTAATCTCACATTCTCTCCCTTGTTTTGGTTCTTCTTGTAGGTAGATGTTACTACACCAACCAGGATGTAGCTTCTACATCTCTTTCTGGGAGAGTCACTAGCCACTTCCTGTAGGGCAAATGGAGAGCAGGTTAAACCAGTCATGGTGGGCTGACAGCAAACCCACAAGGTTGTCCTATGCTCAGAAAGCTCACTTGGAAGGACTGTGGGAAATAGTTGTCCAGTGTTTGACACATGATGGCCAACTTCCAGTTAATGTCAATTTTCTTACTGGTTTGTGTCTTCTATGTCATTAAATCCTGGGATACAGAACTTTTTCTCAAAATAAATGTCTTTGTTGTTAATTAAGCAAGTGAATTAATCAAGGTCATAATTCTAATAACCATTGATCTAACTACTCTCTTTCATTAACTGTTTAGATCTTGCACACATGCAGTCACCTTCTGCATAGTCAAGTCTCTGAGAATGATAGGCTAATACGTGAAGCAAGTTTCCCCACAATGCCATCGCCACCGTAGTTTCTTAGATGTTGTTCAACCAATAGCAACATCAGTTACTTAAGGACTCATTTCCCAGGATGTATCCCTATTGATAAATGATGTACAACTTTATAAAGTACATTTTATCAGTCTTGTTTAAAATCGTCCAATCTGAGGCATTGCTAAGAGTCGACCTTTGTAGCCCCAAAATGCTGCCCTCTTAGCCCTTCCCTTGTGGGGTAGAGCACTGACTAGAGACAGTCAATATTTCCTAACCCACTCTATCTGAAATGGAGAGTCTCTGGGCTTCTGACACCACCGTGTGACAAAGTCCTTGTGAATGCACCCCCCTCCCCACTGTCACATCTGCCATCATCCTGCTGTTGATGGATTCTTGCTTCCTGTCTTATTTCAGCCTGCTCCCTGAAATAGTTCTCACGAGTCTCTGACTGAGAGCATGGGAGTCCTGTGTGTATTTTAGTTTACCATTCCAGAGTGGCAGCTTAGCTGGCTAGAGCATGGGGGTATCCTGCTGAGACTAAGCCATGTGCCTGCCCTTTCCGTGGCTGTGGGAAAATCTGTTTCCCTTCTAGGCCTTTCCTCCCTAGGTATTTTCAGGACATCTCTGTAGCACAGGGCGAAAAATAAAGACTGGGTTGTTTTTTTTGTTTGTTTGTTTTTACGTTGCCCTCATTCAGGACTTTACTGCACCTCCTGAGAATCCCATTAATTCTGGAAACTTCCATTACTATCTCATTCCCTCTTCAGATGCTGCTTGCCTTTGTATTCTAGCATTTGTGTTATTTTACATGCCACTGCTGCTGCTCCTCCTCCCCTTCCTCCTTCTCCACCCTTTCCTCCTCCCCTTCTTCCTTCTCCTCTCCTTCTTTCTCTTCCCCTTTACTTCTCTTTGTCTTCTCCCTCCTCCCCCCTCCTCCTCCCTCTTCCCCTCCTTCCTTTTTTAGAGGCATGCTCACAGTGTAGCCTAGGCTGGACCATCCCATCTCAGCCTCTGAGTGCTAGGATCCAGGCCTGCTGTGTCCTCTCCTGTTTCACTTCTGTTCTTCTCCCACTGCTTTCTAAGCTGAGTCCACAGATGTGCTTTCCACTTCACTGCTCTGTGTCTAACCTGCCATTTAACCCTCACTTCTCTTAAGTCACAACTACAATTTATTTCTACAAATGTTTATGTAAATGGCCTTTTCCTTAATGTTTTACACATAGACATGAACACACACACAAACACACACACGTTTTTGTGTTTTAAGGCATTGCCTTATTATGTAGCATCAGGCTAACCTGAAATTTGCAATCCTCTGGCCTTTGCCTCTACTGTGCAGTTATAACTTTGGTCTTTGAGGTTCTGTTCGATGAACTGTTTGCTAGGTGATCTCTCATGCTAGTCTTCTTCCTTGGATACCTTCTATATTTTTTCCCCCAGCTATCCTAGGGTTAAGACTTCCAAGAAGCAATTTTAAGCTCCTTTTTTTTTTTTAGCCCTAGGATCTGAGGTACATGCATGGTGGCTCATGAGTCAGCTTGAGATACATTTAGAGGTTTGATTTTGCAGGGTTGCCTCATTTCTTGTGTCCTCACAATCTACACAGAGCCTAGAACCCTCCTCTCCAATCTTCATGGGTATATTGTTTTCCTAGTGGATGTTACACCAGGAAGCCAACCCTTTATGGCATCTACTTTGACAGGATCTTCCAAATAGCCAACGCTTTTGGCTCCATGTTAGCCTTGATCTTTTTTAGGGTGGTGTCTTAGTTAGGGTTTTACTGCTGTGAACAGACACCGTGACCAAGGCAAGTCTTATAAGGAAAACATTTAATTGGGTCTGGCTTACAGGTTCAGAGGTTCATTCATCAAGGCAGAAACATGGAAGCATGCAGACAGGCATGGTGCAGGAGGAGCTGAGAGTTCTATATCTTCATCTGCAGGCTACTAGCATAATACTGACTTCCAGGCAGCTAGGATGAGGATCTTAAAGCCCACACCCATAGTGACACACCTGCTCCAACAAGGCCACACCTACTCCAACAGGGCTACTCCCTGGGCAGAGCATATACAAACCATCACAGGTGGATATTAAAATCGAAAGTCTAGGCTTCAGAGACTGACACTGTCCTCCACTCCAGGGGTGGTCAGAGACTGGCACTGTCCCCCACTCTGGGGTGGAAGCACTGGAGACGTCCTGCTGCTGTTTATGTTCTCCATTTTGGCATCTGGAAATTTCTGCCTTGCTATCTTATCTTCCCCCATTTCCTTAAAACATTCTTCATGTATGTAATTTGACCTTCTGGGGAATTTGGCACATCTGGGTGTGTACAGCAGTAGGCTCTTTAGTCATCTCATTCTGACACCATTCTAGGACTTCTTAGTCATCCTGTCTTATGCTAAACTAAGTGCCACACATTGAAAAGGTTACCATTGAAAAGAGACACATTCTCCAGTCACCAGTTCCAGCAATGTCTCCCAGACACATCTTCTGTCCAATTCTTTGGCCCAGAAAAAAATCAGCCTCAAGTGAAGGACCTAAACATATGGACAACACCATTGTCACTTCTCACCATGGTATGTGACAGTACCCTTGAGCCCTCCTTTGAAATGGCACTTTGTCTCTGAAGCTAAGCCAATCCTCCTGAATTTCTCCAAAACATTTACAATGGACAAATTCAAGTTGAAAAAAATTGATCGTGTTTCTCTCCTGTACACTAGAAATCTAAGCCTAAAAAAAAAATGTTTCTTTCCTTGAAGTAGGAAAATACAGAAAGTGAATACTCCTCTTAACTGAGTCTGAATGTGGACAACTGCAAGTCAATAATACTGTTGGATGTTTTATTGACTCTGACTTTTACTTTATTAACACTTTGTTCCAAGTTGCTGACAAGGCTTTGCTTACATGACTTCAATTCTTCCTAACTGAGGGAATATTTAGGAACAAATAATACTGCTTCTACCTTACTGAGAATTTGAGAGTAGATTCATCCAAGTAGCAAGAATGAGGTGACAAAAAAAAAAAAAAAACCTGTCAGCCCCTACTTACCCCAAGCAAAATTGCTTTTTTATAAGATCATGAAATAGAGTTTTAGAGTTTTATCTTCAAGGTTTTTTTATTAGATATTTTCTTTATTTACATTTCAAATGTTATCCCCTTTCCTGCTTTCCCCTCCAAAAAACCCCATCCCATCCCCTCCTCTCCCTGCTCACCAACCCACCCACTCCCACTTCCCTGTCCTGGTGTTCCCCTAAACTGGGTCATGGAACCTTCACAGAACCAAGGGCCTCTCCTCCCATTGTTGTCCAACAAGGTCATCTTCTCCTACATATGCGACTGGAGCCACAGGTCCCTCTGTGTGTACTCTTTGGTTGGTGGTTTAGTCCCTGGGAGCTTTGGGGGTACTGGTTAGTTCATATTGTTGTTCCTCCTATGGGACTGAAAACCCCTTCAGCTCCTTGGGTCCTTTTTCTAGCTCCTCCATTGGGGACCTTGTGCTCAGTCCAGTGGTTGGCTGAGAGCATCCACCTCTATATTTGTCAGGCACTGGAAAAGCCTCTCAGGAGAGAGCTATATCAGTCCTGTCAATAAGCACGTGTTGGCATCCACAATAGTGTCTGGGTTTAGTGGCTGTATATGGGATGGATCCCCAGATGGGGCAATCTCTGGATGGTCGTTCTTTCAGTCTCTTCTCCACACTTTGTCTCTGTAACTCTTTCCATGGGTATTTTGTTCCCCCTTCTAAGAAGGACTGAAGTATCCATACTTTGATCTTCCTTCTTCTTGAGCTTCATGTGGTCTGTGAATGAATTATATCTTATGTATTCCGAGCTTCTGGGCTAATATCCACTTATCAGTGAGTGCATATCATAAAACACACCAATCTTATTTGTCATGTAGCAGAGAGATTGGAGTTAGAACACACACACACACACACTATTAACCTAGGACACCTGGGGGCAGTGGTGCATGGATAGAAGAAATTCTGGTGTGATGGGCAGAAAGAAGTCTTTCCTCATGCACACTGACAGGAGAAAGTAACAGATCTGAGAAAGACTCTGTCACTTAGAAAATGAGAAATTAGAATTCGCTTTTTTATTTCTTTATTTTTGCCACGTCCCAAGGCCTTTATCTGTGGCTTGACCATGCCTGTCACCCCTGCTTCTCACACCTCATTGGCTCCCATCCTCCTTCAGGTCTCAGCTCTGACACTCCCACAGGGAACCTTCTCTGACCTTTAAGTTAATGGGCCTTTTATGTAGCCTCATAGCACCATGTACATCTCCTCTGTAACCTTTAAGATAGTTGTAATTTACATTTTTTCATAATCCTTTGATTAGTACTTATCTCCTGCACTAAGTTGGAAGCTCCACAAGAGCTTGCTCATGTCTAACTTGTAGTATCCCACTCTTAGCTTCTCAGCATTTTTCAGAATACATGGCACAGAGTAGATTGGGTGAATACTATTCATTTTCAGAATGAGTCCAATAATAAATTGGATAGAGCAATGGATTGATGACTATATTCCTGACCCTGCAAACAATGTTACCTATGATATAGACCATCCTTCCATCTACGATCTCTTTCCTCTTTGACCCCCGATGACCCTTACGTACCCTAGGCAGGATCATTATGCCCTTTTTCTGCTGGTCATGAATTAAGGAGTATAACCAACTGCCAGGGAAGAAAGGGACTAGACTAAACCCATGACCAGCAAAGAGAACAAATCACAGGGCACATTTGTCAGCTCCATGTGAGGGGATCTGCCTCTTAGGTCACACTGGGGAAGCCTTGGGTAGACCAACCTAGAAGCAATCACACTTTGTAGGCATGGGTCAGAAGAGCTCTCCAGTCTGTCATCTTTGCTCCTTTGAGTTCATAAAGTGTGTCTCTTGTGCAGTGACACTTAATGAAGCCATCCATGACTGCATCATTCCAACCTAGAATAGCATAGCTGATGCTCACCCTGACTAAAAATTATCCCTGTTTTGTCCCCTTCTGCTTGATCTCTGACTTTCAACTGTGAAGAACTGGCGCTATAGATTAGATCCATAGTCTCTCCCCAACCCTCTTTTTATGCTGTTATCATTGTGTTTTTTTAAATAATATCATTAGATAGTCTATAAACATTTCTTTACTAATGTGTGATTCTTTCAAATGTGATCCACAGTCTTAAAATATTTATCAGTCACTAAGGAAATAAAAGTTATACATGGAATAAAAAAATAAAATAAAAATTATACAAGGAATAAAAATTATACATACTCTGAATAGTGGAGTTGAGGAATGTCCACAGTATACTCAAATGGTAACTATTAACATGGGGTGGACCTGAACAGACCACAGTCCTGAACTCCTCCAGTCAGCTCTGACGCTAACTGCCTGCCGGCCTCTGTGCAGTGAGGCTGCCGTAACAAGGGCCTTTCTTTGGTTTAGTTCCTTTTCACCTGGTCTTCTCCCAGCCAGGAAAGCATGGTGGCAGGAGCTTCAGGCGTCTGGTCACACTTCCAATGGAGTAAGACTAAGAACCATTAAGGCCTGCTTCCAGGGAGAGGCTGATGGCATGGTTGGGTGCTAAGAAATGAGTGTTCAAATGGTTTGTTGTCATGCAAACATTATACAGTCTAATGGCATAAATAAAGGTGGCTATGCTTGTCACTGTGTGACACAGACTTCTGGGAGTGTAATCATGTATGTGGTTTGTCTGTCACTGACCACAATGTTGTTAAGCAGTGGCATCCCACTTTCTAGTGCTTTGGGAGATTTCTACACTACCATTGAATCAGGCAGACTGGTCACTGCATGAATATTCATGTATTGATCAAGCAATTCATTTACATGTCTGTATCTCCCCCAGTGCAGACCTCAGCCCAGGATAAATAGTTGCTGATCAACCAACAGCACAGAATAAACAATTGCTGATCGATTTATGGGCTGAGCTGAAACTGTGGCACCTCACCTGCCACAAATCTTTTGTAACCTGACTTGGTGACCACTGTCAACACAGTCAAGAAGCAGCCATGTTACCACACACAGTTAGAGCTAGCTAGCTCTGATGGCTTGAATTTGGCAGATGCAGACCAGAGAGGAAACTAAAATCACCTCCAAATCTTCCACACAATTGAAAATAAGCCATTTCCCCACCCTTATTAGAAGGGTAAGAAGATTGCTTAGAAGACGGTAAAACAATTGGAAAAGAAGTTCAAGGAGGGGAAACCCCTGCTGAATTATGAAGGGAGGATTTTAAAAACCATCTCCATAAGATGGGGCACGTGGGCTTCTCTGTCTGGAATCCCAGAGGCACTCCACTGAGCAGGGCAGAACTCAGAGTGGACCAGCACTGACATCCAGAACTAGTCTCTTCTGTGTGGGTTTTGGTTTAAGTATAATGTGAATCCCTATTTTTGGCTTATTTCAGGCACCGCCCCTTAAATTTCCCTTTTTATTGTGGTAGAATTTCCATGACATTTTCCACTTCTGCCGTTCTTTTTTTTTCCATTAAAGCAAATGTTTTATTTTCTTGCATAATTTGTCTCTAGACACATGAGCCATATGAGCAGAAAGAGAGAAATATGTACATGACCAAATAATAAAATAAATATTTTATAATAAAATTTCTCAATTTCTCTCTTCTTGTTCTCTCTCCTTTCTTCACCCCATTCAAATCAGGACTCTACCAGTTATAAGACAAATTAAGCAAAGTAACACTGCCTCCAAATTCTGTGTAATAGAGAATACAAATAAAGGAATATAAATATAATTCAAACCCCTGAATTTCTTTTTTTTTTTTATACTTATGAGTTAATTTATTTTTTTATTTTTTTTCATCAGATATTTTCTTTATTTACATTTCAAATGCTATCCCAAAAGTTCCCTATACCCTCCCCCAGCCCCTGTTCCCCTACCC
>NC_034605.1:39610095-39628055 GCF_900095145.1 Mus pahari
AGCCTTGCCAGCATCTGCTGTCACCTGAATTTTTAATCTTAGCCATTCTGACTGGAGTGAGATGGAATCTCAGGGTTGTTTTGATTTGCATTTCCCAAATGACTAAGGATGTTAAACATTTTTTCAGGTGTTTCTCAGCCATTCGTTATTCCTCAGTTGAGAATTCTTTGTTTAGCTCTGTACCCCATTTTTTAATGGGGTTATTTGCACTTCTGCCATTCTTGAGTGTACATGTCGGTGGCATTGAGCACGTGCACACTGTGTGACCATCATCTCTGTCCATCTCTAGAACTTGGTCATCTCCCCAGCCTGAAACTCTGTGTCTCCTGCCCAGTGTTCACCTGCCCATGCTCACCTGCCCATGCTCACCTGCCTCTGCTCACCTGCCTCTGCTCACCTGCCTCTGCTCACCTGCCCTTGCTCACCTGCCCATGCTCACCTGCCCATGCTCACCTGCCTCTGCTCACCTGCCCGTGCTCACCTGCCCCTGCTCACCTGTCCCCGCTCACCTGCCCAGCCACTGGCAGTGCTGTGCCCCTGCTGTCTGTACACTTGGGTCCTAGGCACTCTGCATAACAGAGTCATGCGGTGCTGGCCTTTGGTTTATGGTTTGTCTCACTGAATGCTGAGTCCTAGGTGTGCATCCATGCTGTCACATGTATCATGTGTGATCACCTGGGTCTTCTTCATAGGCCACAGCAAAGGCTCTGTCACGCTGCCTGTGCATACCTTAAGATCAGTTGTTAAGAGTAAGCCTGAAATGTCTGAAACAATTACCCTGGTTTGTCTTTTTTTTTTTTTCTCAGACAGTCTTTTAAAACCTCTAGAGTCCGTATCTATATTGTAGAATAAGAACCTGTATCAGATTAGAAACTGGCCCCAGAGCCTAGCTGAGAAGCAGTAGTAAGAGAGACCATTAAAAGACTTCTGAAAGTAGTTATTTTCAGTTTTACTCAGATAAAGATCCAGAACCTCAGCCCCACCCTGCAGGAGGCCTGGACTCCACCTCCCTCCCTATGCCTGCTTGGCAGAAGCCACTGCTCAAGAGTACCAGAAGTTATGGGGAGAGTTAGGGAGGAAAAAAAAAAAACTGGGGTGCTTTGAACTTCCCAGAGGACTTGGCAGGTGTTTGATGTTCAAAAGCACTTCTTGCCTGTAAAATTTGTCTCTTAAGCTGCCGACTGAGGCTGACCAGTGAGTGGACCGGTGGGGGTGGCCCAGCTTGGTTCCTTTCCCAGCTGCTGGTCCTGCCTCTATCATGGCCTGCATGGGAGTTGTCTTTCCCCAGGCAGAAACTGTCAGAGGAACCATCTGGTCCAGTTTCTTATGACTGACTCGTAGGAACAGCAAGCCCTCTGGGAGCTAGGAATCTTGGCAGTGGCAGGGAGACACTTATCTGTGGCTAGCTCCTCGTCTGGCTGACAACTACAGAAATGCACAGCTCTGAAGGGTCTCCAGGGAACGCTAGGGCAAGAAGACAAAGTGTTCTGAAACTCAGGCAGCAGGCATCTTTGCTACTGTTACAGTTTGATATAAAATGTCTCCCAGAGCTTCATGTGTTGAAGGCTTAGTTGCCAGCCTTTTGGGGAACTGTATCCTAAGGGCTCTGACCTAATCACTAATTTAATCTATTGATATATTTATATTACGACACTATTAGAAGGTGATGTAAGCCAAGAGATTGGCCATATAGTTCAGGATATATCTTGCCCTGGGCCCTTCCCCTAACTCCTGTCTCTACTTCCTGTCAGCCATGACATGAGCCTCCTTCTGTCCAATGTACAGGACCAAGTAACCGTGGACCAAACCCTTTGAAACCATGAGCCAAACTAATTTTTTCTCTGTTCTATCTGTCTGGTGTTTGATCGTGGCTGTGCAAAAGTAACTGATACAGCTGTGGGAGGGGTGGGATGCGGATGGAGCAGGGGCCTTAGTATCTGATGGATGACTGACTGGAGAACTACTGGACAGAGTATGCCTTTTTGATCTTCCAAGCAGTAACTCCCACTGGTGAAGCTAGCCTGATGCTCTCCATTCTTCTAGTATCCCCTCACATCAGTATCACCTCATGGCCATCTCAGCCCTTCCATTTCATTCTTTGCGGATTTTAGATTCCTCCAGAGTCTCTCTTCCCTCCTGTTTAGTCTTAGATTATTAGAGCCAGAAAAAAATTAAAGCTCACTTAGCCCACCTCTCACTACTAAGGAAAATGAGACCATGCAAGGTGACTCACCCAATTTTGCCTTTCACTGCCCGAGCTCAAGAGCCTGGGCTCCACCTCCCACCCACCAAATCTTATTACCAGAATTTCTTCTTTATTTTCTCTCTGTGGTTGTTTATAGCAGGGAATGCAGTAGTAGTCTGGTTTACTTAGTGTCTGGACCATTTATTCAGATCAGGCCCAAATCTATGCTTCATGCTTTGTCAGGAATAGCTCTGGCTATCTCAGACCAGTGTCAGTTCCAGATTCATTTAAGAGGTTAAATATTGACCAGCTAGGATTGTGTGTGCAGCGGAGGAGTAGGACCCACTCATGTTAGTTTCATTTTAGTTACATGATGTCAATTATAATCCAAAAATATTAAAATTCTAGGAGTAAATAATTGGTGAGTCCTAATTCACATGCTTTGAGCAGTATGGAGTCTTGTGGTCTGTCACCCATGGTCTGTTCAGCATCTATGCTATGTACACTGCCCACCCATACATCATCTAGCTGTTCTCCCCCATATCAGGCCAGCTGTGTGATATAAGTCCTTGAGTCAAGTAGACTTTAATTTAATAAAGGCCCAAAGCTCAAGAGCACCGACAGTGGAAATTTTTTGTTACATAGTCACAACTGCAATTGTTCTATTTTACTGTTTTTATCCTCTTTTAAAAAATTATTTTTTATTGATTCTTTGATCACACCATGCACCCCAGTCCTACACATCTCCCTATCCCTTCTTATCTACTCTTTGCTCTTGAATTCCCCCCACCCCCAATAAAAGAACATCGAAAAACATCTCATCGTGCAAGCTGTAGTAGTATGTCACAGTGTGTCCCACAATGAGTCATTTGGTCTGGTTCGAGGTCTCTGTTTCTGTGACACCATCAATATTGGATCCTCACTGTGACTCCTCCCAGTTATCCTGTTGTTGCCCTTTGTCATGGAGATCCTGCAGCTTTGGAAAAGCAGGAGTGGCCCATTCACGTATCTCAACCATTTGCAAGTGATATGGATTTGGGGGTGGGCCAATTCTGGATGTGGGCCTGGGTGGTAGCTGAGCTGGTCAGTGAACCACCAGGGTGAGCTCTCTAGCACTGCTCTGGCTGTGCCACCCAATGCCACCGTCAGCAGGAGGCAGGGTCATTTCTTCTGTTCTCATGGCCTCAAGCCAGCTCACCAGTACCCATGCCTCCAGAGATAACTCCACTGTGCTGCCCAGTCAGAGTCAGAGCAGGGGCAGCTGTGGGGAGCACTCTCCCAAGTTGGCTGGGCCAACTCTCCTACTCACAACCCCTGAGCTGGCTCACCCTTGACTTCACCATCAGGGCCAGCTCTTCAGAGCACTACAGCCAGTGAGGGGGCAGGGCTAGTTCTCCTCTGGGCCAGCTGTCACTATTGCTCCTGGGAAGGGGGGAGGGACCCATGCCACCTTGTGTCAGGTGAGTTGTGGAACCAGCTCTCCTACACTCTCTTCTGGGGTCAGTTCTCCTGTCTGCCTTCAGTAGTGAGGGGATGAAAGGCATCTTCCCCCATCCAAGACCACCTCATAGCAGAGGAGTGATGGGGTCAGCTCTTCCTCACTGATACCCTCCAGCAGTTCACCCATGCCCCAGCCATCAGGGCCAGCTCACTGGGACAAGCTCTTCCATCTGTCTCAGAGATGTAAGAAGGAAAAGGAGGTCTTACTTCATAGGCAAGAACTCCAAGACACAGAGGTCATGCAGAAGGCCCTAGATCTCACAGCAAAGAGAACAGGAATTGGAACCAACTTTCTCTCAACTACAAAGTCAGGTTCTTCTCCATTCTCCCACATCCTGGCAGCTCTCGGTCCTATCCTTGGAAGTGACATAGAGCTGTCTCCTCCCTCATCTTGCCACCCCGTGGTCCTGTCTTGGTTCAACAAGCCTCTGGATGCACTGAATGCCCTGAGCAGAATGGTTATGACATGGGACACCAGGCTGACCTTTTGTCTCTGATAAGCAGGGACTAGTTGGATCTGAAGCCAAGGACCCAGCTTTCTCACTTTGTTAGTAGAACTCTTCTGGACAACATCTCTCTGCACTGAGTAATCTCCGTGTGGATGGATAGGCAGTGTCTGCAGTGCCCACTGGTCATGCCTCATCTATTCTGGGAGGTGTCAGGCACACCATCCAAGAACACAGAGTAGCTGCTCTGTCACAGATGGAAAAGCAGACTATTGTGGATGCTGTAGGAGCTAGGTTTGGGCTGCATGTGAGGAAGGGTTTTATTTCAAGTTCAGAGCTAGTTTGGTTGCCACGGTAAACCCAGTGGTTATATAATAGAAGTCTTCCCTCCCTCACCGGGACTCTGACCCATTGTCCCTTCTTTCCAGAAGGTTCCATAGCCCTGTACCACTTCAGAAAATCCCCCCTCCCGCATACTTTGAGCTAGGGAGTACTAGTCAACCTTCAAGTAGTTCTGATGATGGTTCACTTTATCACTCTTATTTCGTTTTGTCTTAAAATATTTATTGCTCAGCTTTTTCACATTAAAACTGATACAAATATGAATATTTATAGGATTCAGTATGATATTTTGAGCTATGTAATGGTATAGTAATCAAGATGTTTGGCATATCTGTCACCTCAAACATTCATCATCTCTTTGTTTTCAGAACATTTAAAATCCTTTTGTAGATAATGTAAAATATTCAAAACAGGGTCACTAGACAGGGTCATCTGCTTTGCCACAGATCACTAGAGCCTGTTCCTTTCACCTCCCATAACTTTGTTGCTCTTTCGTCCCCACCCCAGCCCTGGCAGCCCCCCTATTTCTTTTGTGAGACCAGCTTCTTTAGGTTCCACAAATAAGAGAGAGCATACACTGTGTCCCTTCTGTAATTGTCTTACTCCACTGAGCATAGCATCCTTGGGGCCAACCACTGCTGCGATGACACCATCAGACCTTTGTAAAGAGTGAGTAGTATTCCGTTGAGTATGTGTTCTCCTCGATTTCTTCTCCCATTCATCCCCTGCCGAATGCTTATGGTAATCACATATCTTGACTTTATGAATACTATGCCAATAAGCATGGGGTCCAGGTCCTCTCAACCCCTGTTAAAACCTCCTTGGATTCATCCCCTGGGGGATTGCTAAGCCCTTGTAGGCATAAGCTTGACAGTCCTTTCACTGATCCCGACTGACTGTGCTCAGTCCCACGCAGCTTTCTCTTTGGTCTAAAGTTAGGAGTCTCGGAGGAGGAGGCACTAAAACAGAATCCCCCTCTGCTGGCTTGTCCCATTGGCCTGCCTCCTCTCCCCATAGCTCACATGGGATTGCCCATCCTGGCTCTCAGTTTCTGCCTGAGCATCTGGACTTGGGTGGGAGGTGGAATTGGGTAAGCCTTGGCATTCAGAGTGGAGCAGGGAACAGGACAGAGGTGAAAGCAAGTCATGTGTTTTGTTTCCCCCAGTTAGACCCTGAAAGGGGGTTAGGGGGTGATGTCAGGCTAGTTGGGAAAAGCACACGGTGGTGGTATTGGCACAGCAGAGCATCCTGAATCACTAAGGAGCAGACAAGGATGGTCACATATGGCTGCCTGTGTCCAGTGTCTACAGGCAGAGTGACCCAGATTTCTTTTTTGGTTTCTTCAGTGTCCAACTCTGTAACTAGATGAACAGCACCATGCCAGCACACATGGTATCTCCCATGTGCTGACGAAGAGACCCTTAGATGTTCCTGTCACCTGCAGAGTGGCACAGCTGGCTTCACTGCCAAGTGGCTGCCAGCCCTCTTACTGCCAACTGGCCTACTGCTGGATGGCAGATTCTCCATGCTCCTTTCTGTTGAGTACAGTGCCTGCAAAATGCTTTTTGTTGAATGACTGACTAACGCAGTCTATAAACGAATAGTTCTGGTTGAAAACACTGTAAGGTATTTATTAAAATCTCTGTTGTTGTTTTTATATATATATATATATATATATATATATATATATATATATATATATATATATATATATATATATATATATATATATATATATAAAAGGCAAAAAGCCCAGTTCTACCCAGCAACCACACATTGTACAGTCAGCCAGTGTTACAAGGCAATGGAAATTGTTTTTTTCACTCTTTTCCACCTTGTCAACAAAGGGATTTGACCTCCCTAACTGAACAATAGATAATCTTGTTTATTTTTCTCACAAGTAGAAACTGTGGAGTACATGAAAGTGAACTTTGATTTGCCTATGAAGCTCCAGATTATACAGCTGACTCGACTCATCCCAAACGCCAGGCCCTATGGCTTGGATAGAAAGCCATGGCAACCGCCTGCCGCCCAGACCCCAGTACTGCTCCAGTAGGGAAGACCACTGTCAGTGCATTCCTTGTCTATGTGTCCCACTCATAGAATATCCTGTCATCCAGGATATCCCTGTGTCCTCTCTGAGTCAGACAGAAATATAAGGCTTATTCTGTTGTATCTTGCTTGGTTGTTTTAAAACTATATTGCTGCTTAGAGGAAGTTAGATGTGTTTGCTTTCTGTCACGATCAGAAATGCCTGAGAAATGGGGAAGTGTTTATTTGGGCCCATAGTCTAGAGCCTTCAGTCCATGAACAATTGACTCATTAGTTTTGAGCCTATGGAAGCATGTTAGAGTGGGAGCACATGATCAGAGAGATTTATTTACCCTGTTCTGGGTTTGAAAAGAGAAAGAAGGAGCTGAGCCCCCCTTATCTGCCCTCTAGAACCTGTCCCCAGTAAACTTAAGTACCCCTCTACACCTTACATCTTAAAGGCCCCACTACCTCCCAGTAACCAGGCCTTTGGTGAGATTCAGGATCCAAGTCATAGGAAGAGCTCAGAGGTGAGGGGGAGGATGCTTGACAGAGCTCTTGAGTTTGATAGGAAAGACTATTCTGAAACCACACTCTCTAGGTTTCATTTCTATCCGATTGAAATGAAATTCACATAACGTGAATTTAGTCCTTTTGAAAGTATACAGTGCAGTGCCATTGGGCACTTTTCTAGTCTGGATGTTTTAGACAGTGGGACCATGCAGTGTGTGATATGTAGCTTCTACTACTTTGGTTTTGAAGTTCACCTAGTTTCCAGTCATTGGAATTACATTCTCTGCCTATACTAAATCTGTTAATACCCATTCATTTGTTGGTAATAACTAGACATACAGCTTTTAGGAAAATCTCTCTCTCTCTCTCTCTCTCTCTTTCTCTCTCTCCCCACCCCTACCTCTCTCTGTGGGGGTGGGGTAGGAATTGAACCTATGGCCTCATACATCTTTGGTAAACTCTACCACTGACCTATAGGCCCTGCCCTCTTTTTCCTTTTATTCTGACACAGGAGCTCATGAAGTTGCCAGGGCTAGCCTTGAATTTACTCTATAGTCCAATCGTTCCTTGAACTTGTGAACCTTTTGCCTTAGCCTCCCCAGCTACCTGGGGTTACAGACCCGATCACAAGGCTCAGCAGCAAACTCTTGTCTGACTTTTACTTTGAGCTTTCCATTCTCTAGGGCATAATCCTAGAAATCACTGGATTATGCAGTAACTTTACATTTAGTGGTTTGGAAACCCACTGCACCTTTTCATAGCAACACACACTATTTCATATTCCTGCTGTATTGCTTGGCACTAACTCCATTCCTATAACACTGTCCTGCTGTTTCGATCTTGGACAAGTCCCCTCTGCCTTCTGAGCTCACAGCTCTATCTTGGGAACAGTGATGCTCTCTGTCTCCAAGATGGACATGTCTTATTCTGTCTGTACCCAAGTCTGACTTAAAGCCAGAAGGAGGGAGACAAGGAGAGAGCACCCTGTGAGAACAAACCAAAAACACCAAGAAGACCCAGGAAGCACGCGGGGGACTATCAACTCTTCTTGTGAGGGGGTTCCCAGAGTGCCTAGCCTATCTGAAACCCACTTGCCCCAGGTTCTGGCATGACAGAAGGCCCAGTCCTTCCTTGCCTAATTGGAGATGCTGTGGCCTCTCCTGGTCAAGATTGGCAAGCAGCAGGAAGAGAGAGTAACACTGGGTCTGGCTTGAGCATCTGAAACCTCAAAGCCCATCCCTAGTGGCACACTTTCTCCAACAAGGCCACACCTCTAATAGTGCCACTCCCTATGAGCCTGTGGGGGCCATTTTCTGTCAGACCACCTCACAGCATGTTGGGACCAGCTTCTCCTTTATTCAAGCTACTGTGTCTCTAACCATCACCTTCTCACACACTGGAGAAAGGTAGTCCTTAGTGGCCTTTGATATTTCTGTAGCCATACATGACTGATGCCTGGATCCTGTCCCACTCTTAGCAAGGCTGCTCCTAGCAGCTGCTGCCATGCCATTGTGACATAGCAACCACTGTCTAAGAGTAATCCCTACTGCTGTCAGCCCATGTGCAGACATGGTCTCCACTCACCTACTTGCGTTTCCTCCTTCCCCAACAGGACACACAGGACCAGCCACTGCTACCGCATTACCTACCGCCACATGGAACGGACACTGTCCCAGAGAGAAGTCAGCAGTGTCCACCAGGCTGTGCAGGAGGCCGCTGTGCAGCTGCTGGGTGTGGAGGGCCGATTCTGATGCGGTGGCAGTCCACAGCCCTCGTAGAGCTGCAGGGAGTACCAGGAAGGGGGAAACACATTGTTTGTGAACTGGAGTGTCTGCCCTCACTTGATAGATGGGTCTGCTTCAGGACTTCAAGAAATAAAGAATCACTTTTTAGAAGCATTGACATAGCATTTGTCTTTTATTTGGGGGAAGGAGAAAGCAGACACTGATATAAGAGTTCCCTGATACTCGTTTAGAAAGGCTTGGCCCATCGGCTCTCCTTGTGGTTAATTGGTCCCTGGGTTCCATTAAGCACAAGGCATGATTCTTGCCTGGCAGGCTCTTTCACCCATGTAATGAGTGAAGCCACAGAGAAGGGTCTCAGAGACTGAATATAGTGCAGGCATACCTGGTGTGTGTGTATTTTGCTTGGCTGTAGGTCACAGATCCTGCATTTTGACAAATTGGAGGTTCGTGGCAACCTGTGTTGAGCAAGCCTGTTGTCCCCACTCTCTTTCGGCTTGAATGATCATTAGTATTTCTTAGCAGTGCTTTTCAATTAGGGTAAATACATGGTTTTCTTTTTTTACCATAAAGCTATTGGATACCTCACAGAGGGCAGTATCCTATGAGCCTAACTTCCATGTGCACTGGGAAACCAAAAGATGCCTATAACTTCCTTCATGATGAATTCACTTTATCACAGTGGTCTGGAACAGGATCATCACCCCCAGCCCGAGCCTGTCCAGGAAGCCTTTGTGTCTCTGCCATCCTTTCTCCCTTCTCTTCTTTGTTTTGCAAAGGGCAGGCTTCAAAGAGGCCGCTGATGAAATGCCAGGGCTTCCCTTGAAAGTGGCGAGTCACAGCTCTAAGCCAGGCAAGGTAGATATTTGCTTTCATAAACCCAAGGCCAGGGGCCAGCCCCTTGGCCCTAGGCTTGGACCTTCCTGCCCACTGCCCTAGTGAGAGGAAGGGAAGGAGCAAGAGCTGCCCCTCAGTGCAGGAGACACACTGAGGGCTAGGCCTGCCAACTCCCCAGGTTGTCCCCTGCAGGAGGCCTCCACTTCCAGAATGAAGGCGACCTTTAAGGGAGAGAACGGGGCTTTGATGTCTCCCCCCTTTCCATCCTGGGCACTTTGTAGTCAGCCTGCTTCACTCATGACCAGCCTTAATAATCAGATTCCAGGCCTGACAAGATGCTGGAGGCTGATGGAAGACTGGGAGTGCTGGGATAAATATTTGATGAGAGGTAGCCATTACCAGCAAGCATGTAGGGGGTAGGCAGCTGCCCAGAGTGTGGCTGTGTTTGGAAATAGGCTCATTCCAGACATAATTAGCTAAGAGGACGTCTTACTGCGTGAGTTAGACCCTACTCCGAAATGGCTGGTGTCTCTCTGAGAAGGGGATCACATGAAGACAGAGAAACCAGAACTGCTATCTATGAGCTTGGGATTCTCAAAGCTTGCCCACAAGTCATAGGAGACAGGGAGGCATCCCCTATAGATTTTAAAGGGAAGCAACGATCTGTTCAACACTTGACATCAGAATTTGTCCCCACCCCCCAGAACTGTACCAATATACATTTCTAGTTTGGGGTATTTTGTAATGGCAGTCCTTGGGAACCTAAGCATTCAAAACAGGGAGGCCACTTCCCTTTCTAATTAAGACTCTGCGCTGAGGGTTCCACCTAAGATGTCCCCTCCTTCCTAGGAAGGGGCTGGAGGTCTAACCTAGGCAGGAGACACTGTGAGCTGTCACATGACTCCTGTGAACCCCTGCATCTGACAGTCTCTTAAGAGGTAGATGGCATGGGTCATCAGAGTTTAGTAAGAGTCAGGGGGCCTTAAGTCTGTCTGGAGATCCAGGACACTTACCTGAGACTCATATGTCTTGGGTCTCTAAGCTTGTAAGCACTGAAGAGAGGCAGCCAGCCAAGAAGAACCTGCTCATATCAAGAGTGCCCCGGCCATGCCTACTGATGACCTTGCCACATGAGGGCATAAGGAACAGATGAACATGGACTGGCCTTGACACCCAGAACAAGAGCAGATAATGAAATGAATGTCGCATGCCAGGTGACCACCCCTCTGTAATCTCAGGGAACTCCCCCTCCCCCTCCAGTGGCAAGGACTGGGAACAGTGAGACTAGATGCTGGCTGTGGACCCCAGCAGGGGAGTGCTGGCCTCGAATGTGTGAGGTCCAGGTTTCCACCTCCAGTCTAGAGTCTGGGGCCATCGTCCCTCCCAATGTGCCCGGTCTCCTCTGATGTTACAGTGCAGCAGAGATGAGCCTGGTTCATACTTGGCAACAACACCTCAGGGACTACAGGGCCCCGGGGCTTCAAGCAACCTAGACAAGAGGTTCAGCAGGCTCTGTCAAATTAGCATCACTCAGCTTCCTTAGATATGCTCATTGTATCTCCTGATTGGCCCAGGAAAAGGAAGTCTCTATTGTCATGGGTAATCCAGGTGCTATGTCCCTTTCGGTTCCTATTTCTCTGCCCTCAAAGTAAATCCTTGGTCCTGAGGCTGGGACATTCTTCTCTCCCTCCCTTCCTCTGCCTTTCTTCCCTCTTTTGTTCCTCCCTTCTTCTTCCCTCCACCCTCCCCTCCTCTCAGACCACTCATCACTCCTTCCTTCCTCTTCCTCCAGCTGTTCTACCTGTTCCTTCATCAGCCCTCTGCTTCTCCCACCCAGGCACTCTGGAAGAGGCAGCCCTAGCCTGCATATTCAGACCTTAGGATGCCATGTCAGTGCAGCTCCAGCCAGAGGGAAGCACTGTGTGCCTGCTGTCACCTGTTTACCTCCTCTGATGAGGGAGACAGCACCTGGTAAATCAGGGCTCCTTAGCAGGGGCAGCTGGCCGTGCCCTTTTCTCTGTGCATTAATCACCTCCGTGACCCAGCTAGCACGGGCTGCAGGGCCTCTTGGCAGCACAGTGAGCTTCCCTGGCTACACAGCTCTGCCACCACAAAACCCCAGTCAGGGAAAGCTAAAAAGCACAGGCTTTCCTGCCTCACGCCTCCAGCTGACCAGCTCTGACAGGTCACGCTGCGCTGTTCCAGTTGGCCCCAGCCTGCAGATGACTGTCCATTTCTGTGTCCAGCCAGCCAGCTGCCGCTAGAGTTTTGTAGGGATTCACCCCAAGCCAGGAGTAGGGCTGTGAACTCTTTCCAGTTTTTGTCCAGTGGGGCATCAGGAGTGGGAAACACTATGAAGGTGACAGAAGGTGAATTGTCAAGACAGACATGGCACTTTACAAAGTGACTAAGAACACCGACTTCGGACTGTGGTGGATGCAAGTCCAAGCTAGAGCCACCTGCAGGAAGGGACCCCAAATCCTAAAAATTAAATGACAGCATGTACCATAGCTGCTAGTATTGGACTGGTGAGGGGTGCAAATTCCCAGAGGGCCATTGTCCCCACTGAACGATTACAAGGACAGAGGTGTCTGCAAACTGTAGTACTTGAAGATGTACCAGAAGGTCTGACCTGAAAGAAACATTAGAACTTGTCCAGTGCCCCTACACACACACACACACACACACACACACACACACACACACACACACACCTGAGAGGCAAATTTCCAAGGCCAATGGCTGGAAATGCCTGGCTGAGTTATTTGGATAGCTGGGCCGTGCAGATCAGAATGCCCAACTGAGCTACAGTGTCTTAGTCAGTGTCCCGAAGAACCAGAAGTCAAAGGAGCCACACTGAGATCCAGGCTCTTCCCGGTTTTTAGCTCTGCCACCTATGGTACATTGGCCCTCCATGGTTGCAGTGGGACAGCAGAAGCACAAGCCACCTATCCCCATGCAACAACTTCTGAAATCTGGAACAGGGAGAGCAAGGCGTCTTAACTTCTCTTCTTAAGTCTCTTTCCACCATAGAGAAAACATTTCTCACCCTTCCCTCCAAGTGTGTTTGGCTAGAATCAAGCAAGCCCTGTTTATGTAATCTGGGCCTGGCACTACTTCTAAATATCAACCCCTTTCCTGTGCTGTGTCCTCACTGAGCAGGGCAGAGGGAGGAGGGAGATTCCATAAGCTAAGGCTAGGTCCAGACTGCACAGTGTGGCAGAGGCTAGACCAGCCAGCACAGGGTTTCCTGGCTTCTATATCCCAGTGCCTACATAGAGAGTGTTTCAGCCTAGGGCCCAAGGGAGTCAGCTGATAGCCCAACCTTCCCCACATCCTTGCTGGGGCTGCTGAAAATGGTGACCTGCATGAAGCATTGCACTCTGAGGCTGGCAGTTAGGAACCATGTTTACTCATAGCAGTTTTCATGTACTCTTTACAAAGGCTAACTTATTTACACTCGTAACTCATGGTCAGGTCCATGGAATATAGATAGATAGATAGATAGATAGATAGATAGATAGATAGATAGATATAGATATAGGTATATAGATATATAGATATATGTCTTTTGCACCCAGAGAGGTAGAGGGTTGGTACAGAGCCCCCCACAGGGCTCATGCTACCATTGGCAGGGACAGGATCTAGTGCCAGAAATCAAAATGCTAAACCCTTTGTCACTTTTTCAAGCTAAATGTCAAGAAAGCAATTATGGATGACCTGGAGGCTTGCAGTGTGGAATAAGGAACCATCCGGGAGACTGGATAGCTCTTAGTGGCTCAGGCCAGGCTGCAGGCAAATGGTGGTGTAAGCTGGGAAGGCCAGGCAGAGTTCTTCCAGCTTTTGATACAGGTTATACAATGTTCCAAATATCCATGGCAGAAGCAAGGCCAGACCCAGAGCCCCAGGCAGCATAGCCAGGTGAGGGCTTCTTCTCATGGTCCAGGAAACTAATATGCAATATCTCTTCCAAAGGACCCTGGCTTTTAAGAGATTCCCATTTGCCAGACAACTGTAATTGTCAGATAATCAATTACTCATTTCCCACTCTAAAGTCTAGCCAGTGAGGGCTCTCATAGCAGCAATACCTTTATGACCACAAGGGGTGATTTAACCTTGTCCCAAAACAGGTCATTTGTCCTTGTGGATAACCCCAAGTTATTTTAATGTAGGAACACAGACTATCCACCACAGCTTCTGAAAGCATCAAAATAGCTCCCAGACCCCTGAGAATTCATAGAGCCTTCAGCCTCGGGAACTCCTGGTGGGAGCCATTGTAACTGTGAAGAGAATCTCTCTGCCTTAGCCTATGGTCAGTGAACTGTCACAAGGTTTGTGGCTGGGGTGGAACCATAGCAACTCCGAGCTGATGAGCAGCCATTCCATCTCCCTGGGGTTCAGTTTTCCCATCTGATAAAGGGAATGAGATATATTCATTGGGGTTCTTTAAAAAAAAAATCCCCCATATTACAGGGAAATGTATTTTAAAATGTATTATTGGGGCTTAAGAGACGGCTTGATGGTTAAGAGCACTGGCTGCTTTTCCAGAAGACCTGGGTTCCAGGAGTTCTGTTGTCCTCTTCTGACTTCGACAGAAACCAGAGACACAAGCACTATATACAGACAAAATGCCCATATGCATAAATATTAAAAAGATACTTGGGAAAAGTTTGCCATTTCCCCAATGAAAGAAATGTAAGCTTATCTTGAGACCTGCAGCCCCACCCACATAGGTGCATATTCACATGTCTGTCCATTACTTATCACCATGAACAGATACTCAATAAGAAGCAACTTGAGGGAGGAAGGAAAGATTTAGGGTTTGGCTTACAGTTTAAAGGAACATGGTGCTCCACGGCAGCCAGAGGCTCTGGGATGTCAGGAGTGTGGCAACTCAGGAGGCAAAGACTCCAGGCTGAGAAAGCAGGCCTGGGCTATAAACCCTAAATTCTGCTCCCTAGTAGTTCACTTCCTCCAGCTAGACAATCCCCCCCACACTCCCTAAAGGCTCCTCAGACTCCCAAAAACTGTGCCACAGGTTGGAGGCCATGTGTTCAAACACACAAGCCTTCGGGGTACACTGACCACTCAAAACCATAGCCACATGGAATCAACAGCACAAGTTCCAACAGAGCTTAGGTGCCAGGAACCACATAGGCTCTCTTCATGATTGCCCAAAGCAACAAACAGTTCAAGTGTTCATGGGCCAGTGTTGGAGTCAACAGAATGGAGTCTATACACACAGCAAATTCGTACTCCACGAGAAGGGGTGTGGCATTGGTCAATGCTACAGTGTGGATTAGCTTCATGCTAAGAAGAGAAGCGAGTCCACAGAATGTTTTATTCCACTCATATAAAATACCCAGGACAGGTGAATCCAAAGAGATAGGGTACACACTAGTGTCTGCTAGACTGGGGGGGGGGGGGCAGGAGGACTGGAAAGTCAGTGCTTAATGGGAACAGAGTTTCCGTTCATGGTGACCAAGAACTGGATTATACAATTGGAAAATACTAAAATGATAAATGGTAAATTTCCACAATAATAATAAAAACAGTTTGCTGGTCTGTGTACCCGGAGGCTCTCTCTGGAGATACCTGGCCCAGCCAGGTGGGAGGGTTCAAGCAGGGATGGGGAAGTGCCTCCTCTGCCTTTGCCACCACTGCTCTGGAGCTGAGCAGAACTGGCCTGAGCCAGTGCGGGGTGGGGGAGCCTGGTTCCCCAAGGAGCAGAATGCAGGGGAGCATCTGGTGGTGAAAGCTTCTGGAGAGCAGCTCTCTTCCCAGGCAGGGTTATAGTTCTTGGACAGATGCTCTCAGACCATGGAGTAATCCTCACACCTTTATTCCTTCTGGATAGGATCTTATATACAGTTTTGGGGTGGGTTGGGGTCTGACAGTAGGTGCTTCCCATTTAGCTTGATCTGAGATGTTTGGGATGCTTCATCTGCATGTGTGGGGGAGGGGCGTGCTGGGGGTACAGCCCCTACGTGACTGATGACCACAATTCTCTCTATAGGATGCTGTGGTTATGTGACAGGGGCCTGGTGCCAGGAGCAGGCAAAGCTCCTACCGTTCCTTTAGGGTGCCCAGAGCTTCAAGACTTAGCTTGACCTTACCAGGCTTCCTTTTATGATCCATTGCCCCACAACAGTTGTATTTTTTATATTCTAAAATTAAATTAGAGGCCATAATTTAAAATTTTTAGGTGATGCTTGGAAAGTCCTATCCATGATTCCAGGCCATCCCAACACTATCTTGCAAAAATTACTACAGATGCTAGAGGCCCCTGATGGCCCTATTGGTCCTTGTGAAGACAATCTCTTTGCTGCTGCCCAATGATCTGTCCCCTGCGGCTGCTCCATTTTTAGGAAAGAAGTCTGAGAAGATGTGTGTACTGGCTAGTTTTGTGTCAACTTGACACAGCTGGAGTTATCAAGGAGAAAGGAGCTTTAGTTGGGGAAATGCCTCCATGAGATCCAGCTGTAAGGCATTTTCTCAATTAGTGATCAAGGGGGGTGGTCCCCTTGTGGGTGGGACCATACCTGGGCTGGTAGTCTTGGNTTCTATAAGANAGCANGCTGAGCAAGCCAGGGGAAGCAAGCCAGTAAAGAACATCCCTCCATGGCCTCTGCATCATCTCCTGCTTTCTGACCTGCTTGAGTTCCAGTCCTGACTTCCTTGGTGATGAACAGCAGTATGGAAGTGTAAGCTGAATAAACCCTTTCCTCCCCAACTTGCTTCTTGGTTATGATGTTTGTGCAGGAATAGAAACCCTGACTAAGACAAGGTGTCTGGCTGGATAAGGCGAGGAAGACTCAGCAGTCAGCACCTTCTGTTCAGTATTCTCCAGATAACGGTAACAGAGATGTGACTTAGGAAATCCAGGGCACTTGGAGGCAATGCCTACTTCACAAATGGTGAGACCATAGCTAGCATGCTGACCTATGACAGGTGTGCAAGAAATATCGACTGTCACAGCCGGCCCCCTCCTATGGAATATTACTCAAAGCAAATCATCAGCAAGTACTATTCTTTAAAGCATACTTAGAAAAAGGCACCTGTCTTTCCCCTTGTCATCCTCCTGTGAGCGTATTAGCATCTTGATACATGCACACCACCATTCAAGGACAAGACAGCGTGCCTGCTCATCTTTCCAGGCTAGAGGCCTTTAAGATAGCCATAGCAACTGATCATTTGATGAGGGGACATTAACACTTGCCTTTGGCTCTCTGGGATTTGCTTGGCAATCTGGTTGTTCTCCACTTAGATCCTTGTCTTAGGGTTTTATTGTTGTGAAGAGATGCCATGACCAGGGCAACACATAGACATGAAATTATTTAATTGGGGCTTGCTTCCATCCAGAGCGTGTAGTCCATTATCATCGTGAAGGGAAGTGTGGTGATGTGTTGTAGGCAGACATGGTGCTGGAGAAGGAGCTGAGAGTTCAACGTCAGGATCAGCAGGCAGTAGGAAGAGAGAGGAAGCCATTGGTCCTGGCTTGAGCTTCTGAAACCTTAAAGCCCACCCCTAGTGACACATCCCTCCAACAAGGTCACATGTCCTAATTCTTTCAAATAATGCCAGTGGAGCCTATGAAACCATTTTAATTTAAACTACCACAATGCCTAATAACCCTGAGATGGTGTCCAAGAGTAGGTGGAAGCTGTAGGGACCTGCATAGTCCTCCACACTGGTGGCAGAACTATATCCCCAGTGTATTATTCACCGGACCTTGGATAGAGTCATTTCAGCCTTGCCCTTACTCTCTAATACAGACAATCAAGAAAGAAATGGACGAGGAGATGGATAAGATCAGAGGCCTCTTCCAGCTTGATGTTGTTACGATTTTCAACATTAAAAACAACCCTGCAAAGAGAAGAATCTCCTGTGTAGCCTTCGCCTGGCTGACCGACAGTTTAACTTACATCCCACTTGTTTTCTTGTTCTGTTTTTCTTCTCAGCATTTCTCTCTCCTCCCCTCCTCACTCTAATCTACCCCCCTGCCACGGAACCCATAAATTCCTTTATGTGCATCTCTCCAAAACAAGAACAATGCTATATACAATGTTCAAGATAACAAACAAAATCTGGAGATTGGACATTGACCAGTATGGTCACTGTCTTAGTTAATGTTCTATTGCTGGGAAGAGACACCTTGACCCATGCAATTCTTATTTAAAAATAATAATAATAATAATAGTAATTATGGCTGGCTTACAGTGTCAGAGGTTTAGTCCATTATCATTGTGGCAGAGAGCATGTCAGCCTTCAGTAGGCATGGTACTGGAGAAGGAGCTGAGAGCTACATATAGATTGAGTGAGAGAGAGAGAGAGAGAGAGAGAGAGAGAGAGAGAGAGAGAGAG
>NC_034605.1:39628070-39638194 GCF_900095145.1 Mus pahari
AGAGAGAGAGAGAGAGAGAGAGAGAGAGAGAGAGAGAGAGAGAGAGAGAAACTTGGCATGTCATGGGCTTTTGAAACTTCAAAGCCAACTGCAGTAACACACTTCCTCCAAGGCCACACCTCCTAATCCTTCTCAAATAGAGCCACTCTTTGGAGACTAAGCATTCATTCAAATTCAAACCACCACAGTCCCCTAAACCTCGGTCCATTTTCCAAGTTCAGCATGTTCCCTATAATGCCCAGAGAGCTCTTTAGGGATGCAGAAAATGTTTACTTCCACAGAGAACACAGATGTCAGACTTTTAAAATGTACCGTGTGCCTTTATCCCCTCAGCTGGGGTTTCTTATGGGTTTCCTGGGCCCTCCTCCACATATGCCAGCCAAGGGCTGGGAAGGAGTTTATGAAAATCTCGGGACTCTGCTCCTGACTTCCTGTTGTCTGATAGTTCTTCCCTCGTTTTCTAGAGTTAGACCTCCGCTTTTTCAGAACTCAGGGCAGTGAGACTCGATTTCTCCATCACTTCCTGGAAAGTAAGACAAATGTGCTTCCACACAGAGTGTGTGAGTGATCCCCCGGCTCCTGATTAGTCTCTACACGTGAGCATAATCAGGAAGGTAGCTTGGAGGTGTTCTGTTCTCTAATTTGTATTATCACTCCGAATACAGTAAACCTGACCCCCCAACCCAATGATTTTCAGTTTCAGTTAGATTTTTTCTTTCTTCCTTTCTTTTTTTTTTTTTTTTGCAGGGTGGTGGTGGTGGTTATTCAGGTCAAGTTTTCTGTGTAGTCCTGGCTGTCCTGGAAGTACCTCTATAGACTAAGCTGGCCTTGAACTCAGAGCTCCACCTGCCTCTGCCTCTAACTCTGGAGTGCTGGGATTAAGTACATGTGCCACCACCTCCCGGCTAATGATTTCTTTTAAACAATAGACAAAGAAGTTCTTTTAGGAGTGAGCATGAATAATTAAAGAATTGCCTGAGACGAGACTAAAGATACACACGAAATGAGTCAAATAGCATATGGCTAAACCCCTGAATATGTCAGCGAGTGAGTCACTGGCACGTAACTGTGTAATGAAGGAAACTTTGCTGAAACACCTCCCTTGTATTTTATAAAACAGTGTTTAAATATTTGACATAGTTCAGCAATGTTCTGAAAAGACAGTCTACCTAACTTGGATGACACTTTAGTTTGCTGTAAGGAAATTCCATGGATCGTGTGTATCCGTTACCTTTCTTATCCTATCGCTCAGGATCTGACAGAAGCAACTTAAGGGAGGAAAGGTTTGGGCTCACAGTGTAAAGGGATACAGTCTTCCATGGCAGAGAAGGGACTGCATCTGAGGCAATGGGAGCTTGTGGTATGGCTTGTTATACCTCGATGGGTCAGAAAGCAGAGCCAGCTCAGACAGAAGGTAGGAGCAGACCGTGTCCCTCAAGGCCAGCCCCATCCACAGCTCGCGTCTCACAGCTAGGGTCCACCACAGCCTCCCAAAACAGTGACCCTAACTGGAGATAAAGAGTTCACATATGAATCTGAAGTCACTTCTTCCATACACAGCACCTTCATTTCCTCGAAGCTGTGGGGATGGGTGCCCCAGATTGAGGTGTGGTTTTTGTCTGGGTCTTTCTCCAGGTCTTATAGACGACCACTTCCTCTCTGGGTCTCCTTGTCATCGTCCCTCCTGTCTGCTGCTTTTCTCTTTAGGGCAGCTCTCAGGAGTCTATCTTAACTCCGACTTGGAGTCACGTCTCCAAGAATGGTCACGTTTTGAAGTACAGGGTTTGACTCCAGGACGTGAATTCTGGGGCCACAATTCAACATCGCTCACTTGGGCACAGCGATGCAAGTGTTACCCAGTGAAGAGTGGTGTGGCCTCCACCTGAGGATGGGGGTGGGGCAGGAGCCAGATCTGAGTCCAGCAGGGACAGTTCTCACTCCCTGTGTTTTGATAACACCCAAACCTCGATGAGCAGCTCCTGACAGGAGGAAGAGCCCGTGACTCTCTCCCGGTGTCTGCAGGCACGGGCTCCGCTTTGACTGGAGCAAGAGGAAGAGCCCGTGACTCTCTCCTGGTGTCTGCAGGCACGGGCTCTGCTTTGACTGGAGCAAGAGGAAGAGCCAACGACTCTCTCCTGGTGTCTCCTTGTTTGGTTTGGAGCTCTGTCTATGCGTCTCAAGCAGACCTGGAACTCTTGATCTTCTTACCTCTGTCTCCCCAGAGCTGGAATTACCAGCGTGCATCCCTACACTTCTCTTTTCCTAGTTAAAACTAATCGCAATTTGGGGCACAACTGTCTATTAGATGGCCCAAAAGAACTTCATGATGAAAAGGTTCAATGTTCTATTATTAAAAAAAAAAAATAACGTATGATAGCTTATACCTGCAGTCCCAACACTCAGGAGAAGAAGACAGGAGAGCTGCCGTGGGTTTGAGGCTAGCCCAGACCCTTTGGTGAGTTCCTGGTCACCTTGTGAAGCACCCAGTCCATATTTATAACCAGTTGTGGGGCACACATCTGTAGCCTCAGCCTTCAGGAAATGGGGGCCATAAGTCTGAGGCCAGCCTGAGTCCCTGTCTCAAAACAGAAAGTTAAAAAGAAATGTATATACACTCTGTCACTTGAGCTAAATCTTTTCTCCGCAAGCTTTATTAACAGATAAATGAGAAACAATTGCATATATTTGTAATAAGCCCTGTGATATTTATGGTATGCCTATATTCTGAAATAATTACCACATTCAAATTAATGACCATATCTGTGGTTTCATATACACCCATAATCTGTATGTGATGAGATAATTTGTGATCTATTTCCTAAGCAGTTTTCAGTTTTTGCATACAATATTCTTAACTGCAGTCATTATGGTGTATGGTGCATGTCTGATCAAAATGCCGTACCTTTCACTCGTATCCCCCAAATTCCCTGTGTCCTTCCAAGTGTCTCCCAACTGCCATGGTACCCTCTATTGCTATAAATTCAATGTCTTCAGACATCACAGACAAGGGGATGCCATATCCTGCTTGCCTTTCTGTGCTTGGCTTATTCCACTTGGTACTCTGTCCTCCAGGTCTACGCATCTTAGAGCAGAGAGAAGGATTTCCTGACTTGTTTATCTCTCTCTCTCTCTCTCTCTCTCTCTCTCTCTCTCTCTCTCTCTCTCTGTGTGTGTGTGTGTGTGTGTGTGTGTGTGTGTGTGTGTAGCTCAGGCTGGCCTAGAAGTCTGTCACACAAGGGATAAGGCTGTAGGTTATATTACCGTGCCTGATGGGAGCAGCAGCTTCCCACCGAAACAGCTTGGCGGGATTCTTACTAAGGTGAACTCAGAGGCCAAGGGTGAGCACTCATCCAGAAGAGGCTGCAGAAGACCCCGACTTCAGTTTGGGCCAAGTTCATCGCGCTTGAACTTGTGTCCAGAGAGCTTTAACTGAGAAGGGTGGAGCCACTCTGAAGAACTATGAAACCCACCATCCCATGGGCAGGAGTCCCTGACTGCATAGGTGCGGGGGGGGGGGCAGGAAGGGGAGAGGGGGAGGGGAAGAGGGGGTACAGGGTGGGAGGAGAAGCCTCTGCCTCTCCCTGCTTCCATACTGCAGTGCAGTGTGGACGATGCCTCAAAGATGCTGCTGTGGCCACATCCTTGCCACGATTGATAAAACTACACACTCATCTGTGCCCAGCCATATCCTTGCCATGATAGACTGCATGCTCATCTGTGCTGACACAAAACCTGTCCTTCCTTAAGCTGGCTTTCTTAGTTTGATTTTGTCAGACATTTTTACCACAGAAATATTATCACCAATATTGTCACCAAAGCAGAAAGGCACTGGTGCTTGGAGCTGTCGACCTAACACAGTAGCTAGTCCTCCTACCTCCCTTTGTTCTACACGAGAACTTTTCACTTACTGCACACGCTAGTCAGTTTTATGTTACCATGCTAAACACCTGAAAAAGAATTAAATAAACAACTAGAAGCTATACAGGAAGCAGAAGTTGTTGCTTTGTTTTGTTTTTTACTTTAAATGATAATAAACTGAAAGAAACAGAAGAGGGGCAGAAAGGACAGTCCTTCAGCTCTGACGAGCTTAAGCAACTTAGGAGAAAGTCGTTTTTATTTATTTACTTAATTTTACTCGTAGCAGGTTGACACATTACTTTTGGGCCTGTGGCAAGGCAAGATATTATGGTGGGAGCACAAAGAAGAGGAGGTAATTCTCCTCATGCCAGTCAGGAAATAGGAGGGGGTGATGGGAGAGGGAGGGAGGGGAGGACAAGCGGGAGAGGGGTAAGGAGGAAGGGGGTCAGGTGAGTCTTTACAACCCCTCCAGGGGGTGACCTTAGTCACCTAACTGCTCCCTATTAGACAGGACCCACCTCTTAAATATCCCACAGTTCCCAGAAGTGCCACAGGCTAGAGAGCAAACATTGAACACATAGGTCTTAGGATGGGACTATTCATCCATCCATCCATCCATCCATACATACATACATACATACATACACTTATATACATGTATATTCCATCAAAACTTAAGATTGTATGAAGCTTTCCTGTGTTGCTACTGAGCAACAATTTTGTTACCCACCGAATGCCTTGATTTACATAGGCCCGCCTACTTTTTTATGAGCCGTTGCTGTCAATCACCAGTATAAAACCACAGTGATCCCCTTTATGCATAAGGCTTGTCTCATCTTACGGACTAGTTTATTTGAGCTAGATTCCCAGGTGGAAGTTTCAGAGTCAAAAGGTACTATTTCATTTTTATAAAATAAATAAATAAATAATAGCACTTCTGAAGGAGATGGGGAGATGTGTGCGTGATGTAGAAAAATGAACAGATTTGCTGCAGACGGTGATGAGTGAACTTACAGATCCGAGGGATGCAGGGGCTCCATCACCCGCAGACACTGTCCTCAGAATACAGGCTTGTTGGGTGCCTGACTAACAGTTTCTGGATGGCCTCAGGCAGAGCTCAGTGCTGAACTGAGCAACTGGAGCTATGGGGAAGCGCTGGGCTCAGCTCCACCTCAGGCAGCAGCTCCAGACAGTTACCAAGGAGACCTTCACGGCTCCCCTCTCTTCCAGGTTAACAGTCCTGAATCTGTGCTGGGCGTCTGGATAGAATTAGTTCAAAGTAGGGAGAGAAAGAGAGAGAGAGGGAGGGAGGGAGGGAGGGAGAGAGAGAGAGAGAGAGAGAGAGAGAGAGAGAGAGAGAGAGAGAGAGAGGAGAGATGGCTTTAAAAGACAATTTACCTGTTAACCTCAAGGATCGGGACCAAGTACACAGCAGAGAACATAACATTCTGGCCCATTCCTTGTTCTGTACAGCTTCATGGTTTGATCTCTTCTCTCGGCTGCATTTGTTTTAATTTTGCTTTAATAAAATAGAGCCACCTGTGTCTTCTATGAGTCTAATTACATACAGCCCGCGGAGCGGCAAACAGCCCCACCACATGAGCTCACGGGCTCTGATGAGGAACAATGTAGTAGCTGAGTGGTTATTAAGGCCATGCGGAAACTAAGAACAAGGAGGCCCAGACCCTCACGCCGAATCCCAGCGGGACTCCATTGCCACCATTTATAATGGGACTTTGAGGAGCTGGCAGTGTATTGCTCCTAATGGCTCATGGGAAGCTCAGAAGCCTGCCCCACCCTTCTACATCCCCAATAGCTTTTCTCAGCTTGAAAGCTAGCCTCCGGGAGCCAGAGAGTGAGGTCCCTAGGCAGATGCACGCGGTTTATCAGATATGACTTTCCAAGACCAGAATTCCAGGTGTTGCAGCTTCTTATCAAACCACTATTTTCGATCTAAGTCACGAACCAAGAACAGCCCTCTCCAAGGCTCTGGGCTAATGAGGCAGAACAGCAGAATTTACCACTCAATGGTGGTTGAACTCAGCCCACACCAGGGAACCCGGAACTGCAATCCTGGAACCTACTGACGAAGTAGAATGGCTGGCCGCCAGCTCTGGGTCCCCCACCCCTCCTCACTCTGCTCCACGTGTGAGCAAATATCCTGGGGTTAGAGGCTTGTCTCTGA
The DNA here is from genome assembly GCF_900095145.1 of Mus pahari. Lineage (NCBI taxonomy): Eukaryota > Metazoa > Chordata > Mammalia > Rodentia > Muridae > Mus > Mus pahari. The sequence goes on from NC_034605.1 coordinate 39,634,114, forward strand.
GAAGAAGAGCAAAGGGAAGTTTGGGATACCTGTGTGCGACAGGCCAGGTGGGACAGATGTACCACCCATCAGGCTTCAAGGATTTTCCTGACTCGTGAAAAAGGTCACCTGTCACTCACAACCACAGGTTTCTGTTACACATTTCCAACCAAGTCCAGAGGTTTATAAAAGCATTAACATATCGTGATTGTGCTGGGTTAGCCCAAGGGGGCAGAGAGGAGCTTAACTTGTGAAAAAGCCGGTGAGATCATGCAGCACATTGTTAAATGGTTTTGCCATACCAAAAGGTGAATGAAGGCAGGTCCCAGACGTTCATAGCACAGATGTTTGAATTTTAAAACAAAACAAAGCAAAAGTAAGAACAGTTTAAATGGAACAGAGAAAACTTAAGTAGGTCATGATACAGTCCGTTGTATAAGGGAATATGCAGCAGCAACATATGACCATGGCCCAGAGATTGGCATACTTATATTTGCATATACCACATATATGTATAATATGTAGTTATGTATGAGTGTAAGCACATATAAATCTCAAAAATGTGATGCTGATGAAAATCAAGGGAGGGATAGATAAATGGATAGATAGATAGATAGATTGATAGATTGACTGATAGACAGATTCATTTATCATTGATTGAAATACAAATGTTAAGATTCACTTGTGGTCCTTATGGTCAGTACAAAACATGATAATACCATAGGCTGTGGAGAGAGACAAGCATATGTACCAGTTCTGTAAAGAAAAGCATGGCCAACAGCAACTCTAGTTTTAGGGACCTATTTGTTTGTGGAGAAGACATTATACTCTATTTACTGGAGCTGAGAGCTTCAACGATATTGTAATACCTCATCTCTTCCATTGGGTGGTGGTTAGCCGGTAGCTCTTTGAATTGGAATCTCTATATCCATTGTGTGTGTATATTAAATATTTCACAATATTTTCTAATAAATATTGAATTGGCCATGAAATGAGAAGCAAGATGAAGAGACAATAAGGGAATTATTGTCTGGATTTATTTTTGATACATGAAGATGAATTGGGTAAGGGTCTAGGCAGAAAGAAAAATGACATTTTAGGACTCACAGAGCTGGGATGTACACGTAGGTCCAAATCTTAGAGGGAAAATTCAGGCAACACTTAATTGGACTGGGTTGTTTTTGTAGATAGGTATATAATAATTATAGAAGAAAAGGCCATAAATTCTAGAGGGGATGGAAGAAACACAGGAGGGACTGAGAAGAGAGGAAAGAGCAGAAACAATGTAAATACAGTGTATTCATCTATGAAACTCTCCAAAATATTAATAAAAATAATGAAAAATAGAAACCTTATTTTATGCATAAAGACACTGAGAAACTATGGAAATGGTTACAGAGGCTGTAAATCATGTTTAAATCCTGCATGTTCAAGGGGAGGAGACCCCAATGCCTTCCTGTTCCCACACCAAACTTTAGAGATCTGTCTTCATTAGAACCCCAAGGGATTGTGCTGGCCCCCCGTTGCATAAATTCTTCTCCAGGAGATGGAAGCATGAGGCAGAGTGGCTTAGGGATGGCATCCAAAGATTCACATGCAGGAAGCCTGGTCCTGGATAAGCCAGCACTGTGAGAGGTCTGATATACGCCTTCAATCCCAGCACTCAGGGGGCAGAGGCAGGCAGAGCTCTGTGAGTTCAAGGCCAGCCTAGTCTACAGAGAAAGTCTGAGGATAGCCAGCAATACACAGTGACACCCTTTCTTGAAAGCCAAAAAAGAAAGGAAAGAGGGAAGAGAGAGAGGGGGGAGAGGGAGGGAGGAAGGAAGGGAGGGAGGGAGGGAGGAAGGGAGGAAGGAAGGAAGGAAGGAAGGAAGGAAGGAAGGAGGGAAGGGCCTGATGGTGGTTAGTTAGGCCAAAGATGCTCTCTACCTGAGAAGGAATTACTGTCCTCCAGGAGAGTCCAGAGCTGATGGAACAATCACAACAGCCTCTACATCTACTCCCTCCCTCTGCTTTATCAGACTTACTCTTCCATGAGGGGCCACCCTGTGGCATGACACTGTCAGAGAACAAAGGGCCTCTTGTGCTGCAGAGAGATAAACCACCAAACACCTTTTTGTGTTGTTTGTTTCTTGTTTTCTCTTAGCCGAGATCCCTTCTGCTATGGTTTAAATGCTCCCTCCCCACATGCATGTTGGGTTAGTTGACATTGTACCAGTGTGACGCGGAAGGACCTTTAGGAAGTGATGGGGTCATTGAGGACTTTGTCTCACCAGTGTGGTACCACTGAGGTTTGGAGAGCTAGCCAGTCATAGTGGGTGTGGATTCCTGCTAAATGGATGCATTCAGCCCAATTCCTTCTCTCTGTCCTGTCTCCTTCTGCCATGTTGTGATGCAGCAGGAAAGCCCTCACCAGATGCTACCACCACCATGTTCCTGGGCTTCCCAGCTTCCAGAATTGTGGGCACCAAAGCTTCTACTGTCTCTCAACTATCCAGCCTGCAGTGTACTGTTAGAGCAGCACCACGTGGACGAAGCAGTTTCTTTGTCCTTGTTGGGATGCTGAAGCATCTATGAGGCCTCTCTCCAGCTATTCATCCCATTAGTGCTAAGGTTGCTGTGAACAACAGGAAGTGTAGCCGTGGCTCTAGTGCTGTCCCCCCCCCACCCCCGACCCCAGCTCACCTGGAGACCCCAGTTCTCACCAGAGCCAAAATAGAGTAGCTTCCTACTTTGACAGACAGACTCTGAAGTCCCTCACTTGGCTCATGATCTCTCCCATCTAACACACAGAGAACAGATTCATTCATTCATTCATTCATTCACTCACTCACTCATTCTTACCCTCAACTTTTCTCAGTCGTGACAGTAGAACAAAGGCCAAATCCACGGTGCTTTTTACTTTTGCTGCATTGAGAAATGTCCTTAACCTTCTGCCTTTTCCTCTCACTTTCTTCAGGAATAAAAGTTATCTACCTCTAGTAGGTGACACATATAACCTTCCCAGCACGTTATACATGCTCCATGTTTCTCATTACCGTTGGGCCTCGTGTGCTAACCCAGGAATACATAGCTGTGTTAGTCCAATCCTGCTTCAAGGAGGCTTACATTCCGTCCTGTCTATGTCTTCTTTGGACCTGACTATCTTGGCAAGATGCCCAGTGGCAGCTGCTCCATCCAACCCAGCTGCCGAGCCACCCAAAGACATGTCCCCTATGTGTCCAAGTGCTGGAAGCCCTCAACTCAAGTCCCAGTGATGGCAGGGGTCCTTCCTCTACCCTGTCAACCCAACTGGTCCAAATACCTGTGGCTTCTGTTCAGTGTCCTTAGCTCCTCCCACCCTCTGGAGACCTGGGTGTATATGGAAGGGTGGGAAAAGAGCTGAATTCGCCTCTGTCGCAGCAGCTGCAGACTGGTCCCTACAGAAAGCTGACACAGGCATTTCTGAGCGATGTCTAAACGTCTAAATGGTGCTTGGAAACCACAGGCTGAAGTGGCAAAGCAACGGAGGCAGTGCTGCCTCCCGGCCTCCAAAAGAGCAAGTGTTTGGGCGTGAGGGTGCCAGAACGAAACTGTCTGCACTGCTTGTCCCGGTCCCTGTTCAGCTCAAGTCACACATGTGCTAAGAGGCTTTTGGCTCTAGGTGGCTGGTAGACACTGGCTGGCAGATTTGGGATCTGATAAGAGGCTGTTGATTTCTTTCGTTTGTGCAGTGTCAGAGATGGATCTTAACAGTTAAAATTGGGAAGGAGAAAAAAAATGGAAAAAGAAGAAGAAGAAAAAAAAAAAAAGAAAAAGAAAGAAAGCCCTAGAATTTTACTGGCATTGACATGCTGGCTACTTGGAGGGCCGTATCACCATGTGCTCTCTGAAGGGCTAAGAGCAGAAGCAAAAGGAATTGTTCATGGGAATCTCTCTCGTAGGGTTCCTGTTTCATCAGAGACAGGCTAGCAGCTTCCATCCGACATCAGAGTGGCAGTCTCAAGTGACCATTAGAGGCTGAATTGATGGTACCAAGCAAAACTAACTCTCTACCCTCTTATGATGAGGAGGATGAGTAGGAAGAGGAGAAAGAGGAGAAGGAGGAGGAAAAGGAGGAGGA
>NC_034605.1:39638211-39646706 GCF_900095145.1 Mus pahari
GAGGAGGAGGAGGAGGAGGAGGAGGAGGAGGTGTTAAAAGCTTTAGGGTTGGTGAGAAGCGGGCTCAGAGGGTCAGAGCTTTTGCCAGAAAACCTGCTAACCTATGTTCCATCCCTAGAATCCCCATGAAGATAGGAGAGATTCAGTTATACACAATTTTCCTCTGACGTCCATGGGTGCACTGTGGCAGCAGCATCCACACATACCTCATTGCACACATATACACACAGGATAATAAACAAGTAAGAAATTTAAAGTAAAAATTATTTACCCCCATCAATGTGGTTATTTTGGAAGCTTTGACAACCTCTATTGTGCAAACCAGCAAATTATTGTGAGTTGAGTGAGGGTCCTAGATGTCTCATATCACCATTTGCTTTGAGTTTTCACTTCTCTGTGTGCTAGTCAGCTTTCTGTTGCTGTGACGAAATACTTGAGGCAATTGACATAAAGAGGGAGAGGTTTCTTTGGCTTGTGGTTTCAGAGACTTTAATTCATGATCATTTGGTCTTACTGACTTAGGACTGTGGACACAGCATGTCATGGGGGGCGGGGGAGTCCTTGGCAGAGGAAACCTACTCATCTTGAAGCATCCAAAGGGTATGGAATGGGGTGCCATGCAGATAGCCACTTTCATGACATGCCCTCTGATGACCTAACTTTTGTCCACTATGCCTATTTGACAAAGTGGTATCCAGGGACAGAGGTAAGCATCAAAAGGTGAAGATAATGTCACTGTCACGGTCATAGGAGACAACCCAGTCGCCACTGTGACCCAGGGTACCCTTTCAGGGGACCTCTGAAGATTACTTGTCAACAACTGTCTGTGTGGGGACATAAAGCTTTCCTAATCCACTCAGTAATGACATGACATTACCACAGCTTTAGCAGTGCCAATGTATGACATCTCAGGCATCCCTGTGGATGTCACATCAATTTCCCAGAGAAGCCACCAATGGAAGAGGTCGTAGTCATGGTCAGTGTTGTGATTTGAATGTGAAAAATCCCCAATAGAGTTGTGGTGGGTTATCTGTTTTTGCTTATTTGTTTGTTGGTTTTGTTATGTTTTTAACATTTGGTTCACTCTTGGAATTTAATCAGAACAATGAAAAACTTAGCTAATACAATCAGAACCTGTAACCAGGGGTCTATCAGCATTGCTGTTGCTGGGATGAAACATTACCAGAAAAAAAAAAAAAGTTGGGTAGGAAACAGTTTATTTGGTTTATATATCCTGAATCACAGATTACTGAAAGAAGCCAAAGCAGGAACTCAAACTGGGCAGGAGCTGTGGCAGTGACCATGGAGGGAGGCTGCTTATTGACTTGCTCCTCCTTGCTTGCTCAGCCTGTCTTCTTATAGAACCCTGGGCCAGGACTGCCAACCCAGGTGTGGCATCACCCACAATAGTCCGGGTCCTCTCATATCGATCACTAATTAAGAAAATTCCCTACAGGCTTGCTTATATCTCAGTCTTACAGAGGCAGTTTCTCAACTGAGGTTCTCTCTTCTCAGATGACTCTAACTCATGTCAAGTTAACATCAAACTAGCCAGCGCAGGATGTTTGATGGTACAGGAGGCATTGCTGATACTCTTAGAGTTTACAATACTTCTCATGGTTTACGTCACTCCAGATATGGGGACATCAGTGAAGAGGTGGGGTCTATGACCTTTTGGTTCTATGCTTGATGTGAAGCAGGGACAGTGACCTTTTCAGTTCTCGATTTCAAGAGAGCCCCAGCCTGATCACAGTGTGGAAGATGCCAGGGAATGTTACAACACAGCATCAGTATCATGTGTTTGCTGGTGGAGGGATCTTGCATCTGGAGGATGAAGGTAGGTGTCCTATCAACAATGTCTTGGACTGGATGGGGGTAGAATCATACTGGCACCTGTAGAGTAAGGAGCTGAGGTCAATGAAGAGATCATTAGTGGTGACCTCGTAGACTTTCACAGAGTTAAAAGAAGCCCTGGTGACCAACTGTTGGCCATACTGTTTATCTCCATCTTCACCATGGTGTCTTACATACACGTGTAGCCTCCATGCTTGTGACATTCCTTGCAAGAATGGTCCACTTGTTCAAGCTGGTGTGGTGATTCGTCTTCATTGTCACCTGGACTGAATTAGGGTCACCATGGGAAAACAGCTTTGAACGTGTCTGTGAGGCACTTCTAGAAAGGCCTAACTAAAGAAGAGAGACCCATCTTGAGTGCATCATCCCATGGATTGAGGCCCTGGACTGAGTACCAAGGTGAAATCGAGCTAAGTGCCAGCATCTCTATCTGCTTCTCGACTGTGGAAACAGTGTGACCAGTCCCCTCACGCTCCTGCCAGCGTGCTGTCCCTGTTGCGATGAACTATACTCTCAAACTGGGAGCCAGGATAAACCCTTCCTCCCCTCAAGTTGTTTCTTGTCACATCGGTGAACAAAGTAACTAAAACAGTGGGTGAAGCTACATAGATACATACATCCTCGTCACCCAGAGTCCACAGCTTACATTACGGTTCACATTGGTATGGTATAGTCTATAGGACTGAACAAATGGATAATGCACACATACTATTACAGCATCATACAAAGCAATTCTGTGCCCTAGAATTCCTCTAGGCTTCATCTATTTGTCTTTGCCTTCTCCCTAACCCCTGGTAAGCTGATCTCTGAATTCTCTCCAAGGCTTTTCATCTTTTATGGAGTGTAATCTGCAGTATGTGGGTCTCTTAGATGGGCTTATTTCTCTTAGTCATAGGAATTTTGTTTCCTGAGTGCAGGATAATATTACATGATTCAGACATACCACCATTTATTTATCCATTTACTTAATGGCAGACATCTTGGTAGCCTCTGAGGTGTGGAAGTTATGAATAAAGCTCCAATAAACACCGTCTCTGCTGGTGATGCTTCTCAACTCCCCACCCTGCCCATCACCGGGGCCGCCATGGGAGTCTAATCTCTGTCTACCCTCGTGCTCCTTGTCTTCTGCCCCAGGTTAGCTCTGAAAGGCAGAGGCATTCAGAGGCAAGAGGTTCCTGCTCCCTATATGCACATCTAACGTCTTGGGCCAGAGGGGATGGTACCTTTGGAGGTTAGGCCCAAGGGTCACCTGCTTCCTCGGCTCTAGGGAAGCTTGGCGCAACCAAATCCATACCTAAAGAAGTCGGTGCTAGGGTGACCAAGTAGGGAACTTCTCAACACAACACAACACAAAGAGTGTAGGATGGGCTCTTCCTGGAGTGGTGCAGATGGCAGATGGGATATGAGTAGCAAATGAGATGCTCGAATGCAGGGCATGGTGGTGTATACCTCTAGTCTTAGCACTCAGGAGGCAAAAGCAAGTGGATCTCTGTGAGTTTGAGGCCAACCTGGTCTACAAAGAGAGTTCTGGAACAGCCAGGGCTGTTACACAGAGATAGCCTATCTCAAAAATAAAAAAAAATAAAAAATAAAAAAAATAAAAAAATAAAATTAAAAAAAGAAAGAAAAAAGAAAAAAAAAAAAGGAAAAGAAAAGAAAATGAGATGCACTGACAGCATCCTCCTGTCCTTCCTGTCCATGTGATGTATGGAGAGACTTCCTGGACCTGGCACTGAACACATTCATGTGGCTAGGCAACCAGCTCCACCATGTACACCAGTCTTCAGTCCTCAATCTGAAATCGCATCCGTCAAACAGCAGCGTCCTTCTAGAACTCTGTCCAGCTTTCTGTCTGCAAATTTAACAACTCCACAAACCTCATGTATGTGGACTCCTGCTGTGCTGCTCATTTGATGACCATATGATTTCTGTATGATAATGCCCTCAAGGCTGTTCCTTACAGGAGCTCTCAGGAACTGCTCCGTCTTCAAGTCTCTCTCTGTCTCTCTCTGTCTCTGTCTCTGTCTCTGTCTCTGTCTCTGTCTCTGTGTGTGTGTGTGTGTCTCTCTCTCTGTGTCTCTCTCTGTCTCTCTCTGTGTCTCTCTCTGTCTCTGTCTCTCTCTCTGTCTCTGTCTCTGTCTCTCTCTGTATATGTGTATACACATATATGCAACATAACTGAAATCAATATGTGGTGAAAGAGGAAACTGTGCATCTATATTTATTATAGGGCTGTTCACAATATCCGAGATATATATGGAATTACCAATGGATGCTTAGATAAACAGAATGTTTTACACACATAACACCATCACCTCACATGGGCAGAGACATAGAGGAATACTACTCAGCCTTCAAAATGAATAATTTGTCGTTTGTCATTTGTGACAATATAAGTGAATGTAGAGGACATGGTGATGAGTGAAATTAGCCAGGTAAAGAAAGTCAAATGTCCTTTTGTGATTGGGTTACCTCACTCAGGATGATATCCTTCAGATCCATCCATTTGCCTAAGAATTTCATAAATTCGTTGTTTTTAATAGCCGAGTAGTACTCCATGATATGCATTCACTGATAAGTGGATATTAGCCCAGAAGCTCGGAATACCCAAGACCCAATTCACAAACCACATGAAACTCAAGAAGGAAGACCAAAGTGTGGATACTTCGATCCTTTTTAGAAGGGGGAACAAAGTAACCATGGAAGGAGTTACAGAGACAAAGTGTGGAGCAGAGACTGAAGGAATGACCATCCAGAGACTGCCAGACTTGGGGATCCATCCCATATACAATCACCAAACCCAGACACTATTGTGGATGCCAGCAAGATCTTGCTGACAGGAGCCTGATATAGTTGTCTCCTGAGAGGCTCTGCCAGTGCCTGACTAATACAGAAGTGGATGCTCACAGGCATCCATTGGACTGAACACAGGGTTCCCAATGAAGGAGCTAGAGAAAGTACCCAAGGAGCTGAAGGGGTTTGCAGACCCATAGGAGGAACAATATGAGCTAACCAGTACCCCCAGAGCTCCCAGGGACTAAACCAAAGACCATGGTGGGACTCATGGCTCCAGCTTAGTCATCAGTAGGAGGAGAGGCCCTTGGTCCTGTGAAGGCTCTAAGCACCAGTATACGGGAATGCCAGGGCCAGGAAGCAGGAGTGGGTGGGTTGGTGTGCAGGGGAAGGGGGGAGGGGATAGGGAGTTTTCATAGGGGAATCAGGAAAGGGGATAACATTTGAAATGTAAATAAAGAAAATATCTTTTAAAAAGCTAGAAGAAGAAGAAGAAGAAGAAGAAGAAGAAGAAGAAGAAGAAGAAGAAGAAGAAGAAGAAGAAGAAAAAGAAAGTTGAATGTCACACAATAACCACATGTCCATTCTAAGAGGCTGAACACACAGATATTGAAACTAGAATGATGTCCTCCCCCCCTGCCCCCTGGGGCTGTGGAAAGAGGGAGGGGAGATGCTGCCTCAAAGATACAAGCTTTCTGTTAGAAAGGAATTTCAAGAGTCCTGGGGTACCACACAGTGAGCATGCCCAGAGGTGATGTGTGGTGAACTTGGAAGTAGCTGAGAGTAGATTTTTAAGGAATCTCAGGATGAAAATAAACAATGTGCAGTACAAGCCTGTTAGCTGGATTTGGCCATTCCATGTGTAGATGTATCAAAACATCATGCTGTATGCCACAATATATACAGTTTTTATTTGTTAATTTAAAAAAAAGGGGGGGTGTTATCTTATTCAAACTGAAATAGGATGTCTGCTTTAAGTACCAACAAAGGAGACAGACCCAGGGGGCGTGACCAGACCCAGGGGGCGTGGCCATGCTGAGACCTTTAGTGTGCTATGGTCCATCTTAGCCTCTCTCTGGCACTGCAGGGCTGTGGCATCTCCATTTAACAGTGAGGGACCCGAGGCTGAGGCAGTGCTTTGCAAAACTGAGTTCCGAAGTCAGTGTCTGGAGGGGCCTGAGCAGGGCCGTGTCCCCGAGGCCGGTTCAACTCTGCCTTCAGGAGAAGAAGACAAGCCCAGGAGACAGATGTGCAGCTTTCTAGAGCAAAGTAGCCTTGAACGCTGCCCTTCTTTGGGGCTATGAAGAACTTCCAAGCAGAGGCACGGAGACTTCGGATGAAATGAAGAAATGGAAGCTGCTCTCTGACAGGACAGTAGGAATTTGGCAAGGGGTGGCTTAGTAGGCCTAGTGTTCTTCACAGTGATGAAACGCAGCAGCCGGTCGGTCGTCATGAAATATTTATGAATGGGGATGGATGCTGCATTCTGCAGTGCAGCACAGGGGAAAGCGAAGTTTCAAGAAGACTGTGATAGCAAAACCCTCCATTAATTATCAGAAGCAAGCTGTAACACCGGTTCCTATGGCAACAGGGTCCCCAATGGATTTTGTGCTTTTTTTTTTTTTTTTTTTTAAAGCTGCTCCCACTTACTGTGGTACATCGTATTTCACCAGAGGTTTTGTGCTTGTCCTTTGCAAATGAATTTATCCTGGCCTCAGAGCAAAGCAGCTGGAGTGGAGACGGACAGGCGGGGCCTGGGGAAAGTTAGATTATGCAACTCTGAGCCCAGTGCTCTGTGAGGACATCCATGCCTCTGTGAGCATCTGCATCCTGGAGGGGAGGGAAGACAGGAGAAAGGGCAGGGATAGAGGTCTGCAGGGGACAACTGGAAAGCCTGGGTAGGAGAGGGAACTACTGTACCCCCAGCCCCTGGGTTTTGCAATCCAGACTTGCAGTATGGGAAAATCAGACTCTTAAAGCAAAGAGTCCATTAGAGCTACACGGCATCTAGTGCTTGCGCCTGAAGCCCTCTGGGGAGGGCTGTGGAGACTGTGGCTGGGTTTACAGGGAAGTGGGGTGCACCTCCTTGGGAAGTGATGTAACCCTCTTTATCCCGAAGGCTATTTCTCCCCTAGCTCCACCATTAAATCTCTTTCCTATCGGGCAACGGTTCTCAACCTTCCTAATGCTGGGGTTGACCCTCTAACACAGTTCTTCATGTTGTGGTGACCCTCAACCATAACAACATTATTGTCTTTGATACTTCTTAACTGGAATTTTGCTACAGTGTTATGAATCACACAGTAAATGTCTGAGATGCAGGATATCTGATATGCAACTCCTGTGAAAGGGCCATTCAACCTTCACAGGGTTTGTGACTCACAGATTGAAAACTGCTGCCCTAGGGCTACAAGGGAGTTTGATTTGATGGACAGGCGTGATGGTCTAACCTCAACTATCAACTTGATGAGATGTAGAATCACCTTGGGAGAAGAGCCTCTAGGCCTGCCTGCAGGGGATTGTCTGGATCTGGTTAATTGTTAATTGAGGTGGGAAAAGCTGCCCACTATGGGTGGTACCATTCCTTAGGTTAGGATCCTGGACTATATAGGACTATATAAAAAGGAGAAAATGAACTGAGTACAGTATTCAGGAACCTCTGCTTTCTGACACAGTGCGACCAGCTGCCATGGCTCCTGCCACCATGATGTCCTCTCCATGCTGTGAGTGAAAGAACAAAAACTCTTCCTTAAATTGCTTTCGTCAGGGTATGCTACTACAGCAAAAGGAAATGTAGCTAGCATAACAGTGCAACTGTGGTTGCCTGGCCGTGTAGACTGCTGTCTACTGAAACATGCTAGTCCCTGCCACTTGTGCACACACAGGAAGTGATGGCACCTTCCTTCCTCCATTTCGATAGTGCTGATGAAGGGCCATGCACATGTTCAGAGGCTCTGCTGCTGGGAAGGAGGGCAGAGAGCTTGGAGAAGATGGAGTCACCGATCTGTATGTGGGCTTTTGAGTGGAATGCCATCCGGATGTGTCCCAGAGCAGGGGAGCTTGGGAGCCTTTGCCCATGCCATCTAACTGGACCATTCAGACTCTACCCTCACAGCTAACCCTCAGGTATGGGTGGGGACAGAAGACACTGACTACTGACTGAACTCCATGTCACCCAGTGCTGTGTCTCTGTGGTCACAGATTTACTAGCTCCACCCAGGAGGAACATTGTCTTCCCTACTTATGCTGATGGAGTGGAGTCCCCAGGAGAGCTCCTAGCTGCTTTATTATTCAGGCTTAGAACTGGCCCCAGGTGCCCGCAGTTGTGAAAAGACCCACCAGCTACAGGGTGGGCACTGGGCCACAGAGTCGTCTTCAGAGGCAGGGCTCTGAGCTCTTTTGTTGGACAGGGATCTCCTGAGTCTTTTGAGCCAAGTGACCTTGGGGTGCTGTGGAACCCCTCTGGGCCTGTGCCTGTCCCTGTTTAAAAGGGACTGGTGCTGGGAATGGCAGTCCCCCCACACAGAGGGGAAAAGGAGGCATTAATGGAGGCTGCTCCCTAACTGGCAGTGCTTCTTTTTAATAATAATAATAATAATTGGAATCTGCTCAAGTGAATGCAGCCTGGAGGAGTCTCATGAATATTCATTGCAGGGGGCTCAGATGTCAGCCCAGGAAAACCCGGTCCTTCAGAACAAGGGAGGGCAGGAAGCTCCGGAGAATCCAGAAGGTGCCAAGCCTAAGACCCCTTTTCTGTTACTCTACTGAGAGCAAGAGAGAGAGAGAGAGAGAGAGAGAGAGAGAGAGAGAGAGAGAGAGAGAGAGAGAGAGAGAGAGAGAGAGAGAGA
>NC_034605.1:39646711-39670489 GCF_900095145.1 Mus pahari
AGAGAGAGAGAGAGAGCAAGAGAGAGAGAGAGGTGTTCAGGAATCCTCCAGTTCAGAGTACAAAATGCACAGTCCTTGTTCCAACCCAATGAATCCTTTCTGTCTGCCTGGCCCCTGAATGCAGCATTCTCAGGCAGGGATCTTTATCCTGACACCTGAAGTCTAGAAACAAATCTGTTTGTGTTTTTGAAATTGTACAGAATGGCAGGAGGCCGCGTGATGCTTCAGTTCAGATACACAAGCCATGTGTGGTGTGATGCGTGCCTGTAATTCTAACACTCAGGAGTCTGAGACAAGGAAATGGTCAGCTTGTAGCCAACCTGGGTCACACAGCAAGTTCAAGGCAAACCTAGGTTCCAAGGCAAGATTGAGGCAAGCATAGGCTACATAGTGAGTCTGGGAACAGCCTAGAATGGATGGACGGATAGATAGATAGATAGATAGATAGATAGATAGATAGATAGATAGAGATATACAGAAATAGAGAGATCCTGTCTCACAATAAATAAATAATAAATTAGAAGCAAGTCACAGTAAATATAATTCCAAGAACATTTCTTTATTTTGCTCCTAAAAATATTAGAAGTTTTCTCTTTCCGGTTTTTGATGTAGTCAGCATGTCATTATTATTTATAGTCACCCAGCTACACCTGCTATAATCCGACTGCATCTCTTCCCTAACTGTGACCGACAACTTATTGACCCCTCATCTCCTCAACCCTTCCAGCCTGGCTGCCACCATTCCACTTTTAAGTTGCAGGAAACCCACTCAACAGTTCTTCATGTGAATGGGACCCTGTAATGTGTGCCTTCCTGTGCCTGTCTTATTTCGCTTGCTAGGATGTCCCTGAGCCTATCTGTGTTCTCACATGCTATTTCCATACCTCACCGGCAACTTGTACCAGGGGACAGCCTGTGGGTGTTGGTGTCCTCTGAGCCAAGTGTCCCCAACTCAGAGTGCAAAGTGTTCATGAAGCTTCCAAAGAGTTAGTCCGCTGCTCCCAGGACACTGACCCTTCTGTCCTAGGAAGATTTCCTCCCAGGCAGTTGCCTGAGGGCCATTTGTTGTCTAGAGGCTAAGCAGAATCCTTTCTGTACTCACGGAATTATTTCAAGTATAAAATAATGTCCAGGTCACAAGGGCTGGTCTCGTTTCCTGCTAGGAAACCGATTGCTGTTTCCCAGTTATTTGCTGTTAAATGACTATCGAAAGGAAGACCACTCCCACCAGCACAACTTCAAGAACATTTGTCCCCAAAAGGGCCAACTCGAGAGTGGCTGAGACTGGAGAATTGTGTCCAGTTCAAATCCAGCCTAGATTGCATAGAGTCCCAGGCTGGCCTCAGCTACAGAGTGAGACACTGTCTTAAGCAAGAAAAACAATAGAAACCACAAAAAATCACAACGGTGTGATTTTTTTTTGAGTGGCTCCTCCTTGTCAGGCACTGTCTTAGTTTGCTTTCTGTTGCTGTGACAAAGACTACCAGCAAAAGCAGTGCAGGGATGCGACAGTTTATTTCAGCTTACAGGTTACAACTTCTCATCAAGGGAACCCCAGGCAGGAACCCCAGGCAGAACCTGGAGGTGGAACTGAAGTGGAGACCACAGAAGAATGCAGCTTACCAGTCTGCTCCACAGTTTGTTCAGTTTTCCTTCTTATACAACCCAGGACCACCTGCCCAGGGATGGCTCTGCCCACAGTGGACTTTCTCATATCAGTCACTAATAACATGCCCTTTAGACTTGCCTCCAGGCAATCTGTAGTGGTTTTAATGAGTATTGCCCCCACAGGCTCATATGGTTTAAAAGCTTACTTCCAAGTTAGTGGAGCTGTTTAAGAAGGGTTGGAGGGTATGTTCTGATTAGAGTGGGCATGCCCTTGTTGGAGGAAGTGTGTCCCTAGAGGTGGGTTTTGAAGTTTCGAAAGCCCATGCCAGGTCTAATTATCTCTTTCTCTGCCTGCTGCCCAAGGATCTCAGTTACTGCTCCAACACAGGAGCAGGAATCTCCCTACCATGACGATAGTGGATTAACCCTCAGAAATGGTAAGCCAGCCCCTAGTTAAGTGCCTTCCTTTATAAGAGCTGCCTTGCTCCTGGTTAAAGGTAGACCAGTGATTACTAGGGGCTGGGACAGGCTTGTGTGGTGTATATGCAGGAGACTGGCTGGCTATGATCAATGCATGGTATAGAACATAGGGAATCATTACCCAAACTCCCATTTGTGTTTAATGTTAGTAAGAAACAGAAGAAACACAATGTAACTTTAAGTTTTTCAAAGCCTATTTTTTTTAAAGATTTATTTATTATTATATGTAAGTACACTGTAGCTGTCTTTAGACACACCAGAAGAGGGCGTCAGATCTCCTTACGGATGGTTGTGAGCCACCATGTGGTTGCTGGGATTTGAACTCAGGATCTTCAGAAGAACAGTCAGTGCTCTTAACTGCTGAGCCATCTCACCAGCCTTTCAAAGCCTATTTAAAAAAAATTTTTATTATTATTATTTTCTTTATTTACATTTCAAATGCTATCCCAAAAGTTCCCTATACTCCCCTCCCCCGCCCCTGCTCCCCTACCCACCCACTCCCACTACTTGGCCCAGGCGTTCCCTTGTGCTGGGTCATATAAAGTTTGCAAGTCCAAGGGGCCTCTCTTCCCAGTAATGGCCGATTAGGCCATCTTCTGCTACATATGCAGCTAGAGACACAAGCTCAGGGGGTACTGGTTAGTTCATATTGTTGTTCCACCTACAGGGTTGCAGACCCCTTCAGCTCCTTGGGTACTTTCTCTAGCTCCTCCATTGGGGACCCTGTGTTCCATCCAATAGCTGGCTGTGAGCATCCACTTCGGTGTTTGCCAGGCACTGGCATAGCCTCACAAGAGGCTGCAATATCAGGGTCCCTTCAGCAGAATCTTGCTGGCATGTGCATTAGTGTCTAGGTTTGGTGGCTGATGATGGGATGGATTCCCGGATGGGGTAGTCTCTGGATAGTTCATCCTGTCATCTTAGCTCTAAATTTTGTCTCTGTACTCAAAGCCTATTTTTAATGATGGTTCCTAAATGCTTTAACCTCCCTTCTAGCCTACCACCCACCAGAGGTAGTGAGAGAAGAAAGGATGTGGGGGGAAGTGGTTCTTTGGAACAGATCCCATCTGTGTTGTGAGGAAATCAGTAACTCAGTTCACAGGTCAGCAGTGGCAACCTGATCCAGTTGAAAGGATACAGTCCAGTTTGGTAGTGTCAGGATAGCAACCACGAATCAGGAGCGGTGGCACTCCCTAGCAGAGACAGCCAGGCCTCAGCCTCATCACTCTGCCAATCAACCCGAGCCCCAGAAAGTGGCAAGAAACTACGACACACCACTAAAAGATGTTGGTGAATTTCTCTCTACGGAGTCCCAACAAATGGAGCTCAACTACGCAATGTAAGGTGGACCAATACATGCATGTCACTAGCAAAGCATCCTTCATCACGTGTCCTTTCACATGCTTGCTTTATCAGAACATGCTGTCTCCTGTGTCTGCTTCAGCAAAGTGTTTCTTCATGAGTCTGCCTTAGCCTTTCACCCGTGTCCAGGTTTTCCTTCAGCTCTTCCAAATATAGGGTTTCTCCTTGAAAGACAGCAATACAAATTCTCTTCTTGAACTTGAACCACCCTGGGGATGAGGAAGGTCATTTCATCACATGGGGTACTGAGAGGAGGTAATAAAATGGTGTGTGGGCAACAGGGAAGGTTGAACGTAGTGCACTGGATGGGTTTGTTATATCACTGTACATGTTGGGGTGACCAACATCTAGTGGGATGGGATTTCATTTGAACAGGGCTGGATAAGATGTAATAGGTAGGCATGGACAGACTTATGATGGAGATGGGCAAATATTTACAGAATCTATGCCAGCTCTGCTTTTTATTTTCTAAATGCTCTTTCTTAACTAGAGGTTCATCTAAAGACCCGAGCTTATAATCAGAATGCCTACAGAAACCATCTGGGAGACATGCCTCAAAGTTCTGGGGCCTCTGACATCCTAGCTGCAAAGGACATAGACTTGTCCTACGTTCAAACCTTAGGTATTGGTCTAGCCATTGGCTGTTCTTCACCAACTGTCCTTTAAATCTAGAATGAAAATAGATCTTACAGTCCATGCCTGCTACTGCAAAAGGACTTTTCCCTCTTGTGAGGCATTTTATACACTGGAATACAGCAATATAGACAGGTTTGTCATATTCTGCTACATTATGTATGTATGTATGTATGTATGTATGTATGTATGTATGTATGTATATGTTTGTATGCGAGGCAGGCATACTCATGTCACGGTGTGCATTTGGAGGTCAGAGGACTTCCTGCAGTAGTTGGCTCTCTCCTGCTGTCATGTAGTTTCCAGAGATGAGACTCGAGTTGTCAGGCTTGGTGTCCGGTGCCACCTCCCCAGCCTGGTTACACTCATTTTTAATGAAACTGAAATGAAGCCAAGGAAAACATTCTTGACTCTCATCTGATGAGAACACCTATGCTGAACTGTGGCTGTTTGCCAGGTAATGTTGTAAATGGTAAATTATAAACAATACGTGGTTTTTATCTTCAAGAATTTCACAATATTCTGGGAGAAATAAAGAAGTACAGTGTTAACTTGAAGGTAATGTGGTGGTATCGAGATGGATTTGCAGTGGATTACCAGTGAAGGAGGTCCTCGAAGGTGGCCAACATGGGAGGCAGAAAGAGAAGCTTTTGAGATAATTAATGACTTTAGCCTTTCTTCTCCTTATCCTCTGAAAGAGAGGTGGATGGGGAAATGTAGGAATGGCGCGACCCTACTGTGTGCTGAGCAGAAGGGAAAGATTTCCAATTTCCTGACCACCGAAATAGCCACACTGTTTGTTATGCAAAGAGCCTTGTGATTTACATTAATAAACTTTTTTTTTTTTTGCTTCTCATTCTGAACATGAGCTCAATAAAAGTTAATTAAAATGTAAAATTCACAAATGACCTTGTGTGGGTTAATTAAGGCTAATGAAAACAAGCCTTTCTTCATGACTCCTCACCTATGGAAACCTAAGAAAACAGCTCTCAAAACAATGGGGCTCTTGGCTTGCAAGATCTACACTGAAAACCATAGCAATGGAATCTTGGGAAGAAGGGGGATTTGCTATGTCAGAATTCAGGGGAGATGAACTCTGATGTGCATGACTAGGATGAGTGAAGGCATGGAGGAGGGGGATGGGGAAAAGAAGAGGCTAGGCATCACCATAGGACATCTGTGAGCCCATCCACAGTAGGTGCAGAGAGTGAGGAACTACGAAGATGAATACTGGTTGTCTCCTTGGAGACAAACCTCTGTGTGTGTCTGTGAAGAAGTGTTGAGGTTTGGTCTTTTGCTATGTATTGTAATGCTAAATACTGGCTCCCAAGGCCTGGTTGCCCACAGGGACAAGAGAATACACAAGTACCCTGTTCCTTAATTTAAAGCTATTGGTTGAATAAAGATGCTGACAGCTTATAGCTGGAAAGAAGAGAGGTAGGTGGGGTTTTTGGTTCCCAGGCTTGGGGTCTGAGGCAGGACCATGAGTAGAAGAAGGTAGGGAGACACCATGGGGTAGGTGTGTCATGAAAACATGGCCATGAAGGCTGGCCAATTAGAGTTAAGAGCTGCCCAGATGGAACATGGCAAGTTATAACTCGGAGTTATTGATGGAGAAGTAGATTCTAATAGCTTAAAGGGTAGATATCTCCTCAGCTCTAGGGCATTGAAGGCTTACTATAAATATAAAAGTTTTGTACCTTTTACCTAGGAACTGAATGATCAAGGTGGGGTAGCAATCCCCGATTGAGATTAAATATTTATTACAACTAGGAAGATTCTAGATTGGGTTAGTTAAGGTACAAAGAATACCCTAACTACAGATGGCACCATTCCATAGTCTCAGATTCTGGACTGCTTAGAAAAGAGAAAGAGCGTACTATGGATACAGTATGACCGGCTGCCTCCTCCTGCTGCCATGACTTTCCTTCCACACTGTGATGGACTGTACCCTTGAACCTTGAGCCAAAATAAGTCCATCTTTCCTTACATTGTTCTTATTGGGGATTCTGCCACAGCAGAGAAAGAATCTAATATAAAAATGTCTGTGCTCATCTTGAGAGTGGCTGACAAAGCATTACTCTAATCAATTGGGAAGCATTTGGCTACAAGTAATAGAATCCCTAGTTCTTTGTGATCAGAAGCAACAGATGTTCCTTAGAGAGTTCTCCTCATCATGTTAGAAGCTTCTTCACCTGTGTGGACAGAAAATGGGAAGTGCTTAGGAGCATATATCTCTCTGACACAGCTTTCATTATTACAACAAAATGCCAGCGGTGGGTTCACTTTATAAATGAGAGAGGTTTTTTTGAAGATCACAAATCTGTAGATTAGAGCGTGTAGTGCCACATTATCCAGGCTGTGGTATGAGGACTTCTTGGCTGATGATGTCAGAAGCATTGTGTGTGTGTGTGTGTGTGTGTGTGTGTGTGTGTGTGTGAGAGAGAGAGAGAGAGAGTTTGCAGGGGTCTGGGATCTTGTCCTCCCTGACAGTACAGTGCTAATTGCCCTTCTACAGCTTGAATCTGAAATGCATTCCACATGATCATGTTTTACACACGTGGTCCCTAGCTTACAGTTTTGTTTTTTTTTTCCCTTTGGAAACTGTGAACACTTTAGGAAGTTGGACCTGGCTTGTGGAAGTAGGCCACCAAGAAAAGGCCCATGAAAGTTATGCCAACCTCTTGGTCCCCTACCATGTGAAGAGTCTCCACCATACATACCTGTTGACATAAACTCCACCATGCCTTTGTTACAAGAACGGACTGAAACTCCCCTGAAATTATATCTAAAATAAACCCCTTCTCCCTTAAGTTGCTCCTGTCAAGTGTGTTGGTCACAGTGACACCACAGGAACGAATACTAGACACAGCCTCCCAAAGTTTTCACTTTACAACTTTGCCACACTGAGAAGAACCAAGCCTTCAACACATGAGCCATTGAAAGACTGAGAAGTAAAGGGGATCGAGGTCTCCAGGCCTCCTCACGGGACAAGCCAGTCACTCTGAAAGCATGGGACATTGACTGACTCAACCACCTTGCTTAACTTCCTTCTCTGCCTGTTCTATTCTTTACTCTTCCTTGGGGGACACTGCTTAATAAACTATTTCTGTCCAATAAGCCACTTCTCATGAGCCCTCACCTCAGGGCCAGATGCTGTGGAGACAACCCCAAAGCAGAATCAGAATTTTTGAAGTTTCTAGTCCCTGTTGGACCACACGGGACATCATCTGAGGTTGTGTCCTTATTTCCTACTTCCTCAGTTGTTCCATGCAAAAATCCAAGGATCACAAAGGGAGACTTTGCTGTGATATGGGGCTTCTGAGTGGTGTGGGGACACAAAGATGTCTTCCAGCAATTCATCATCCCACATCCCACACATCAAAGGGCTCCGAGAGACAGAGCTCAGCTACAGCCAGACAGGTCATCTGAAAACTGAATTTACATCTGTACAGAGGGTCATTTCTGTCAACGGAGCCAGACTTGCTTCTCTCAACAGGATATTCACGTTGTGAGCTTGTAGCATTTGGATTGAAGACGACGAGTTTCCAAAGA
Source organism: Mus pahari (assembly GCF_900095145.1). Lineage (NCBI taxonomy): Eukaryota > Metazoa > Chordata > Mammalia > Rodentia > Muridae > Mus > Mus pahari. Next base: position 39,654,350 of record NC_034605.1, read on the forward strand.
TTCTCGCTGAGATGACACAGTCCACCCCAGGTGAGTTGCTGCCAGCTGTACACTGACCATGCATGTAGAAAGCCATTTCTTTTTCTTTTATCCCAATATAGGTCTCTTTGGGTTTGCTTGGGCCTGGCCTGGGATCTTCAGGTTTCTTGCAAAGATTGAAAATAGATTCCATGACTCCAAGTCAGCCATATGCAAGACACAGTGAGGTATATACTAGGCTGAGCCTCACGGTTCTTGTAGGGCAACTGTGCCTTTAGTCATAACACCACCCAGATTCTCCATCAGTGTGGACTTGTTGTCTCTACAATGGGAAGTACTACTAGCCCAGGGATGGCATGGGATGCTGTAGGGAAAGAGTCTTTGAGGTTACAACTTTTTTCAAGGAACTCAATATTTTGTTTTGCCAGCAAAGAGAGGTGGAGCCTGCAGAGGCAGTCACATTTGTGTGCAATGGCTGTTTTGTGTGCCGAAAAATCTAGCCTCTCAACCCAACCTACAACAACCCTAAGAGCCATCAGAGCTGCCAAGGTTGGCCACGGTGGAGTTGAACAAGGCGGCTTTGATTCTTTTTCTCTGCATGTTCTTCTTACTTATGTGGGGGTGATCCCTTAACATGCTACAGGGAGCATGCTTCACTACCTCAGGGAGCACTCCACCACCTCAGAGTCTCCTTCCAGGACATACCATCTGCAGTAGTCATACACTCCATTCTCCACAGCCAGGACTCCTGAAGGTGACAGAGCGATCGCACAGCCATGCAGGACGTGGACTCAGCTCTCCTCTTGCTCTCAAGCTCCCTGGGGGGGAAAGGGATGTCCAATGTCAGGGAAAGAACAAGGCCTCCAGGTGCAGCCTAAGGATGAGGTGATGTCCAAGGCCACCTCATCCTGCTCCACATGGAGGGAGGGGTCTAAGGAGGGAGTTGGAAAGCCCAAGCCCCAGAGTCTTCCCTGAGTGTACCCAACCCCAGACCTTCTTCACACAGTCCCCTAGCACCTTAGCAAGCCCTGCAGACTGCATCTGCTTGTGCTTGCTCCCTCCCAAGCCCCATGCCTCCGCCCTAAAGCCACAGACGTCTCTTTATAGGGCCACCATGGCTCCTTGCCTCTTGGCAGCTCATTCTCTACATTGTGGTGGAAATGCCTTTTGAATCAAGTCTTCCACTTCTGAAATTTGTGATTGTTTTTTTTTTTTTTTTCACAATTAGTTGTCTTTTGATTCACGGCAGTTTGCTTATATGGTATATCGATGCCCTTCCATATTTCTCAAGGATATTTAATAAGTGGGTTTAAGTCTTTCTGCTCTGATAAGAGTAGTGACTGCCTTCTCAGTCACAGAGTCTTCACTCTTTGCGGAGTCTGTTGATACCTGTTTGGGTACCAGCCTCTAATGTTTATGTACTAACCTCCTTGACATGGAATCCTGGTTGGGCTTTAGCAAGCCTATAGGAAGGGGAGCAAAAGCCATTGCTTCAGTTGCATGAGACTGTGGGGGATATCAACCATGCCACCACGAAGGCAGCTCACTGTTCCATTTGCTTTGGAGGAGGGGATTACTGGGGATCGAGTCCAGGTCCCCCATCTACAGTAAGGAAGCACCCTGTCAGTTAGTCATCTACCTGTAGTGGCTGCTCATCTCTCCTAGGTTCTTTCCTCAAGATCTGTCCCCATACCCAGGGTTCATGCTGAAGGGGTCCATCTAGAAGCAGGAATATCCCTCCCTGGCTAGAAACCTCCTCCCCGACCATGCAAACCAAAGGGCATCTTCAGAGGCACCTTCTTCATTGTCTGGATCATAAAAATTCATTATCTATTTACTCGCTTGCCAAAGACCTCCCCCACTGAACCAAAGTCTGTGAAGCAGAGGGTGGGTCTGTCTGGGCCACCAACCTGCACCCGGTTCCTACCATTGCACTTGACACATTCACTTCAAGAAATAGTTATTGAACGATGTCTTGTTTTTGCTTTTTTTTTTTTTAACATCAGACTTCTTTCTAAAGAAAGGATTCCTAGCTACACACAGAAAACAGCTGCAAGGCAGGGCATGCCATCAGATGGCATGGGACCTGTGCTTCTCCTTGGAGTCTGTGGGGTGGAGGAACAGCAGGGTTTCCTTGACGCAACCCCCTTTCCCTGCTTCTGGGAAAAGTACTTCTCTGTCGCTGGCCTCCTGGCCTTGCTCTGGAGTCTGACTTCACCTTCCTGAAAGCAGGAGGTTTTTTCCCTTCTAAATTCTGCTGCCTGCTGCCAGCAGAGAGAGAGAGAGAGGTGGAGCCTGCAGAGGCGGCTGCTGGACCATCCGGTGCTGTTCAAGGAGATAGTCACATTAGTCACTGGGTCCTGGGGGTCTCAGCGAGCAGTACATGCAAAGATGAAGAGGGAGAGGGCTTCGTGCTGCACCATCCTTGAGTCATCCCTGGGTGTCAGCACTCCCACCCCACCCCTGAGCATGACTGTGTCGTCTGCAGCCATCTGCCCAGCCTCTCAACAGTGGTGCCAGCTTCAGTAACTAAGAGGACCTCCCCGAAAAGAGGATGCTACTGAGGCTGAAGAGGAGGGGCCTGTAACCATTTTAGCCCCTCCCCTACTGTTTTATAAGTAAGGAAATTAGGCCACAGCTGAGATGACTGGCCCAAGGTCACCCCAGCAAAGATGGGGGAGCTGGGACCAGAATGAAGGGCTCCAATACCCAAAGGTACTGGGACCGCATCAAGGAATGCTCCTTCTCTTTCATCTTGTCTCCGCTTCATCTTGTCCTCTAGACTCTTCTAGCCATTCCAGCCCTGTGTGGCCCAGCTTCAAGGACACCCCTGCCCCACTCCCGTGCAAGCTGCTTCTTCCTGCTTGGTCCTGAAGGTCTTGCTGGTCTCAGGTTATGTGGGACTGGCCTAAACAAACTCCCTGAATGGTCGCAGAGTGTTGGAAGCCGCATCTGGGGTGGGGGTGGGGAGGCGGTGGACGCTGCATCTGGGGCGGGGACAGGAGAATGGAGGGGGGCACAGAGCAAGAAGTGGCTGTAGCAGGGTGTGTTGCTGACCAAGGCTGAGGACACTTCCTTCCCCAGAGAACGAGTTTGACTTTCAGAGCCATGCCCTGGGATGAGAGTCATCCCCGGACCCCTCTCTGGGCACCGGCTCCTTTAACAAGCCCACACTGTCTTGGCCTTTGTACTTCCTGCCTTGTCCTCGCAGCTGTCAAGTCTCCTCTTTTACTTTGATCCTCTCAACAGACTGTCATTCCCTTTTTAAGAGATGTCACCATACTTGGCATCACTTGAGTCCTCTACCAAGCACACTCGCTTATTTCTCTGTCTCTTGGTCCTCCCAGGGGTCACTTTGGGCAGAACTGTGTCCAGGACCTGTCATCTCTGGTTCTGAAAGCTTGGCTGGCTGGGATCTGACCACCTGAGTCAGAAACCTGGTTCAAAGGGGGAGGATGGGAGGCACCGTTAATGGTTTAACCCCCAACCCGCAGTTAGGTAGGGTTTGGGGAGTGGGTAAACAAGCGGCAGCTTGGTTATGTCACCGACAGGTTATGCCCTGACATAAGGCATAACCTGGGAAGCCTTGTGTCAGGTCTGAAGACCTACAAGGCTTAACTGAGAAGTAAGGACTGCAGAGTCCAGTCCTTCCAAGAGCATTTTCTAGAATGTGATCCATGGGACACTGGGTCTTTGATACACCCTGGCATTAAATGGTTGAGATCAGCCAAGTTTGGCACTCACAGCTCCCTGCTAACTATGCGTCCCTCTTGCCAGTCTGCCCCAGTACTCTTGGCTCTGACCCACCAAGCAGTAAGAAACATGAACAACAACCGCTCTATGTCTGCTGACCTTAAAGCCTGGCAGGTACCTGGGCCTTGCCAGGCCAAGAAGGCGCTGCAGAGGTGTCTCCTTATCTCCCCAAGATCAGGGCTCAGGGACCCCCGTTTTTGCTTTGGATTTTGTCTCCTCTTATTTGAATTTTTGGAGAGAAAACAAACAAAACAAAACAAAACCCTCCAAAACCAAAACCTAACTAGTTAGAGCCCAAAGTGGAGCTGGCCAATGAAAGGCAGAGTTGGAGCATTACAGCATCAGCGAGACCGCCCATTGGCCGGCCTGCCCTGAGGAGATGCGGCTCCCCGCCCCTCCCTGCGGTGCGGAGTCCGTGCGGGCAGCTCTGTGTGCGCGCCCCAAGATGCCCGGCGCGCGCCCTTGGCCTCCAGCCGGGAGCTCTGGGTATTTGCGCGCGGCCCAGCGAGCCTTAGGCAGCCGCAGGATGGCAGCGGAGTCCGCGCTCACCAGTGGCGGCTGCGGGGGACGCGTAGTGCTGGGCTTCTCTGCATTGGGGAGGCGGCTTGCAGAGCCCAGGACTTCCAAGGCACTTGGTCCCGGCGCCCATCGCTGTGGACCTGTGTTGTGGTTGGGTGCGTTTCTTGCCCGCTTTTTAGCGTTACGTTAGCCACCATCTCTGAATTGTGCTGGGCATATTGATTCTGGAATGAAGGCTGCATCCCCAGTTCCCTCGTTACTAGATAAGACCAAGTTGGCAGCCAAGGGCTTTCTGGCTGATGTCTGCTATAATCCCAGCCTTCCAGAGGCTGAGTCAGGAGGACTGCTGTGGGTTCAAGACCAGCAACGAAATGAGACCTTGTCACCGCTCCCTTCTCCAAATCACAATAAAAATAAAGCCAGGGAAAACGTGTGTGTGTGTGTGTGTGTGTGTGTTTGCCACAGGGAACTGACTGATGTTATTGTGGGTGTGGCACTTCTGAAATCTGTACTCAGCGAAGGGTTAACGGAACTACTCAGGAGTTTGCAGGCAGGGTTTCATGTGTCTTTCAATGGTCCCAACTGCCTGGACTAGGCTCACTCATTCACCCTGTGGAGGGAGAAACAATACAGAACTATCTTAATTGAATGTGAGGGAAACACCATGGCTGAATCTTGTTCCCTCTGACCCTCAGTATCCCAGAATGTGACTATTTCAACACATCTGTTAGGAGACCTAGAGACACACAGCAGCACTGGTGTGTGTGTGTGTGTGTGTGCGCGTGTGTGTGTGTGTGTGTGTGTGTGTGTGTGTGTGTGTGTGTTTTGGGGCATGGGGGTGGGGTGGGATGGAGGTGGGGTGGTTGGGTGTGTCACATGGGCAGAGTCAGCTAGCTGATGAGAGAGGTCTCTGAGAAACCAATTGGCCCTGCCCTGGTCTCTGGACTTCCAGTCCTCTGCAAAGAAGGAAACCATTTCTGTTGTCTAAGCTGTACTAGCCAGTAGCACTCCGTATGGTGGCTCTTGAAAACAATAACTGACACAAGCTCAGTCATTGCCCTGGTGTTTGTGTCTAGACTGCATGACAGGAGCCGTTTATCCATCTTTGGCAACTGCATAGGTTTTCATGCTATGCCAAAGGGCTTAGGTTTTTGATCTATCCATGCTGGGGGTACCATGCAAGCGTGTGTGTGTGTGTGTGTGTGTGTGTGTGTGTGTGTGTGAGATGTAGGCTGTGGGGGAGGGGGAATACTGAGGTCTGTCTTCTTTCTCATTAATTTTGTTAGTTAGCATACAGAATAAGTCGATGTACGGCCTTTGCATCCAGGTGTGTCATGTTTGCAGTGCTCTGGCTCCCAATATAACAGCTGTCCCCTCATCAGAGCAGCTTTGACTACTTACAGGAGACCCTCAAGATCCAGCCTGTTGACTATTGGCCCTCTCTGTGGAAGAAAGGGTTAGACATTCCAGTCTCTCCCGCCTGCACACCCTAGTCATTTGTATGTAATTCTGCCTTCATTGTTTGCAGCCTTGTGGTCTTGGGGTCGTTAGAACATATACCCTTGGAACAGTTAACTGAAAGGGTTTCATCTGTGATTCCATCTATGCAGCTATAAAGTCACCACCATGTCAAGGTGAGATTTTCTAGGAGTACAGCTACCCTGGAGTTCTCCACACTCCTGAAATAACTCCTTATCAATGTTCTATAAGTAAGCCCAATAAATTCTTTGGTTCCCCAGGTTAGAGGATTGTTCTCCAAGTCAGTGAAATTGTTGATATTCTATAAGAAGGCATGTGTGTGTGTGTGTGTGTGTGTGTGCGCGTGCGCACATATGTGTGTGCATGTAAATATATATGTATATGTATATATGTATATATACATATATGTATATAATAGATCTGTGAGTACTGACTATGGTGCTTATGAAAACAGTCCTTTCAGATGCCTAGTGTCCTAGTGTGGGCATATATGACATATATAATCAAACAGAGGGACGAGGGACTTAGGAACAACTTGAATATATATATATATATATATATATATATATATATATATATATATATAATCTGCTTATGAAAGAAACTGTTTGTCTGAGAGCTAGGCCCTTCTTGAAATCCAGTTTCATCACCTTCCCAGCAAATGATACATTTTCATTCATCTTTGCGGTTGAATAAAACTCCCTTGTGTATATGTAGCACAGCTTTATCCATTAATCTGCTGACCGTCATATAGGCTGATTATGAATGGTGCTCCAGTAAACTTGGCTGAGCAGGTATCTCTGTGGTATGCTGTTAAGGTCAAATCTGGCTTTTAGAAAGATCTCTCTTGAAGCAGTGCTCTGTGAAGGAGAGAACGTGCCCTGAAGGAGCAAGCTGTCACCAGGCCCAGGTGATGTCAAGAGGATTCAGCACAGGGGTCAGGTGGCCACTCCTGTGAGAGGCCAATGGAATGAGGATGCTGCCAACCCAAGTGAAGGTGACTGAGCGCTCTTTTGAGGGCAGCCCGGGTACAGGTTAAGCAAGGCATTCTTCTTTTGTTTTTTTAATGCATGTTGAATTCAACTTTCCTGGAACATTCCAGAGGGATCACACTAGGACCATTTGTCATGTAGTGTCAAGTCCAAGTTGGATTAGAAACAAAGATTTCCATATCTTTATTCATCCAGAATTAGGAGCCAGAAATCTTCCCCCCATATTTGCTGTGTCAGTCCCAAATTTCCCAAACATTTGTAGCCATTTCTCCCTACTCCTTCCCTGCCTCCTTCCCTCCTCTTCCTTCTTTCTTCTTAAAAAAAAAAATACAATAGTGTGTGTGTATGTGAGTGTAGGTATGCATGCCACAGTATGTGCATAGAGAGCAAAGGACACATTTTTTCAGAGTTCCTTTTTCTCTTCTACTATGTCCATCCTGGATATGGAACTTAAGATGGTGACAGACTCCTTCACCCGCTGAACCATCTCACCATCCTCCTTTTTCTTAACTGCTTTCTTGCTTGCTCTCTTTCCTTCTTATAACTGCCAATATATCAGGGTAAGTTTTAGAAAGACCTCAGTCCCCATAGAGGACCCTTACCCTGTGATGAAGGCCTGGTTGCTGTTCATAGTCAACACAATTTGTAGTCTGCTGAATCGGGGCTCATGTTCAAATATAGACTCTTTGGATGTCTCCCCCAGATACCTGAGATGGGATTGAATGTTTCTAGGAATCTGTCTGAGATGTGTTTTGAAGTGTGGCTGTTGTTCTGAGTTCCCTCTCTCCCCATTTGGAACTTTCTTCCATGAACCAAAACCTATTCCTTCCTAGTCAGGATTCTCCTTCTTACTCTGAGTAGGTGGTAGGCAGGAAGCAAGCAGAGGGATCTAGGAATGACTTAGCGTTAGATCTGCTTCTTTAAAAATATGATTTATTTGTATTATTTTAAACATGTGTATATGTGTGTCTCTGTGGATGAGTGTGTGCAGGTCCCCTCTGATGTCAGACATGTCAGATCCCACTGGAACTGGAGATCAAGTGGTTGAGATGCACAGGATGCTGGGAACTGAACTCAGGTCCTCTGCAAGAGCGGTCCTTCCTCTCAACAGCTAAGCCGTCTCTCCAGACCCTTCAGTCCCCCTCTTGATGTATGGACCCCAGACCAATCTTTGCCAGTCTTCCACCACTGGCCAGTGCTTGCTGCCATGCTCTTGAGCCTCTGGTTTTTTTCTGAGTCCCAGCATCAGTAGGCACAAGAGACACATACACCTGCCTTGCAGGGCTACTGCGATGAATCTAGAGAGATACCTAACACAGAAGGGCCACACAAAAGCCAGCAACGCCAGGGTTTTCTGCTCCTGAAAACTGTCTTTAATTACTCTCTGTCCCTTCCCAATTAAATAAAGTGGAGCAGCAGGAACAGCAGCCACGAAACAAGGGCTGAGGTCCTTTTAGGCACTGCCTGCTGGAGGAATATTAGCATCCCCAGCGGTTATGAATTCCATGCTCCGCCCACACCAGGAGCCCCTGGATCAAGCTTGTTCCTCTTGATTGCTTTGTTTCTGTGCCTCTCTGCCAGGTTCTCAAGGGCTATGTTGCTGCCTTCATTTGGGGAACTCAGAGTTAAGCCTTTCACCTCCATCTATTAGGCATGGCAGCTGCAGGAACTAGATTTGTCTGTAACTCTATGTTGCCCAGTAGGGACTTTAGCACCCAAGAGGGAATAGCTGTCCCTCCGTGAAGCTTCGATACCCCTTAGAAGCCAGTGAGCTGCTTTCTGAGGTGATCTTTGTTATTTTTCTGGCTTCCCAAGGGAAGGCAGAAATCCTGGGGAGTCTGCGGAGTGCCTTCCCACCCTGCTCATTTGGCTGTGCACAGTCTTTAGTGCTTGTTCCTTGCAGAACATCCTCTGGCCACAGGCCTTCTGATGAGACCACTGCAATCTAAAGTCCCGCTAGACATGTATGCACAGCAAGCCCTTTGGCTTTGTGACCTTTCAGGAGCTTGAGACTGAAGGCTCTCAGCCTGCCTTGGCAGAGCCACTCTAGCTGTTTTCCCACCCCACAGGCACAGTCCTGAGATGTTTTCTGTGCAAACAGAAGGTGGTGGTGGCAGTGGTGATGATGTCCACAGTAGTAAATCAAGGTGTGCGTGCGCACGTGTATGCACGTGTGAACTCGGGACAAGGCATTGTCTTGTCCAACATCCACTGTCAGACTTACTCAATCCGCAGGCAAGCTGCAGCATCCTGCTTTAAGTGGGAAGCTGGAGGTCAAAGCCATGAAGGACAGTGCCAGACCTTTCCCTTTGCACAAACAGATCTTGTGCCTAGATCTCGCTGCGTGAAGCTGGCCCCGCCCTTTTAGCTTATACAGCAAGATATCTTTCTAGTGGGCTGCAACCCTCTCTGCCATGTCCATTCTGATGTCACGCCCCGCCCCCCGGGGGGTGGGAGGCTACTCCAAGCTAGTGGCTCTTCGGACTGGGGACTCTAGGGCTCACTAGCAGAGGGAGGAAGTGGGCTCTGTGGCTCTGCCCAGCTGGGAGGACAGGGCCGAGAAGCCTGGTTGCCTATTGATTGACTGAAATTGGATTTGTTGACACAAACTGCCAGTATTTCACAGTGATGAAAGGATTGCCCACCGGCCTTATAACAAGCACAGATTTCCCTGGGGGCCTCCAGAGCTGCTGGCGTGGTTCTTTTGTGAGAAGAAGGAAGCAATTAGGAGAGGAGGGGTGTGTGTGTTATTAGGTCTTATTGCTTCCCTCAGCTTCTGTGCACAGCTCCCAGCACTGTTTGGAATTTGGGGGCTCCCAGTCCTACCTGCCACGGGTTCTGTTTGTCTCCCTTCTCCTCCATCAAACCAGGCGGGAGACCAACACAGCCCGTGATCACTGACTCCAAAGCATATGGCGAATGCATACACAGATTTGGGTCACCCAAAGAAACCAGCAGGTGGAACCAGCTTTTAGCAGACTTTAAAAATAACAACATCACTTGGGATAAACACAAACCTATGAATGCAGGAGACACACATATATTTCTCTCTGGCTTCCTCCATCCCCGTGTGTTTTGTCTCACTAAAAAAATATTCACAGTGGCATGGTTTAAAGGTGTAGTCAGCTAAGCCAGCCAGCTACACTCTCTGGCAGATGTGAAGGGAAGGGATAAGGGAGGAGGCTGGGCTCTGCAGGCATGCAGTTGTTTGCAGACATCAGGGATATGCTCCGGAGGAGGGGCAGGTGTGTGTGAGGGGGAGAGGTGAGAGCAAGCGTCAGAAATAATGCCGCCTTATACTGTACAGATGCTATTTTTGCTGTGATGAGCTATACATAGCACAAAATGGACCTTCACAACCATTCTTAGCTGTACGGTTCTGGGGCGTTGAGAATGTCTGCAGAGGTGTACAGCTGTCACCTCCAGCCAGCACTAGGACTTTTTCTCTTCCTAACAGGAAGGCCCACATCTCTAAGTCCCAATTCCCCATTTCCCTCTCAGCCCACATGGTGCTCTCTCTGCATCTCTGAAATTCCCACAATTCTAGGGACCTCGCATGAGTGGAGTTACACAGACTACTCTGTATTTTTCTACCTGAGACTAACTTATTTCACCTAAAATGATATCTTCCATGTGACCCACATTGCACCATGGGCATATCCTTCCCCAAAAGGTTGGATAATATTTCACATGGGCAAAGGGCACCTTGGTGTTGTTTATTTGTTATTCACTGATGGGCACTTTCTTCTTTTTTTTCTTTTTTCTTTTTCTTCTTCTTTTCTTTTCTTCTTCTTTTATTTTTCCTGTTATGACAAAGCCCCTGCTTTCTGTTCTTCTGTGTACCTAACCAGAAGTGGGACTGCTGGGCTACAGGAACATTCTATGATGTTTTTTAGGACCTGCCATAATTTTTTTCCACAGCAGCTAATCCATGTCACCACTTTGCAGTCCCACTAGCAGTGGGCAAGGGCTCTACTTTTTCAGTGTCTTATGTAGTTACTGTTTTTTAACTTTGCTTTTCATTATCATTAGTTATTTTTTTTTTTATTGCTGTTGGCAAAGAAAAACAACCTGGATTTATTTTGACATATAATTCAAGGGGATACAGTATACCTTGGTGGGGGAAGGCACGACTCCAGGAACATGAGGCAGTTGGTCACATTGCATCTACAGCATCTCACTTAGAATACCCAAGATACAATTTGCAAAACACTAGAAAACCAAAAAGAAGGAAGATCAACGTGTGGATACTTCATTCCTCCTTAAAATAGCGAACAAAATACCCATAAAAGGAGTTACAGAGACAAAGTTTGGAGCTAAGATGAAAGGATGGGCTATCCAGAGACTACCTCACCATCCCATCATCAGCCACCAAACTCAGACACTATTGCACATACCAGAAAGATTCTGTTGAAGGAACCCTGATATAGCAGCCTCTTGTGAGGCTATGCCAGTGCCTGGCAAACACAGAAGTGGATGATCACAGTCATCTGTTGGATGGAACACAGGCCCCCCAATAGAGGAGCTAGAGAAAGTACCCAAGGAGCTGAAGGGGTCTGCAACCCTATAGGTGGAACAACAATATGAACTAACCAGTACCCCCTGAGCTCGTGTCTCTAGCTGCATATGTAGCAGAAGATGGCCTAGTCGACCATCATTGGGAAGAGAGGCCCCTTGGTCTTGCAAACTTTATATGCCCCGTAGAGGGGAATGCCAGGGCCAAGAAGTGGGAGTGGGTGGGCAGGGGAGCAGGGAGGGGGGAGGGTATAGGGGACATTCGGGATAGCATTTGAAATGTAAATGAAGAAAATATCTGATAAAATAATTTAAAAAGAAGAAATAAATACTTGGCATTTTGCATGGCATCTGGAAATTGAATTCCGGTTCTCATGCTTGCAAGGCAAGCACCTTGCCTACAGACCCATCTACCCAGCCATTGTAATGTCCAACATGAATTCAAGACCACCCCGTACCTTCCCTCTCTGAAAAGGACTTTCCAGACTGTCCTAGCAGGCCAAGTGCAGAGCCAGATAAGGAAGTTGGCTGACTAAACAAATGTAAAACCATAGTTTTAATGGTCAAAATGACTAAGTTTGCAACTGCCAAAACAATATTAGCTGTTCTCAGAGAAATAACCATAACAAGATTAGCAATTCTCCTACCCTGCCCCACACTAAATTCTGACAAAGACCACAAACCACCCTGACCTTGTTGCGAGAATTCCCCTTATGTTAATAGCTGTGATGTTAACTACTGATCCATAAGTTCGAAATGTACTATATTGCTTTGCTGACCAAATCATAATAACCCACCATGGGGGCAAGCGAAGTGAAGGACTCGGCCAAAGGGTTACTTAGTCACTATACCAACCAACCAATGCCTGAAAGGGTTACTTGCTACACCAATAAAAACCCTGTTGCTCAAATCTGCCCCTTACAAAGGTATAAAAAGCGTGTTCTTTCTTTGTTCTGGGTCTCTCCTCTGTCCTGCGTGCTGAGAGGGGAGTCCCCAACATGTTGGATCAATAAAAATCCTCATGCGGTTTGCAGCGATGGCAGTGGTCTCTGTGGTCCTTGTGAATAAGGGTCTTTTGGTGAACTCCAACACCATAGGGGGCCCATTTCACACTCAAACCACAACTCTATATGTATATAACAGTCATGAAGAGATATCTCACTGTGGTGCCAACTTGTGCTGAGTACCGTTTAATAGGAGGCTGACAGTTGTATATCTTCTTTGGAGAAGGTGCATTCAACCTTTATGTCCATTTGTAACTGAGTTGATTGGTTTGTGGCTGTTGTATAATGCTATTTTAACCAGAGTTATGGGTTGACTCCTTGTTGTAAGGAAGAAATGAAGCTTAAAGATGTTTGAGGACTTGTCCCAGGTCTCTAAGAGTTGGGTTACTAATTTCCTGTCTTTCTACCAGCCACACTGTCATCTGCCTCCAAGAGGCTGAGATGCGATCCAAACTTTTACAGACTTCACATTTCTTTTCATTTTTTTTTTAAAAAAATATTATTTATTTAAATGTGAGTACACTGTTGCTCTCTTCAGACACACCAGATGAGGGCATTGGATCTCATTAAAGATGGTTGTGAGCCACTATGTGGTTGCTAGGAATTGAACTTAGGACCTCTGGAAGAGTAGCCAGTGCTCTTAGCCACTGAGGGATCTCTCCAGCCCAGACTTCACATTTCATTGTGGATAGAAAACACATGTAAAATGATGGTTACAGTTGATCAATTAAGTGGACATCCAGAAAATGGGGACTAGAGACTGGATCATTTGAGAAAGACTCAATTGCCAAGGGACAACCAGAGTGGAGTGTAAAATGACTCTATATTTTGTCCTCAACAATCAAGACTAAATATTTGCAATGGATAAAATTGGCTTCTGGTCATGTCTGTGGCCATCTCTTTGATTGTTAATTAATATGAGGAGGCCTAGCCCATTATGAGTGGTTCCATCCCCAGGCAACTGGATCTGGGCATTTAAGGAAGGTTGCTGAATACAAGCCTGGGAACCAGTCAGTAATCCAAATTCCTCATGGCACCTGCTCCAGTTACTGCCTCCAGGGTCCTGTCTTGGCTCCGTTCCTTGATGGACTGTGACCTGTAAGATGTAATAAACCCTTTCTTCTCTAAGTTGTTTTTTGGTTAGAGTGATTTTCATAGCAAGAGAAAGCAAGACAAAACACCATCACACCATGTTAATTGAAATAATTAATATTAAAGTGTCAATACTACTTAAAAGACTTGATGCAATATCGTTAAAATACTAATACAATTTTTTAACAGAAATAGATAAAATAATTCTAAAATTCAAATACAATCACAAAAGACTTCACTTAATCAAACAACTTTGAGAAGTTGAATGGTGCTGGAAGCATCATACTCCTTGATTTCAAAGTATATTGCAAAGCTAAACTAATATAAACTGCATGGCACAGACACGTAGGCTTGACAGGGCAGGATGTACAGCTAGGAATAAACTCATAAACATGGTCAAGTAATCTTCAGCACAGATGCTAAGAATGCACAGTACAAAAAGAATAGTCTCTTCCATGAACAGTGCTGGAAAAACTGGGTATTCAAATGCAAAAAAAAAAAAAAAAAAAAAAAAAAAAAAAGAAGAAGAAGAAAATAAAACCCCCAAACGTGATTGGCTACTTATTTCATTTTTTAAATTAAAAAATATTATTATTTTATGGGTATGGCTATTTTGCCTTACAAATACGTCTATGCACCATATGCATACCTGTGCCTATGAAGGCAGCATCAGATCAGCTTCCGTGGAACTGGAGTTACAGGTGGTCATGAGCTACCCTGTAATACTCTGGGAGAACAGTCAGTGGTCTTAACTGCTGAGCCATTTCTCTGGCCCGTAAATCCTTATTTTAAATCACACACAAGGATGACTGAAAGACTTAATCATCAGGTCTGAAAACCAATAATTCCTGGAATAAACATGTAGGAGAATCCCTAACAAATTGATCTTCGTAATGATTTATTTAATTGTATAATAATTATTTTAAATCTTTCTGAAATGTGCATTTGATGTGTGTGTGTGTGTGTGTGTGTGTGTGTGTGTGTGTTCATGTATATGGAAAGTATGGTATGTCACTGTGCACATGCAGAGGTCAAAAGGCAAACTCAAGTGCTGGTGCGCTTCTGCCTTGTCTGAGATGTGATCTTTTGCTGCTGTGCTCATCCGTATAGCTGGTGCACAACTCCCAGGATTCACATGCCTCCATCTCCCATCTTGCTACAGGACCACCACAGTATTTACAGGTACTTGCCTGGCTTTGTGTGGGTTCTGGGCATTTGACAGATCTTCATGCATGGCGGGTACTTTTACCCCCTGACAATAATGATAATTTTGACATAACATTAAAATGGAGGTAACAAAATCCAAATGAACAGGTGAAGCTACATCCAACTAAAAAGCATTCTGGACCACAAGAAGGTCATCAGAGAGTAAAAAGGCAGCCTGTAACTGGAAGGAGATATCTACCAACAATATACGAAGGAAACATTAATATCCAAAATGTATAAAGAATTTGTACAACTAAATAGAGAAAAAAATTAAAACAGCTGGATTTAAAATGGCCAAAAGATTTGTGTTAATTTCCCCTAAGAAGACAAAGAAATGGTACACAGAAGTGCAGATATCTTTGGAGATCCAGAGTTGAATTCCAAACCCCACTGAAACCTCACCATGAACAGGACTGGATGGCCAACGTGAGTGGGCAAGGGAACTCTTTGTATTGCTGACAGAATATAAACCAAAAGACCATTATGGGAAACAAGGACATCCCTGCTGAGTTAGTCACCCGGCATTACTGTTCTGTATATGTATGTGTCCACAAGATAGGACTGTCGTATCTTGAAGCAATACCCTGTATTCATTGTAGGATTGTTCCTAGTAGCAGCAAGTCCAGAGACAAATGGATACAGATTGTGATACTCACACTTGTAAAGTCAGCCTCTAAGAAGCAGAAACCCCTGCTGTCTGCAGTGACAGGAACCTGGAGGACATCGTGCTAAGTGAAATAAGCCAAGACCAGAGATGGATGTGGAGAAATGTTGAACAAGAGGTATACAGTTTCAGTTGTGTGAAGTAAATCCCGGAATTCAGTTGTAACTACCACTAGCAGTGTTTTGTGTTGTGTGTTTGACTTTGCTGAAAAGGCCTTGGTGTTCACCACACAAAAAAAATATAGGAACTGTGAGGGGCAGGGTGTACTTGCTGGTTTTGCTCTGACTATTTCAGAGTATCCATATAGCAAATCATTGAGGTACATACTTTAACTATCTATAGTATTTAACCATCAACAGTATACCTTGATAAAATTAGGGGTATGGTATGATAGGAAGAATAATGATCCCTAAAGGTGTCCACGTCCTAGTGCTAGATCTGTGGCTCTCATTACTCAGCAAGGGGCAATTAGTTGCCTGTGGATTTAAACTTACTAATCAGCAGACTTTGACAGGGAGCACTAATTATCTAGAGGTGATTACTTAGGGGTGGGGACCGTGAGATCCCAAGGGTCCTTCCTTGTAAGTGGAACAGTCAACCAGGGAGTCAGGGATGTGTTAGCAAGCTCAGAGCATCAGGCTAATTAGACAAGAGAAAGACTGGAGTGGCTGTGGCTTCCTTGGAGGAAGGGGCTAAGAAAGATACACAGAGCTGAACTGGAATTAGAGCAGTCGGGACAGATTTAAATCAGCAGTAACAACTGCAGCAAGGGACCAAGCCCATGAGGAGCTGAACTCAGCTTTGATTTATGAAGAGGTGAATGGGCCCTTTAAAGGGAGAAGGAGGTTTGCTCCCCACATTCGCCTGAACCCAAGCTCACCAGCGGTTCCTCTGCTCCTCCTTTTAGCCAGCCAACCTACTAACAATACCATGTCAT